>NC_135887.1:125355119-125822671 GCF_964194155.1 Cetorhinus maximus
CTTCATCCCAGGAATCAGCCGAGTGAATCTCTTTTGAACTGCCCCCAATGCCACCATATCCTTTCCTAAATACAGGGACAAAACTGTACATAGTACTCCAGGTGCGGCCTCACCAACACCCTGTACAGTTGTAACACGAGTTCCCTAATTTTAAACTCCAACACCCTAACAATACAGGCCAAAATTCCATTTGCCTTCTTAATTACTTGCTGCACCTGCATGCTAACTTTTTGTGTTTCATCCACAAGAACACCCAGATCCCTCTGTGCTGCACTTTTTATGGCGTGTGTCTCCATTTAAATAATAGTCTGCCTTTTGATTCTTCCTACCAAAGTGCATGACCTCACACTTCCCTACATTAAACTCCATCTGCCAAGTTTTTTGCACACTCACTCAACCTATCTTATATCCTTATAACCCTTATATCCTTATGTCCTCATCAGAACATGCCCTCCCATCTAATTTTGTATTGTCAGCAAATTTGAATACATTACACTCTGCCCCCTGCACCAAGTCATTAATATATAGATAGTATATAATTGAGGCCCTAGGACTGATCCTTGTGGCACTCCGCTAGTTTTTCAACCTGAAAAAGACCCAGTAATCCCGACTCCCTGTCTTCTGCGTGTTAACTAATCTTCAGTCCATGCTTTTATATTACCCCCAATAATGTGAGCTGCTATCTTGTGCAATACCTTTTATGTGGCACCTTATCAAATTCCTTCCTGAATCCAAAAGCACTGCACAACATCTTTATCAACCCTGCTTGTCATATCCTCAGAGAACTCTAGTAAATTTGTCAAACATGATTTCCCTTTCACAAAACCAACGTTGACTCTGTTTGATTGCGTTAAGCTTTTCTAAATGTCCTGCTATTTCTTCCTTAATAATGGACTCTAGCATTTTCTGCATTGATAGTCTTTCGTGGTAGGTTTTGTACCTGTTTTTGTGTTGAGTAGCTAACTTTAGGAATGCAGTTGGGATGGGAGGGGCAAGATGGGAGAAAGAGGTAATGAGTATTCTTGTAAGGAGATGGGATGGGCAGCAGCAGTAGTCAAACTGTTCACTTTTTGGACTGGCTAACTGCCCTCTCAATTGATATAATACATGGCATAGAAAAGGGAGACTTCTCCCCCATGTCACTTCACTGTCTCATTACTACTAATACATTTCATCTATAGTGTCAACTCAACTGCCCTCATGAACACCATGAACCACATAAACAAGGATCTCATGGCAACAGCAGAGAGGAGCTGTACAACAACTCAGATCAAGCCGCAAGCCCCGCTGAACATCAAAGTGACCTTGCTTTCATGCAAGACTACAGCAACTGGGATATTGTAAAAGCCACACAGTAAGTGCAGTGTGAGTGCGAGTATGCCTAGCATGTAAGCCATCAGTTAATGTGGTTGTCTTGACGTTACATAAGAAATGGGAGCAGGAGTAGACCATCTAGCCCCTGGAGCCCTCTCCGCCATTCAGTACGATTGAGGCCTCAACTTTTGCCTCAACTCCACTTTCCAGCATGCTCCCCCTATCTTCTTTGGGAGGGTTGGGTGAGCAATGTTGGATGCAGGGTGATGGTCAGCATTGTCGAGGGTGAGCACTGTCGGGGTTGCAGTGGTGGGGTGAGTGAGCGCCATTGGGGTTGTGGTGGGGGGCGGGTAAGTGCCATCGGGGTTGCGGTGGGGGGGCAGGGGTGAGTGAGCACCGTCAGGGTTGCGGTGGGGGGGTGCAGGTGAGCGCGTCGGGGTTGCGGTGGGGGCGTGGGTGAGCGCCGTCGGGGTTGCGGTGGGGGGGGTGGGTGAGCGCCGTCGGGGTTGCGGTGGGGGGGCGGGTGAGCGCCGTCGGGGTTGCGGTGGGGGAGCGCGGGTGAGCGCCGTCGGGGTTGCGGTGGGGGGGGAGGTGGGTGAGCGCCATTGGGGTTGTGGTGGAGGGGTGGGTGAGCGCTGTCGGCGTCGCAGATGATGAGCATCTTTAGGGTTGTGGGGATGGGCTGAGCGGTGTCTGTTTATCATGGCTCACCGCCCCCCCCACCCCCCCAAGCAGTGCTCACCCCCTGCAACACCATCAGTGCTGACCTCCCACAACCCTGACAGCGCTCAGCCCCCACCCCGCCCATTGCACTCCCCCCCCCACCCAACCCTGACAGCGTTCCCCACCCCACCACCCCACCCGTGCCCCCACCCCCCACCCTGATGGCGCTCACACCCCCCCCCCCCCCCCCCCCCCACACTGACGGCGCTCAGCCCCCCCCCCACCACCACCCTGACGGCGCTCCCACACCCCCCCACAAACCCTGATGGTATATTAGCATGTTCAACGAATTTCAGCAAGCATTTTGTTGGAAACCACAGTATGAAGGCATCATATCAAAGTTACACATTCATCTTTATAGTCACATAATGTTCTAATTTAGTTCTTTAAATTTTTTGGAAAGGAGGCTTACAGGTGTTGAACTCCCATCGTAAAGAGAACAGTATTAAAGCAGTTCACATTACATTATATTTAGTGGCACCAGAAACAAGATGTCAATTCCTATAAGTCACCAAAGCTGTTCTCCATAACATACACCACGTTTGAGTTTACAGAATGCGTGGCTATTAATTCTAACCCATGCTGCCGGGTCTCTCCACTGCCAAAAATGCTTGAAACACCTTGCAGTTACTTCCCTTGCAGTTTGACTCACAGGAAGCAAATTCAAGATGTTAAGGAATTGTCCAGTATCAATTTTGAGTGTCATGTTTCTGTGAGATAGTTGTGGTGAAATCTACTTGCCATTGTGCCAAACCAAGACAGACTCTCCAACTGTTTTGAAGTAGGGACTTCAAAAACACAACCTAAGAACTGCAGATGTTCGCCATCTTAGTTGACTTTCATTTCTAGGCCCTGGGTTCTTCTGCAGCTCAGAGAAGGTGAAAATTTGCTCTCTGCATATAAGATTTCTACATGAAATAAGTAAGCAATCTTGACCCATTTCAAGATGGGTTTGCTGCCAAAAGTGTTCAATTTTCTAGTGCTGACCTCCCTTTCATGGCCACAAAATTCACTTAAATTGGAGATGGAAGAGAGAAGGGAACAAGGTGGGACTGTGAATTCGCTTTTTGTCTTTCACCTTTGGTACCCATTTTTCAAATCCAGGCCACACTGACAGGACGGAAGTCACTTCTGCCTGCTTGAATATGAAATGTAATAATGGATCGACAACACAATTCTGTTCCTAATCTGACAGTAGTTAGCGCACTCATTCAAGAGAAGCCTGATGGTGTACTGCTCCCCTCACCCTTGCGTTTTGTGCATCCACCAGCCCGTCTTTGGTAGCTGTGCCTTCAGCTGGCTCTCCACCTCCTCCTCCTCCAAGAGGATACAAGTAACATCCCAGAAATAGCTGTAAATCAGGACTTGTAAGGGAGGGAGGAACTCCACCAGGGAAGTGGTACTTGTCAACCTGCAGTTCCAACAATTTGCTAAGTCTACAGGGTCCTGATGGATTTCATCCTAGGGTCTTAAAAGAAGTGCCTGGTGAGATAGTTGATACGTTGATTTTAATTTTCCAAAATTCACTAGATTTGGGGAAGGTTCCATTAGATTGGAAAATAGCGAATGTAATTCCTTTATTCAAAAAGGGAGGGAGAAAGAAAGCAGGAATCGACAGGCCAGTTAGCTGAACATCTGTCATAGGGAAGATGTTAGAAGCTATTATTAAAGACGTTATAACAGGGCACATAAATAAAGGGCACATAGACAAATTCAAGGTAATCCGGTGTAGTCAACATGGCTTCGTGAAAGGGAAATCATGTTTAACCAATGTATTGGAGTTCTTTGAAGAAGTAATAGGTGCTGTGGATAAAGGGGAACCAGTGGATGTGCTGTACTTAGATTTTCAGAAGGCATTTGATAAGGTGCCTTATCAAAGGTTATTGCGGAAAATAAAAGCTCATGGTGTAGAGGGTAGCATTGGCATGGATAGCAGGAAACAGAATAGGCATAAATGGCAAATTTTCTGGTTGGCAAGATGTAACTAGTGGTGTGCCACAGAGATCAGTGCTGGAGCCTCAGCTCTTTACAATTTATATAAATGATTTGGATGAATTTGTATGGTTGCTAAATTTGCTGATGACACAAAGGTAGGTAGGAAAGCAAGTTGTGAAGAGGACATAAGGAGGCTACAAAAGGAAATAGATAGGTTAGATGAGTGGGCAAAGGATCCGGCAAATGGAGTATAATGTAGGAAAATATGAGGTTCATTTTGGCAGGATGAATAAAAAAGAGGAATATTATCTAAACGGTGAGAGATTGCGGAGCTCTGAGATGCAGAGGGATCTGGCTGTCCCAGTACATGAATCGCAAAGGATTAGTATGCAGGTGCAACAAGTAATTAGCAAAGCTAATAGAATGTTATCGTTTATTGCAAGAGGAATTGAATACAAGATTAGGGAGGTTATGTTTCAGTTATACAGGGCATTGGTGAGACCACACCTGGAGCACTGTGTACAGTATTGGTCTCCTTATTCAAGGAAAGATGTAAATGTATTAGAAGCAGTTCAGAGAAGGTTTATTAGATTAATTCCTGGAATGGGCGGGTTATCTTCTGAGGAAAGGCTGAACAGGCTAGCCTTGTATCCGTTGGAGTTTAGAAGTGTAAGAGGTGACTTGATTGAAACAGATAAGATCCTGAGGGGGCTTGATGGGATGAATGTGGAAAGGATATTTCCTTTTGTGGGAGAATATAGAGCTCAAGGTCACTGTTTCAAAAGGAGGTGTCGCCCATTTAGGACAGGGGTGAGGAAATTTTTTTTCTCTCTGAGGGTTATGAGACTTTGGAATTCTCTTCCTCAAAAGGTAGCTGAGGCAGAGTCCTGGAATATGTTTAAGACAGAGCTGGATAGATTCTTGATAAGCAAGGGATGAAAGGTTATCAGGGGTAGGCAGGAAAATGAGGTTAAAATCAGATCAGCCATGATCTTATTGAATGGCAGAGCAGGCTTGAGGGGCCGAGTGGCCTACTCCTGGCCCCTAATTTGTATGTTCATAACTGCATTAAAACCCAGCTCTCTCAGCAAGCTTTAAGTCACCATATTTTATATGTCTCCTTTGGTTTGGCTTCCATTTTCTCATGGTTACACTTTTGTACAGTGCGTCAGGATATTTTTGTATGTTAATGGAGCTATATAAACGTAAATTGTTTGCAGCAGGTACCGTCTTTAAGATGCATAGCAGCAACTCGCCAAGGCTTCTTCAACTTCCAGATCCATGACCTCTACCACCTAGAAGGACAAGGACTACAAATGCATGGGAACATAACCACCTGCAAGTTCAAGCCACACACCATTCTGACTTGGAACTATATCAGCTGCTTCTTCACTGTGGCTAGATTGAAATCCTGGAACTTCTGAACAGCATATGGCTGTACCTCCGCCACAAGGCCTGTAGCGGTTCAAGAAGGCAGCTCACCGCCACCTCCTCAAAGGCAATTAGGGGTTGGGCAATAAATAATGGCCTTGCCAGTGACACCCACATCCCATGAACGAATATTTAAAAAAAGGCTCTCCTGGTGTTCTATGGAAACATAGGAACATAGCAGGAGTGGGCCATTCAGCCTGCTGAGTCTGCTCCTCCATTCAATACAATCATGGCTGATCACCCACTTCAATGCCTTTTTCCCACAAGATCCCCATATGCCTTTATGTTGTTGGTGTTTAGAAATCTGTCAATCTCTACTTTAAATATACTCAATGACTGAGCTTCCACAGCCCTCTGGGCTAGAGAATTCCAAACATTCACAACCCTCTGAGTAAAAAAAAAATTTCTCCTCATCTCAGTCCTAAGTGGCTTCCCCCTTATTGTGTCCCCTGGTTCTAGACTCCGAACTGGGGAAAACATCTTACCTGCATCTACCCTGTCTATCCCTATATGTATTTTGTAAGTTTCAGTGAGATCAACATTTTTCAAAACTCTAGAGAATACAGGCCCAGTTTCCCCAATCTCTCTTCATAGGACTGTCCCGCCATCCTGGGAACGAAGTCTGGCGAACCTTCGTTGCAGTCCCTTTATGGCAATAATATCTGGTTAATGTTTATCCCTCAGTCAACGTCATAAAAATAGATTACCTGATCAGTTAACTCATTGGTGTTTGTGGAGCCTTGCAATGCACAAATCAGCTGTTATGTTTCCCAACAGTGCCTACATTTCAAAAATACTTCATAGACTGGGAAACATAGTTTCATACATGCCAACGTTTATGGATAAACTTGGCTTCTATTTCCTAAAAACTTACTCCATAACTTTAGGTACAGTCCACTTCTGCCTCCACTTCATTTCTAACAAAGACCTCATTTTGCACTTTCAGATATGGAATAATTGACAGATGTAAAGAGCTAATAGAAGCTGGTTATGATGTCCGACAGCCTGACAAAGAGAATGTGACTTTGCTTCACTGGGCAGCCATCAATAACCGAATAGAGCTTGTTAAGTAAGTCCTGTTAGTTCTCTTTGTAAAGTATGTTATCATTCTTATGTGACTTCAAATTGTGCAATAGCCCAATACAAATTTACATGATGTATGTTCGCAATGTATTAACTTCACCAAAATACATCCACAGATACTATGTTTCAAAAGGCGCCATTGTGGACCAGCTGGGTGGAGATTTAAATTCAACACCTCTTCATTGGGCCACCAGGTAGAGTTGCAGAAATACTCAATTCTCTAAAAATTTTCGGAAAAATATTGTGATTTAGCTCTCTAGGCATAAGATCCAGATATTCTTATGGAGGATGGAAAAGCCTGATGTGTGCAGTGTTTTCTGTTGAACATGCAATGTATAACTTCACCAATCACTTTCCACTCATCTGTTCCCCAAATCTAGCTAATTTCCAGGATTTGAAGGCAACTGTTACACACAACAAACCTTTGACAGTGAACTATCTTAATTTGGGGAAAATCTCTTAATTTGGTACAACAGTTATTCAGAAACTTTTTAGTCCTTCAATAAAACTTCAGATTAATCTTCAAATTTGACTATTGAATTTAAAATCTTATTAGTAGCTGTGTTATGGGAGAATCGAGCAGACTATTCATTTTGTAATGTCATTGATTGTTTTGTCTTTGATCTTGGTTAACGTACATATGTCTTGTGTGTTAAAACTAACAGGTAGCTGGATCACATTTCTTGTTTCAAATTAGATGAACACCAAGGAGTTTTAAAATTTAAATTTCCCAGCCTAGTAACTTTTAACCCCAGAACTGTCTTTCACGTTGAGGGTTTTTGCTGGAGATTCTCCCTCTAGCGCAAGCTACATGAATCTTCCAGCCCTGTTTCAAATCCTCGTGAATTTGGTCTTTTCAGTCCGAGTGCTGATCCCACTGCGTTCCTGCATGGTAAACTATAGAGCTTTTCTGCCTCTAGCTGCTCTTTCTCTCTCTCCCGGATTCTGGCAGACTGCCTGTGTCTGAGAGTTTTTGGGATATCTTCGAAACCCTACCCCTCTCAAAGCCCATGTCCATGGCGATGTGAATCACATGGGCATGGTATCCATGTAGAAATGCTGATTAGCTATCCTTGAGACCCCAACTCCTTTTTTTAATCTTGCAAGTAAATGGAGAATTTAAAGCAAAACTGTCCACAACCTGATGTTCTCAACACCTTCCAAGGACTTTGGAGACTAGCAATTTAACCACTGTAAACACAGACGCATGCTGTTGTCTCCAGGTGTTAACACCTTACACCTTCTTTCCTGCAAATCAAGTTGGTCCTCCCTTTAACAGCCATGTCACCCAGACCTGTTGTCAAGCACTTCAGAACAGGCCACATGACCACTTCATTTTTCCCTCAAAGGCACAGGCCCAAAACAACAATCTTATAAACCTCATATTTGTAACAATAACCTAATTATTTATTATTACAAATGCTGCCTGATTGCATTACCAATACCCTATAAAAGGTTTGCAGTAATGTTGAGTCTTGGCAGTGTAACCTTGGTTGCAGATAAGCCTGGTAATTGATTCTGCAGCACTGTGTCAGTGTTTGAAATTATTTTCTATTTTACTTTTGCGTGCCACCCCCCCCCCCCCCCCCCCCCGCCTTCCAAATTAGTGAAAAATGAAACAATTTGCCTGTTCCATTGTCTGTGAATAATAATCTTACTTCCAATAACTGAATACTACCACACAAAAAAATCTGTTGAAGTCCCTGGCCTATTAAGGCCCTGAAAGGTTTGGAAAGGTTGAAGAAATAGAAAATGGATAATCAAGAAAATGGAGGTGGAAGGGAAAAGAGTAAAGAGTTGACCGGATTGGCATGAAAAATTGGAAATTTTGTGTAATTTGCAAAGGACATGCTGCACTCTGCAACAATTATAGCTGAAGCTAAACAGTGTATTTAAATTCAAACCATGCTGATAAAGAAGAAAATGTGAAATGTGTCAGTGGCTCTTTAATTAGACAAATCGACATACAAAATAAGCATTAAATATTTTGCAGTTTGCTGACTCTAATAATAATAGAGATAGCAGATCTAACTGTGGTTTCACTAATGAGATTTTTTAACCATATAAGGAGTCCTTTCTAATATATTCCAGGCAAGGCCACTTGTCTATGGTTGTGTTACTATTGAAATGTGGAGCAGATCCCACTCTGGTCGATCGGGAAGGATTCACCTGTCTTCACCTTGCAGTTCAGTTTCAGCATATGCCAATTATAGCATACCTTGTGGCAAAAGGTCAGGTATGTCAGTTTGTTTTTCGCATGGTGTGAAAGGTCTCGATATACTTGCATTGTCATAATAAAATGCATATTGTTTGAAGAGGTTCCTGCTAAACTTAATGCTGAGGAGAAGTTGAGATCTAATACTTGGTGTGCAGTTAATTTATATTAAATTTGATATGTATGCTGCCCAATTTATTTGGGCATCGCTGTTCTGTGATGTACAGTAACACCTGCAGCTGCACGTTTCTGCCATTAGATGAAATGTTGCAAGCTTCAGAAGCTACAGATCTCCATTCCTACAATTACAGTAAAATGTTTTGAAGGAAATTTGCTTTGTCCTAGCCTTCGCACCATTGATCGTTTGCTTTGTGAGTGGGCACAAGGGAAATATCTTAGCCTTCCAACAGTTAACAGTCAAATTTAGCTTAGTGCAATCTGTTCATACTTCCACAGCACTCCCTCTCTCTCCCTATTTTGAATTCTCAGGAACATACGGCAGAACCCAGACCAATCAGTTCGCAATCTCATTGAAATCAAAAATTGTTTTTTCTAGAAACTGAGATATGTTCTGTTTTTAAGGATGTAGATACACCTGATATGAATGGACAAACGCCGTTAATGATGGGAGCAAGCAGAATAATAGGGTAATTCTAGTATATTTGTATCTTGAATTCACACAAAAATGGTGTATCTTATTTAACCAGGTTGACAGGTATAATATTGTAATTTCTTTTATCTAGGCCTGAGCCAACCAGATTCCTTACAAAATTAAACGCTTCAGTAAATGCTGTTGATAAAGTACACAGAAACACACCACTGCACTGGGCAGTAATATCGGGAAATGTGGCTGCATTGAATGTACTACTGGATGCTGGCGCTAATGTTGAAGTTAAAAATGCAATGGTAAGTAAGTGCCTAATATCTGTCCTGCATGATTTTGACTGAATATTTTAAGTAGGCTGCATAATTAGTTGCATTCTGCTGTTATGAAACCTTGCAATGCCCTCTTCTAGGCTGTAATTCATTAAAAAATTGAATTAAACTGGCCAATGTAAGGTATGTAGATCCACAGATAACAATTATGTATTATAATTTTTAGCTGAATGAGCTGAACTCGACCAGAGCAGCACTTGTGAAATTACTGTTTGTGCAATCATCAACAAACAGTAATTACAATGTTCAGCACCATTCGCGACTCCTCAGATACTGAAGCAGTCCCATGTCCAAATGCAGCAAGACCTGGACAATATCCAGGCCTGGGCTGACAAGTGGAAAGTAACATTTTCACCACACAAGTGCCAGGCAATGACCATCTCCAACAAGAGAGAATCTAATCATCGCCCCATGACATTCAATGGCATTACCATCGCTGAATCCCCCAATAACCAACATCCTTGGGGGCTACCATTGACCAGCAACTGAACTGGATTAGCCATATAAATACTGTGCCTACAAGAGCAGGTCAGAGACTAGGAATCCTGCGGCGAGTAACTCACCTCCTGACTCCCCAGAGCCTGACAACCATTTGCAAGGGACAGGTCAGAAGTGTGATGGAATACCCCTCACATGCCTGGATGAGTGCAGCTCTAACAACACTCAAGAAGCTTGACACCATCCAAGACAAAGCAGCCTGCTTGATTGGCACCCCTTCCACAATAGTTCACTTCCTCCACCACCAACAAACAGTGGCAGCAGTGTGTACCTTCTACAAAATGCACTGCAGAAACTCACCAAGGCTCCTTAGCCAGCACCTTCCAAACCCACGACCACCACCTCTAGAAGGACGAGAGCAGCAGATAGATGGGAACACCTGGAAGTTCCCCTCTAAGCCACTCACCATCTTGACTTGGAAATATATTGCCATTCCTTAACTGTTGTTGGGTCAAAATCCTGGAGCTCCCTCCCTCACAGCACTGTGGATGTACCTACAGCATGGACTGCGGTGGTTCTAGAAGGCAGCTCACCACCAACTTCTCAAGGACAATTAGGGATGGGCAATAAATGCTGGCCTAGCTAGCGATGCCTACATCCCATAATTGAATTTTTAAAAATCTTGAATATGGAAATGCACAAAATCAGGTAGACTACCCAGTCTTAACTGTCTTTGTGTGATTTGTACTGGACATTGCTAATGTTTAAATATTTCAAAGACCAAGTTAGTCTTGGCTGACCCCCTCTTTGGCTAAATAGCTTGCTTTTGTCCATTTTTTAGGCTCGTATAAGGAGAATGATAATGCTGGTGAGGTACCAGAAAGCTGCTACAGAGCTGTAACTCCAGCAGAAATTGGACCTTGTCACAGGAAGGAATGAATGTGTACATGTACAGCTTTTTTGCTGTCTGGTTAGTGCAGATCTAATGCTGCACATTTTGGGTTTTTTATAAATTATTTGCAGGATATGAGGGCCACTGGCAAGGCCAGTATTTATTACCCATCCCTAGTTTCCCTGAGAAGGTGGTGGTGAGCCTAGCCCTTGAACCGCTGGTAGTAGCTTGATGCTGTTGACTGGCTTGCAGGTAACAAAGAGTTAATCATGTTGGTGAGGAGTCATGTAGGAGAGAACAACTAAAGATAGCAATGGGCTTTCTTTCCCTAAAGGTCATGAGTGAACCATTTGGGTTTTTGAGACTATCCGACAGCTTCATGATTGCTCTTAATGAATCATCGAATTGTTACAGCACACCAGGAGGCTATTCGGCCCATCATGTCTGTGTTGGTCCCCTGATGGAGCAATTCACCAAGTGCCACTGCCCTGTCTTTTCCCAGTAGCCCTGCAGTTTTTTCCTTTTCAGATAATGGTCCATTTCCCTTTTGAAAGCCTCAGTTGACCCTGCCTCCACCATACTCTCAGGCAGCGCATTTCAGATCCTAACCACTTACTGTATGAAAAAGATTTTTCTTGTGTTTCTATTGCTTCTTTTGCCAACTACCTTAAATCTGTGTCCTGGTTCCACCAATAGGAACAGTTTCTCCCGATCTCCTCTGTCCAGACCCCTCATGATTTTGAATACCTCTACCATATCTCCTCTAACGGGAATAGCCCCAACTTCTGTAATCTTTCTACATAACTGAAGTTCTTCATCCCTGAAACCATTCTCCTGAATCTTTTCTGTACACTCTAATACCTTCACATCCTTCCTAAAGTGTGGTGCCCAGAATGGGATGCAATGCTCCAGTTGAGGCTGAACCAGTGTTTTATGCAGGTTTAACATAAATTCCTTGCTTTTGTACTCTATGCCCCTCTTGATAAAGCCAGGATGCTTTATTAATGATGCTGTCAACCTGCTCAGCCACATTCAATGATTTATGCACATGTACACCCAGATCCCTCTGCCCCTGCACCCCTTTAGAATTGTACCCTTTATTTTATATTGTCCCTCTGCTTTCTTCCTACCAGAATGAATCACTTCACAATTCTCTGCATTAAATTTCATCTGCCCCTTGTCCGCCCATCCCACCAACAAGCTTTGTATCATGTGAAAATTTTGAATTTGTGCCCTGTACATCAAAGTCTAGGTCATTAATGAACATCAGGAAGAGCAGGGGTCCTAACACCGAACCCTGGGGAACTCCACTCTGAATCTTACTCAAGTTTGAAAAGCATCCATTAGTCACTACTTGCTAATTCCTGTCACACAGCCAATTTTGTAATCATGCTGCTTTTGTCCCTTTTATTTCTAAGCTCTAACTTTGCGGCTATTGTGTGGCACTTTATCAAATGTCTTTGGAAGTCCATGTACAGCACATCAACAGCTTTAGCCTCATCAGAAAACTGAAACAAGTTAGTTAAACATGACTTGCCATTAATGAATTCATGCTGGCTTTCTTTACTTAATCTGCGTTTGTTCAAGTGACTATTGATTTTTGTCCCGAATTATCATTTCTAAAAGCTTCCCCACCACCGAGATTAAACTGACTGACCTGTGTAACATTTGCAATTCTCCAGTCCTCTGAAAGATTGGAAAATTATGGCCAGTGCCTCCACGATTTCCACACTCTCATCCTTGGGTGCATCTCATCTAACCGTGGTGCCTTATCAGCTTTAAGTTAGACAGCCTATCCAATACCATCACCATATCAATTTTAAGCTCTTTAAATGTCAGAGCTACCTCTTCATGATCTGGGCAGCATCTTCCTTGGTAAAGGCAGATGCAAAGTATTCATTTAATACAACAGCCCTGTCTCCATGCATGAGTCCCTTTTTTGATCCCGAATCAGCCCCATTTCTCCTCTTATGACCCGTTTACCAGCTTTTTATTTTATTATCAAATTTTTTAAAAAAAACTTGAGTCTTACTCATCCAGCAGCATAACCATTACACTACCATACCTCTATACAGTTGTAACCTTTTATCTCGGAGAATAGCTTTGTAAATCTAATTTTTGGGAGAGATGAGTAGAAAGGGCATACACTTTTTAATGGTGTGTTGTCCTTTTTCTCCTCTTTTTAGTTCTTACGGGCATTGTCCTTTTTGCTGCAGGAGGCACAATGCTGGGATGAGTGGCCTGCTTTTGAGGCAGCAGGAGGTACATAGACTCAAATTCCCATGTTTCTTTGGCTTTGATAAGGGATTTAGCAATGTGGCCTTCCTAGGAAGTATAGTTCTCAACCCTGAAGTGTAGCTGTATATTGGTGTACTGCTGGGCCTAATATTTCTGAAGCTCCAAGGATTTTTTTCAGAAGTTGCTTCTCAGATTTGTTCTAACAATGGTAAAATTGAAATTTTCTGAACTGTTTCCAGGGAGAAACTCCCCTGGGGTTAGCCCAGCAGAACCGAAATCCTTGGATAATACACTGCCTGCTTGACGCAAATGTTGATAGGAGTAGAGGCAATTTTATGCTGAAGGTTCTGAAGAGCTTTGAAAAATACAAGGTAGGTCACAATTTTAAAACGTTCTTGAATTTGGTTGCTTTATGGAAATGGGTAGTTATTGTGCAGTCATGCTTTCTGGTGTATTTCATGACTTGTAACATAATATTGTAATGGAGTATTCAATGTAATGAATTTGAATTCTAATGAGCTCCGTGCACTGCCATCCCATCCACTACCTCTCTATGCTTTGGTTCAAGGCTTTTGAAGCTTGTATGGGTGATAGCGGGGGCTGCAAGGTGGGTGACTGAACTGACCATGGCACCATGGTACAGGGAGCCATTCATGTGGGGGGAGTTAATAGGAATATCATGCTAGTAGGGGTCAATATAGTTAGGGGGATTGTGACAGTTCTTTGCAGCTGAGAGCGTGAATCCAGATGGCTGTGTTGCCTGCCCGGTGCAGGGTTTGGGTCGTCTGCTCTGGGTTGGAGAGAACTTGCAGGAACTTGGGAGGTGGAGGATCCAGTTGCCGCGGTCCACATTGGTAGCAATGACATAGGTAGAACTAGGAAAGAGATTCTGTTGAAGGAGTGTGAGTAGCTTGGGGTTAAATTAAAAAGCAGAACCTCAAAGGTAATAATCCCTGGATTACTATCTGAACCAAAAGCAAATTAATGTAGGGTAAATCAGATTGGAGAGTTAAATGTGTGGTGCAAAGATTGGTGTGGGAAAAATCGGTTTTGATTCATGGGGCACTGACACCAGTACCGGGGAAAGTGGGAGTTGTACCGTTGGGACAGTCTTCACCTGAACCATACTGGGATGAGTGACTTTAAACTGAATAGTGGGGCTAGGAATAAAGTTTGGGAAGATGTGATAAATTAAATAGAGAAGAGAGCAAGGTAGCAATATGGGAAATGATGATCAGAACGTGGCAGGAAGGGAAAGTGTATAAAAGTGTGCACCAGCAGATAAAACTAGAGGTTATAAAAATAGTAAAAAGACAGAACTAAAGGCTCTGTAGCACCCATAACAAAACAGATGAATTAACAGTGCAGATTGAAATAAATATGTGATCTGATAGCCATTACAGAGGCAGGATGACAAAGACTGAGGCCTGAATATTCAAGTGTACGTGAAATTTAGGAAGGACAGGAAGCTAGCAGAAGGTAGATGGATAGCTCTGTTAATTAAGGATGATATTGGTACAATTGAGAGAGATGACCTTAGTTCTAGAGATGAAGATGTAGATTCAGTTTGGGTAGAGATGAGCAATTGCAAAGGTAAGAAGTCACTTGTGGGAGTGGTTTATAGATCCTCAACAGCAGCCACATTGTAGGGCAGGGTAGATGGCAAGAAATAATGGGAGCTTCTGAAAAAGCTACGGTGATAATGGATGATTTAAATCTACATTTAGATTGAATGAATAAGATTGGCAAAGGAAGAATAGAAAAGCAGAACGCTATTTAAATGGAGGAAATTACAGAACTCGGTGGTACAGAGGGATTTGAGTGTCTGGGTACATGAATCACAAAAAGTTGTTACACAGATACAGCAAGGGATTAAGAAGGCAAATGGGATGATGGTGTTTATTGCAAGGGGAATGGAACATAAAAATAGGGAAGTTTTATTGCAGCCGCACATGACCGTGGTGAGGCCACATCTGGAATACTATTACAGATTTGGTCTCCTTATTTGAAAAAAGATATAATTGTGTTAGAAGCAGTTCAGAGAAGGTTCACTAGGCTCATGCCTTTTGAATGAAGGGCTTACCTGATCAAGACAGGTTGAACAGGTTGGGTCTATACTCATTGGAGTTTAGAAGAATGAGAGGTGATTTGACAGGGTGGATGCAGGGAGGATGCTTCCTCTTATGGGGGAGACTAAAACTAGGGGACACAGTTTAAGAATAAGCAGTCTCCCTTTTAAGACAGAGATGAGGAAAAATTATTTTCTGAAGGTCGTAAGTCTGTGAAATTCTCTTCTCCAGAAAGCAGTGGAGGCTGGGTCATTGAATTTATTCAAGGCATAGTAGGGTAGATTTTTGGTAGACAAAGGAGCTGAGGATTACAGAGCAAACAGGAATGTGGAGTTGAGACCACAACCAGATCAGCACGATCTTATTGAATGGTGGAGCAGGCTCACTGGGCCGAATGGCATACTCCTGCTCCTAAATCCTATATTCCTATGGGAACTACCTACTCCCTGCCCTTTCCCTACAGACCAGCAAAAATGTCCCCTTCAGGTATATATCCAACTTTCAAAGGGAATCGGGTATTTAATCTGTTTCTACCACTCTTGAAGGCAAGTGCATTCAAGATCATCACAACTTGCTTTGTTGAAAAAATTTCCTCGTGTTGCCACTGCTTCTTTTGAAATTGCCTTAAATCCATTTTGGAAAACTGGTTACCAACCTGTCGGCACTCTTAAAATCCTTCATGATAGGTGTCAGCTGCGGCTCAGTTGAAGGTTGGGGGTTAAGTCCAACTCCAGCGCAAAAGTCAAAGTTGACACTCCAGTGCTGCACTTGGGGAGTGCTGCATTCAGAGCTGCTGTGTTACAGATGAGGTGCTTAACCAATCTGCACTTTCAGGTGAATGTCCCTGCTTATTGTTGACTCAGTCAATGTTGTTTCACTATAACATCAGTTATAAAATAGGGACTATTTAGCCATTTAACATTGCGACGTTCACTACAACAGCGTCACAGACTTTATGTTCTGTGGCCTGCAAACCCCACATGCACAAATGGCATTTTCTGCTATTTGCCCTGTGCTGATGGCGTCAGTGTACCACCACTGGGGGACCTCTACTGTTTTTAAAAACCAACAAAAGATGACCGAAAAATAGAGGGAGAAAATAAACTTTGAGGGTAAACTAGCAAGTAATATAAAGACAGACATTAAGAACTTCTTTAAATATGTAAGAAAGAAGAGAGAGGCCAAAGTGAACATAGACCCCTTTGAGAACAAGGCTGGGGAAATAATAATGGGGAACCAGGAAACGGCAGAGGGGTTGAATAAATAGTTTGCATCAGTCTTCATGGTAGAAGACACTAATAGCATTCCAAAAATAGTAAATAATCAAGGGGCAAAAGGGAAGGAGAGGAAATAAATACAATAACAATCACTGGAGCAAAAGTCCCAGGGAAGCTAATGGGGCTAAAGGCCAATAAGACCTGATGGGTTGTATCCTAGGATATTTAAGAAAGTAACTACAGAAATAATGGATACACTGGTAGTAACCTTCCAAGAATCCTTAGATTCTGGAAAAGTCTCAGAGGATTGGGTAACTACCAATGTAACTCCCTTATTCAAAAAGGGAAGGAGACAAAAAATAGGTCAGTTAGCTTAATATCTGTCATTGGAAAATGTAATAGCAGAGCATTTAGAAATGCACAATCTAATCAAGCAGAGTCAGCATGGCTTCATGAAGGGGAAATCAAAAAAGGAATGAAACTGGACGGACCACCCGGTATCGACCTAGACACCGGAAACGGCAACGACAATCGCAGCTCTGTCGACCCTGCAAAGTCCTCTATACTAACATCTGGGGGCTAGTGCCAAAATTGGGAGAACTGCCTCACAGACTAGTCGAGCAACAACTGGATATAATCATCCTCACAAAATCATACCTTACAAATAGGTCCCAGACTCCACCATCGCCATCCCTGGGTATGTCCTGTCCCACCATCAGGACAAACCCAGCAGAGGTGACAGCACAGTGGTATACGGAGGGAGCTGCCCTGGGGTCCTCGACATCGACTCCGGACCCCATAAAGTCTCACGAGTCAAACATGGAGAAGGAAACCTCCTGCTGATTACCACGTACCGTCCTCCCTCACTTGGCTGGTTGGAGCCATACCTAGCACAAAGGAAGATGGTTGTGGTTGTTGGAGGTCAGTCATCTCATCTCCAGGACATCACTGCAGGAGTCCCTCAGGGTAGTGTCCTAGGCTCAACCATCTTCAGCTTCTTCATCAATGACTTTCCTTCCATCATAAGGTCAGAAGGAGGGATATTCGCTGATGATTGCACAATGTTCAGCACCATTCGCGACGACTCAGATACTGAAGCAGTCCATGTCCAAATGCAGCAAGACCTGGACAATATCCAGGTTTAGGCTGACAAGTGGCAAGTAACATTCGTGACACACAAGTGTCAGGCAATGACCATCTCCAACAAGAGAGAACCCAATCATCGCCCCTTGATGTTCAATGGCATTACCATCACTGAATCTCCTACTATCAACATCCTGGGGGGTTACCATTGACCAGAAACTGAACTGGACTAGCCATATAAATACTGTGCCTACAAGAGCAGGTCAGAGACTAGGAATAGTGCGACGAGTAACTCACCTGCTGACTCCCCAAAGCCTGTCCACCATCTACAAGGCACAAGTCAGGAGTGTGATGGAATACTCCCCGCTTGTCTGGATGAGTGCAGCTCCCACATCACTGAAGAAGCTTGACATCATCCAGGACAAAGAAGTCCGCTTGATTGGCACCAGATCCACAAACATTCACTCCCTCCACCACCGACGCACAGTAGCAGCAGTGTGTACTATCTACAAGATGCACTGCAGGAATTTACCAAGGCTCCTTAGGCAGCACCTTTCAAACCCACGACCACTACCACCTAGAAGAACAAGGGCAGCAGATAGATGGAAACACCACCACCTGGAGGTTCCCCTCCAAGTCAGTCACCATCCTGACATGGAAATATATCGCCGTTCCTTCACTGTCGCTGGGTCAAAATCCTAGAACTCCCTTCTCAACAGCACTGTTGGGTGTACCTACACCACATGGACTTCAGCGGTTCAAGAAGGCTGCTGCTCAGCACCTTCTCAAGGGCAACTAGGAATGGGCAATAAATGCTGGCCCAGTCAGCGAAGCCCACATCCCATGAATGAATAAAACAAAAAGACCATTCCTAGATTACTGTGAACAGTTTTCATCTCCTGTATATTCAAGGTTAAATAGACTGATTTTTAATCGGTAGGGGAATCGAGGGTTGTGAGGAAAAGGCAGGAAAGTGGAATTGAAGATTATCAGATTAACCATGATCTCATTTAATGGCAGAGCTGACTCAATGGGCCGAATGGCCTAATCCTGCTCCTACGTCTTATAGTTTTATGCTTCTATTCCCCCTCTCTTGTACAGTGCTGTGGTCCAAGTGACTGGAGTCCGCTGCACTTCTTCAGCTAGTTCCCACCCTCACCCTTAATCCTGAAGTCCCTCTTCCCCTTGGCTTCTATTCTTACCTTTAAACTCTCCGTTTGCTGCTGCCACCACCAGGGACTTCTTCCCCACCCCCCAGCCACCCAGCTCCCGCTCCCACTCCCGACAAGCCCTGAAGTCCTGGGGCGACTTCAGCTGCTCCCTGCACCAGCAAATGTCTGCCACTAGATGGAACCTGGTCACTCCAAAACCAGGCAGCTGGTGTGTTTCATCTTTATTTTATATTTGTACTGTATTTCTTTTACATTTTCAAATTTATTTAATTTTGAAGGTTATTTCGTTAAGGAATGTATAGTATTTCCACTTATGTTTGATGTTTTTTTTCCTGATGAGAGTTCCTAAAGAACCTAATTGCAGCTTTTGCACAGATTGTAATGAGCAAATCTGATTCCTTAAGACCATAAGACATAGGAGCAGAAATTAGGCCATTCGGCCCATCGAGTCTGCTCTGCCATTCAATCATGGCTGATAAGTTTCTCAACCCCATTCTCCCGCCTTCTCCCCGTAACCTTTGATTCAATGTCATTTCACTTAAAGTTGCACTTTTCAGGAACACAACTACAACGTTAAGCGAGCAATTACTGTAAAAGATCCCATGACGCTTTTTCAAAGAGTGGTGGGGGGGAGGAGTTAACCCCAGTGTCCTGCCCAATATATATGCTTACCACATTGCTTTATGTGGGAGCTTGCTGTGCACAAACAGGCTGCCATGTTTCCTATATTGCAACAGTGACTATGCTTCAAAAGTACTACTTTGGCTGTAAAGTGCAGTGGCACATCCTATGGCCGTGAAAGGTGCTGTATAGGCAAGTTTCTTTTTGACATTGAACACTTCTATCAAATCTTCCCTTATTCTTCTCTGCTGTAAAGGGAACAGCCCCAATTTCTCTGTTCTCCCATCAGAACTGAAGTCTTTTATCTCTGGTACCAGTCGAGTAAATCTTGCCTGCACCCTCTCCGAAACCTTCCTAAATAGTGGTGCCGAGAATTGGCCACAATACCCCACCACGGTCTTAAACGGTGTTTTATAATATTTAGTACAACCGCTTGCTTCTTTATGCTTCTATTTGTAAAGCCATGGATCCTGTCTGCCTTCTTAAACAGGCTTTTCAACTTATCCTAACACCTTGAAAGATTTGTGTGCATACAACCTTCGGTTTCTTTGCTCTTGTGCCTCTTTTAAAATCGTACCATTTAGCTTATACTGTTTCTGCTTGTTTTTCCTACCAAAATGATTCATTTTGCATTTCTTTGCATTAACTTTCATCTGCCATGTGTCTGTTCACTTCACCAGTTTATTACTGTCATCCTTACTGTTTACATTTTTGAGTTTTGTTTCATCTGCAAATTTTGAAGTGATGTCCAGTGTATTCAAGTCATTAATATATATATTTTTAAAAAACAGCGGTCCCAACCCTGCCCCCTAAGGGATACCATAACACCCACCCCCCCACCTGCCCCCAGCCTGAAAAACAGCCACTCACCATTACTTTTTGTCTTTTAGCCAATTTCATATCCCTGGCACCACTGTCCCTTTATTCCCCTGGGCTTCAGTTTTTCTAACAAATTTATTTCGCGGTACTTTATTGAACATCTTTTGAAAGCCCACACACATGACATAAACGGCACTGTCCTATTCAACCCCCTACATTACAACTGCAGTGAACTCAGTTAATTTAGTCAATTGTGATTTGTCTTTAACAAATCTGTGCTGCTGTCATTCATTAATCAAATGCCAAATTAATTTCGTTCCAGATTATTGTGTCTCAAAGTTTCCCCACCACCAACATTGGGCTGACTCACTTGGAGTTGCTGCGCTTAACCTTCCCTTTTTTAGAACAGAGATTGTAGCATTTGCAACCTTCCCGTCCTCTGGCTCCCATAGCTAAGGAAGATTGCAAGATTGTAGCTAGAGCCTCCGCCATTTCTAATCTTATTCCCGTGGCAACTGAGGATGCATCCCGTTCGTGCTGTGTGTCTTCTCGACTTTGAGTGCTGCCAGCATTTTAATTACATCCTGTTCACCTATTTTTATCCTATCCAATTTTTCTACTACCTTCTCCTTTATTGTGACATTGGTAGCATCCACATCTCTCGTAAAGTCAGTTGCAAAGTACTCATTTAGCATTTCGACCATGCTGTCTCCCTCCTCAAGATCTCCTTTTCTGGTTCATAATCACCCTACCCTTCCTTTGACCACTCTTAGTCATTATATATCTGTAAAAGATGCTTGGGTTTTCTTTTATGTTAGTCCCTAATCTCTTCTCATGTTCTCTCTTTGTCCCTCATCCTTTTTTGGTTCTCTATTCAACTTGGTTGACGTTTATCATGAGCCTCCTTTTGCCGTTTTATTTCACCCATGGAGCGCTAACTTTGGATGCCATTCCCCTGCTGGATGCTCAACCACCACTCCCCACCCCCTAGCCTTGTAGGAATTTATCTAACCTGCACCCAAGCTATCTCCTCTTTGAAGCTCTTCCATTGCTTATTTACTGTTTTAACTTCCAATCTTTGATTCCAATCCACCTGGGCCATATTGCTTTTCAACTCACTGAAGTTAGTTGTCCTCCACCCGAGCGTTGGTAACACATTTGATTTTTTTTCCTTGTCCTGTTCCGTAACTACTCTAAGCCTAATGATATTGTGTTCACTGGTTCCCAAATGCTCCTCCATCGTCACATGCTCCACTTACCCCATTTCAATTCTCCAGAACGAGATCCAGCGCTGCCTTTAACTTCATTGGGCAAGAAGCGTACTGATCAAGTAAGTTCCAGATTTCAGTTATTCCTCCTCCTCCTTGCCCTTTACACTGTTATTATCCCAGTCTATATTGGGATATTCAAGGAAGGAAAATTAATGCAAGGTAAGGAAATTTAATGCAAGGTAATAAAAATTAATGCAAGGTAATAAAAATTGTTATTGATTGAATTATTTCTTGAACCGCAGCTTCTTCTGTTGTCTTTGATGGCAGTGGCAGTGATATGGGTGACAGGCTACATAGCAGATATGGAATCTGACTCCTGGCTTCTGAAAGGCATATTATTCGTTTCTACCTGGCTTGTAATACAGCTGATAATAAGGTAGGTGCCTATATTAAGATAAGTGCCTGCTCACTTATCTTAATTCTCTAATTGCCACTAGAATTCACATATACACAATGCGATATATGTAAATATATTCTTCCTGTCCCTTTCTTTAATGTGCGAAATGTGCCAAATCCAGGATCCTCTGGTTCGGGTCACACCACTTCACTTGTCTGGTGCTGTCTTGCTGATTTTAAAATTTACCACGAGCCAGTGAGCTGGCTGTACACTTGCATTAGTATCGATGCAGAAAGACTTTGTGTGCTTAGCTATCAGTAACTTTAAACTGAGTTAAACATTCAAAAGACCTATTTTCTGTAATTAAACACTTAGTATTACGCTGATCGCAATTTCTTGAGTAAAGGACGCTCCTAACAGGAGAGCACAGCTGAGAAATTTATTATATATATGTGTTTGGGTACAACGTGCTGTGATTTGCTTAACAGACACCAACAATGGCCTTGCTTTTGATTTTTCAAACCTTCGTATTGTTACGGACAGGAGGGGGTTTAATTTAGAACAGCCCTGATTTCTCCACTCGCTGCCCATCCGTAAACAGAAATGTGTTTTTGATTTTTGATTTCCCCCTTTTATAAGTGGTGTTGTATGTTCCCCAAGCCTTTTGTTTGGAGTGATCCAATCCTCTACTAATAACCCCACAGAAAACTCGGGATAGGGTAAAATAAGAAGGTTGGTTTATTTTACACGACGCAGGAAAGGGGTTTCACAACATCCTCCCTTTTCTTCATTTATATAATAACAGAGGATCAGGGAAAGAAAGAGGCTCAGGGCAAAGACCACAATAAAAAAATAAGAATTATGGTTTCACATGAGTCCAGAATCAAAACCCAATGAGGAATTATTTCGCAGAGTTCAGCTGGCTGAAGGTTGGTGGTATAAGATTCGCATTTCCAGTGGTGTTGATGTCCCACGATGAAGTAGGGACGCAGAGATTAAATCAGTTCTGTAGGTGATAGTACAAAATCTTCCCAGCACTCTCAGGTTAGATGGGGGCCAATTGTCCAACCTGGCCAGAGTTTGCTTCTGTGTGGCCTGCCAGTCGGATGTTAAACAGCAGAATCAGGATGGAATCTGAAAGCTGTATAATTAAAGCAACTCAAACAGCTGAAGTCTCAGTCATGCGACAGGGTGGTTTCAGGTTGAGCTATTCTGCTAACAAGGCCTCTTGTTAAAACCCATTGTGTTTTGAGCAAGTAATTGTAGAACCATTAGCACAATATTGGAGATGAGTCTCAAATAGCTCTGCCTTTGTCCATAGCTGGCTGGTGCAGACATCTCGCCTATCATCTTTCGTGTTGGCTTGGCTGGAATGTTTATATGATGCAGGGAATATGCTACATTCCAGGGGTTTGATGTGTTAGCCTTTTTCCAAGTTTAAACTGCTCAGAAACTTCCAGAACGACCATCATGTGGTCAGGGGTGGCCATTTTATCAGTCCAGTCATTTGTCAATTTTGAAAAAACCCAATAATTTTATAAAATAGCCAGGATGATATAGACACACTTTTATATATTTTCCTTCTTGTCTCTTGATCATGACAATATACATTGATTAATCTGCTCTTTGTATAGAGACAGAACGTTATCTTGAATTGGTATCACAGAATAATTTGATCTGTAGTCCTGATAAGATTTTAATATGTGAGGCAATCCTTTTTAAAACAAAAAGTAAGAAAAGCTTTTATAAAAGCTATGGAATATCACTATCGTGATGGTGATCTCCCACAAAGCAGAACTTTTAACAAACTCAGCATTTTGAGTCTCCGCATTAATCAGAAGGTCTTTTGATCCGTGTTGTAAGGAAATCCATTACTGAATGGCCCCCAAGGGACTCGAGTGTCAACTAGTACTGAAGTTTCTCAATTTAAATATGCAGAACTGGAAAAAAGCTGTTTCGTGTTGCTCATTGTGTTGCTTGCTGACAGGTCTCTTTGCTGACACTAGATAAATAGCTACCTGCTGAGAAATTGAAATGCCAAATAATGCACCTGGAACAATCATGCAAAATAAATTGCAAAATTCAAATGAGTCCTATAGTGTAGCAAAGGAGAAACGGATTGAAATTGCAACCTGGGAGTTGAGTAATTTTGACAATCATGCTATTGAAACAGCCATTGCTTTCAAACCCCCTGCTGGTCTGTTTCTCTGTCACACAGCCAGAAGAGGGCAGTGTTTATTCAAAATAGTGCAGGTTCCGGAGACGGTCAGATATTATTTTAATAAATTTCATATATTTGTGCTACAGCTATTGGTAGTGTGACAAATGGCAGTTCAACATAAATCTGTGCCAGCGTGTGTTACTGCATGTTTTCATAATTGACCGTTTGTCCCTAAAAATATTTATCCAAGCTTCCCTCACATCCTTTATTATGAATGCAGCTGAATCCAGAAAAAAGCATGGTTTGTATTATGCAATACCCTTGCTCAGTCTAGGAAAAGTAAAAGGACTTTTCAGGCTGTTCCGTTATATAAAATGAGACACATTGTACATAAATTCCAACTCATTGCTCCCTTGACAGTTCAGCTGATTCAGATGGTGAATGGCTGAGCCATGTAAAGCCAAATTTGATCTCCAATCTGTGCTGAGTTTGCTGATCTCTGCTAGGGTAGCAATGCATAGCAATGTCACTGGCCTCAAATGCCCCCAAGTTAATAAGGGAAAAGTCAGCTATTTTTCAGGCATTTGGCCTGGCTGAGTTGACCTGATGAATAGCCTGATGAAGATTGCTGTCCAGACTATGGTGAAGAATGAAGAAGGTAATGGGGCAATTTCATTTTTTGGAAAAAGGCCAGCATTTATTGCCCGTCCCTAATTTTCTTCGAGAATATAGTGATGAGCCACCTCTTGAATACAACTGAATGGCTTGTAAGGCTATTTCAGAAAGAAGTTAAGAAAGAACCACAGTGCTGTGGGTGTGGAAGAACAAATAGGTGAGGATAGGTAACGATGGCAGATTTCCTTCTCTATAAGTCTTTATTAGTGAACCAAATGGGTTTTTTTTACAACGATCCAGTAGTTATATAGTCACCATTATTGATATCTTTTTAATTCCAGATTTAATTAATTGAATTTAAATTCCCCAACAGCTGTGGTGAGATGTGAACTTGTGTCTCTAGATCACTATCCCTGCCCTTACCTCACCCACTATGCCACCATAATTGGCTCTCTGGAATCCTAGTCTAGGCAGAGCTTGGCACGTTCAGGAGGACAGGATAGAAAACTACCAGAAGGAAAAGAGCAAAACTAATTGCCGCTCATTAATTAATTATTTATTTTTCCTCTTATAGGCGTTTTGTAAGTATGCAGACATATAGCAGCATTCCATTGGTGTTTCTGGCAGCATCGCTTTTTTGGATGGTTGTCACCTGGTTCATCCGCTTCTTGCCCGATATCCTTTTTAAATATGGGTGTGGAAACTGTGACTTGAAAGTGAAAGTAATTTCAATAATTTAAATGTCTCAATGTCTGGGTGAGTGATGTATTTTGCGCCTGAACAAAGTAACCAATCGCTGTTCGATTAAAAGAAAAACACTAAAGGAAAACAAGTACAAAATAACGTTCAGGGTGATAGGTTGTTTGTCTTTAGTAGCGTGTGTAGTTCAATGCTTTTGGCGCATCTTTCATGAGCTGTGAAGCTGATGTTGAATTTTCCCGATAGCTAAACTCCTAACTAAATTAAAATTTGCATTTGAGTTTTGAACAGATTAATAAAATCATATACTTAAACAAAAAGTTATAGAAGAATTGCATTTATTTGGCACCTCTTATGAAGTCAAGATGTCCCAAAGCACTTTACAGACAATGATGTGATCTTTGCTAACAGGGTCTCGCTACTGACACCAGCTAAATGGCTACTCAGAGTACAGCTATGTGAAATGGGCAAATGTTGAATCTCCAACTATCAAGGAAAATAAATGACAAAATTAAAATGTTCCCTATAATGCGTAGACCTGTTTCTTGCAATGACTAATTGTAGTTAATGTAATGTAATGCAGGAGACATGGCAGCCATTTCATGCACAACACACACCCATAAAGAGCATTGTGATAAATCAATAGATACTCTATTTTTCTAGTGATGTCGGTTGAGAGATTAATATTGGTAACATGTCAGTTGGGAGGACAGAAGGAGCCTTGGTATAATCTTTCATCTGAAAGATGGTGCCTCCAACAGTGTATTACTCCTTTAGAGGTACAGTGAAGTAACGCCCTGAATGATGTGCTCCAAATCTAGAGTGGGACTTGAACACATGACTTTCTGACTCCAATGCAAGAGTACTACCCACTCATAGGGTTAATAACTTAAAGGTTTCCAACTTATGCATTTCCACTGATACAAAGCAGAAACTTAATGACGACTAACTCTAGAGTTGAGAAGTTTTTAAAAATGTTTTCCATCTCAGTGCTTCCAGCTTAGAAGATTTAGAATTTAATGCTGTTTTTTTGCAACAGATTGGTCACAAAAAACAAGTCTGTATTATAGGGACATTTGAATTTTATAATTTACTTTCCATGATAGTTGAAGATTGAGCATTTCTCATTTCACATACTCGGTGCATAGCTGCTTACATGGTGTCAGTAGTTGGCATAGAACATTGTGCATAGCTGAGAAGCTTCAGTACAAGTTGACATTTGAACCCCATAAGAGCCATTCACAGTGTTTCCTGATGACAAGAAGCAAGAGGTCACCCCTCACCTCTCCCCCAACCCCTCCCAGCCCCTTTATGTGGAAACCCAAAATACTGGTTTCATGTCTGCTTTCAACCATTTCCTGAAAATAAGAGTTTCATTAATATTTTTAATTTTATTTTGAATGATTTTCTTTCCCCATGAAAATGCCTTTTGTGAAATTGCTGGTGTTTTACTGTGATGCGAACAGTCAGCAGAGTCATAGAGTCATACAGCACAGAAGCAGGCCCTTCGGCCCATCGTGTCCGTTCTGGCCATCAAGCACCTATCCATTCTGGAGTCTGCACTACCCATCCGCCCAGTGCGGCCTGACCAAGGGGAAAAGAGAATTCCGCAGGGTCCCGACACCCGCCAGCATTCTGACTCCCACAAGTTAAGCTGTCCCCTGTATAAAGGACAGATCTACACTGAGCCGTAAACTTGAACATTCCTGTGGTTTGACACTTCCGGTGATCTCGGGGTAATGAGCCAGAGTGTTTGATAATTTACTATTTATGCGATCTCCAGTTAGATTTCAGTTAGAATGGATGGCATTTTCATTTCATGAGATTTGATTGGCATTTTAAGCAAAATTGCAAATATAATGAATTGGTAAATATGGACTGGAGCTACAGATATTTATCAAATCCACCTGGTCATTTCGAGGTACGGAATTTGAGTATTACTGAAAAAAGAGTCATGCTGTTGGAGCTTTTTTTTCTTGCACTCAGCAGGACAGTTCACAAGAATACCAACAGTAAAGGGAACAACAATTTATACTGCATGAGAAGAGAGTGCTGATTGGTTGGCAAGTGGACTCTGATCGGTAGAGGTATTGCCATGAGGAATATACCAGCGAACAGTTAACTGCCAAGCTTTGTTTAAAATCAAACCAGACAGACCAGTTCTGATTGGCCAAGGTTTTGTTGTGGGGAATGAACCAAGGAATGGCTGTCCCCCAAGCTTTTGTTTAGTTGAAAAAGGTGCAAGGTGTGGACATGCTCCTTTTGTCTGCAAAGGACAGGGCCCTATGTGTGAATATATGTAGCTTCTAGCATATGTAAATGAGCCACACTGCAAGCCTGACTGATAATCGTTAGTTTTCAGTATAATTCTTAGCAGAATCAGGATTGTTTAGCAAGTGTTGTCCAATTGCGGAATCACATCTAATGTTGAACACTATGTTTTGAGTTTTGCAAGCACAGGCTGGTTGGGTATGATCTGTGCTTTGCCTGATGTGAACAGCCGAAGGGATGTGCTGTATGATACAATCCACCTAGTTCATTCCCCAGATACTAAGGATGCCATAGTGTCAGGCCAGACACTTGTTCACATAATGATGGCCAGTTGTGTTTTGATAGTTCGTAGTTCCCATCTCTGCCTCCCTCTTAATTGCGCACGCACACACGCACATCTGCCTCCCTCTTCATTGTGCACACACACGCACACACACATGGAATTAAGGGGAAAGACTGGTTGGAAATTTTGGTCATATCTAGCACTATTTACATTTGTCTCTTCACCAATTCTGCCTGACCTGCTGAGTGTTTCTAGCATTTCTGCTTTTATTTAATGTAAATGGCATCTCTTTTGTTATATATGGTATCTATAACTTTTCCATTGTGCTTTAAAAATTAATCTGTTCTCACGCCTTTAACTTGCTGAGAAGTTGGTGAATGGAAAGTCTTTGTCGACTTACTTTAGGCCTGAGCTGCCACCCAGGAGGCCTTTATTGGGCTTTTCTTCTCTTGCTGTGCTGCCACATACTAGGTGTAGCACAGCTGGACAGAGAGCACAGGTGTAGCTCCTGACCTCATTACAGCCTTGGTTCAAACATGGATGAAACAGCTGAAATCCCGAGGTGAAGAGAGAGTGACTGCCCTTGACATCAAGGCAGCATTTGACCGAGTGTGGGGCATCAAGAAGCCCTAGCAAAACTGGTGTCAATGGGAATTGGGGAAAACTCTCCACTGGTTGGATTCATACCTAGCACAAAGAAAGATGGTTGTGGTTGTTGGAGGTCAGTCATCCCAGCTCCAGGGCATCACTGCAGGAGTTCCTCAGGGTAATGTCCTCGGCCCAACCACCTTCAGTTGATTCATCAATGACCTTCCTACTTAAGGTCAGAAGTGGGGAAGTTCGCTGATTGCACAATATTCAGCACCATTCGCAACTCCTCAGATACTGAAGCAGTCCATGTCCAAATGCAGCAAGACCTGGACAATATCCAGGCTTGGGCTGATGTGTGGCATGAATGTTCCTTGCCACTTAAGTGCCAGGCAATGACCATCTCCAACAAGAGAGAATCTAACCATTGGCCCTTGACATTCAATGGCATTATCATCACTGAATCCCCCACTATCAACATCCTGGGGTTACCATTGAGCAGAAACTGAACTGGACTAGCCAAATAAATACTGTGGCTACAAGAACAGGTCAGAGGCTAGGAATCCTGCACTGGGTAACTCACCTCCTGACTCCCCAAAGCGTGTCCATTATCTACAAGGCACAAGTCAGGAGTGTGATGGAATACTCCCCACTTGCCTAGATGAGTGCAGCCACCACAACACTCAAGAAGCTTGACACCATCCAAGACAAAGCAGCCCACTTGATTGGCACCACATCCACAAACATTCACTCCCTCCACCATTGATGCACAGTAGCAGCAGTGTGTACTATCTACAAGGTGCACTGCAGGAATTCACCAAGGCTCCTTAGACAGCACCTTCCAAACCCACGACCGCTACCATCTAGAAGGACAAGGGCAGCAGATAGATGGGAACACCACCACCTGGAGGTTCCCTTCCAAGTCACTCACCATCCTGACTTGGAAATATATCGCCGTCCCTTCACTGTTACTGGGGCAAAATCACAGAACTCCCTAACAGCACTGTGGGTGCACCTACACCACACAAACTGCAGCAGTTCAAGAAGGCAACTCACCACCATCTTCTCAAAGGCAACTAGGGATGGGCAATAAATGCTGGCCCAGCCAGTGAAGCCCACTTTCCGTGAATGAATTGAAAAGAAGAAATGCAAGACTGTTGGCTCACTGCTTTGAAGTTTGGAATCAGCTGGCTGTACAATAGAGTCACTACTTTGCATTAACACTTCTGCATGATAAATTGTACGTTTCTAATACATAACCTTGTTATTGGTTTAAGTGTGGATGTATTGTAGCTTGCTGGTATAAATTTAGAATTCTGATGTCTGATGGAATTCATTGCCACAGAAGCCTGTGGAGGCCAGGTCATTGAGTATATTTAAGACCGAGATAGATAAGTTCTTGATTGGTAAGGGGATCAAAGGTTATGGCCGAATTTCTGCTCCAATGTCTTATGGTCTGTGGTTACTGGTCCTAAATGTTGTTTAGTTTGCATAATACACGTTCGGACTAATGTTTGAAGTTCAACCTTAGTCCTGGCACTGGTCCACATTTGAATCTTGTATTCATTTTAAACTTTCATAGGACAAATTTTTCCTTAATTTTATTTCTCAATTCTCTTTCGTTTGTGGATATTTATACCTGGTTTAGTGTGCTTCAAAACACCTTAATCATCTATCATGTTGCTATTTTTGTCTGGTGTCCACTTCTTTCCCTGTTGCATTTTCTGGTGTGGGGTGCACAGGATTTAAAATATCTTCTGTGACTTTGCAAAGATTCTTTGTCATTGGTGCCTGATTCACTAGGATCTCATCTCTTCCGCAACAGGTGTTTTTTAAGTATTTGTGTTGTGGGTTATGTACACCATACAAAACTATATTTGTATGTAAAGTATACTGAAACTTCCTTAACCACGAACGTACATATGCCTGATTCAGGATTTCAGATTCCATTTGCCCTCAGCATTACAGGCTGCATCTATTACTTTTATAAAACCTGGACAGTAGGCCCTGGATACCTCCAGGTTCCAGAGCAAGAGAAAAACAGGGTAAAGGGATTTCAGAATCAACTTTTATGAGACCTTGCTGTCTTCTAACTGGCTCCCACTTTCTTGTGATTGCATGCTTACACTGCCCCTTTCTTCCCCCATCTCTTGCACTTGCTTTGCTTTTTCTCTCTCTCTCCTCTGCTAACCCCTCCCCCAGAACAGATCTTACTTCCAAGCCTTGTGGAAATGACTGCAGTTGCCACATAAACACTTAATTTCAGTTGAAACGAACGAGGGTGCCAAAATGGCAGACGAAATAAAAGATTTTTATTTGCCTAGAGCTTTTCCGCATCCTCAGAATGTCCCAAAATGCTTCACAGCCAATTAGTTACTTTGGAAATGCAGTCACCAGCCTGCCATGGAGTGTCCTGAATCATTTTGTTACAGAGTGCAAAAAATAAACTAATTCATGGCTCGTGTTCATTTCCTAAAAGCTGTCTGTAAAATGTCTTGAATTTATATGCTTCTTGCATTAATGTGCCTAACTTATTTTTCCAGACTGTCGTGGCACTTGCAGAAGCCGATTGCTTGGATCCAAGGGTCTTCTGTACTCGGTGTCTTGTAAGTGAGAATCAAAGAAATAGTTAAGCTATTAGCAAGTGATCTATTTTTCAATAGAATTATATCTAATACAATTTTGTATTTCTACTGGAAAATAGCTTACAATTGCAATTATCGTGGACAAATGGTTTAAGATAGTTAAATTAATTTCTTACAAATCAAACCTTTTGATAGAATTTCTGCAACATAATTAGTTACCAATTCAGTAATCTTTTCCTTCTACAAGCTCACTTTCCACTAATTTTCTTCTCCCTTACCCCTTTCCATTCTGTCTCCATTGAGTCTTTGCTTAGGGTATGGCATTCAGTACCCTTACCAAATGGCCATTTTCTTTTTGGTCTAGGTTCAGCTAAATCACATCTTTTTTAATACAGCTGCAATATAATATTTGAGAAATTATTTTTAGGCTATATTCTGATAACTTCTGTCATGCTCGATGCCAAAGGCTACTCTTGTATGAGCTCTCTTGCTCTCAACAGACTGGAGTGTGGCTTTGTATACACAATATCTAGTTATGATAGTGTTGCCTTAGAGTTAAATAGAGACCTCTATCACCATGTTAGCTTCCTGGAATTGGCACGAGTGCTCTTTGTTCTCTTAGATATCAGATTACAACAGAACAATCAGTCTACATTACTGGTTGTAACACTATGAACTGTAAGTCAGATTTATTAAACGTGAAAATTAATTGATAGCATAAAGTCACTGCAACCAAGGATGAGAAACTTCTGTTGTTTAGTGGATTCTGACTTTTGGATAATGAAATTGCACCCTTTGTAATGTTGTTCTGACCTCCACCTCTGCAGAGGTTTATTTGAAATGTATCGCCCTTTTGCAGATGCAACAACAGAAAGGGAACAGACTTGCTATTGATTCTGGCAGAGTGTGTGCGCGCAGTGTGCCTGCCCCTGGCCTGCCTGTGCAATATGTTGACATGTGTTTGTCGGACATGGTGCTAGAGCACGAGCTGCCGGGTGAGGAGCGATCAAATGTGGCATGTGAACACCACAAAGCGTGGATTTTGAGGACAGTTCCAAGATTGAATGTGGCCTGGAGTTTGAGGCGAGCAGGCAAGACTGAGCATGGCTGTTGACTGCAAGGAAATCAGGCGACTGGCAGCTGTCTTTGTGAGAGTGCAGTTTGCAAGCACCTTGCAGAGTTACAACTAGGCAGATCTTATCTCCCCTTTCCCCCTGCTGATTGTCTCTGCTTTCCAGGTCAGGCCTGTCATGGGCAAACATTTTCGAATCTCTCCCCAATAAGCCCAGGTTCCCTGTAGGCAACAACTGGTGCGAACCACCTTTCAGACTATTATGCACCCTTGGCCTGAAAGCCTGTCTCAGAGTGTTCAGGGGTGGGAGACAGTTTTGCTGAACTTTTATGTGCCATACTCGTTTTCTTGGTTAGAAAGCATCAGGTAGTAGGCCTTTCCTCTCTTTGTGCCCTATTCTCTGTACTCTCTAAAGCAGCTTAGCTTCATTGACCAGCAAGGAAAGTTGAACATAGCTACATTATTGAAAATTAACATCATAACTGTGTTGACAGAGGATCTAAAGCATTCAATTTGTAATTTTGTTATAACAAACCTCGCAAAATGAGGCAAAAATATGAATTTTAGAAACGTAGCTCAAATTAGTTTGGGGACTGTGGCTGCTGTTGTATGTTTGGAGAAATCAGTTACAGTGATTCAAAGTTATAATGTACATAACAGCAATTTGTATTTATAAAGAGGCTTTAACACAGTAAGATGTGCCCAGGTGGTTCATGGAAGCATTATAAAACAAAGTGTGACACCCAGCCACAGATGGAGATTTTAGGTCTGATGACCAAAAGCTTGGTCAAAGAATAGATTTTAAAGAGTGCCATAATGGAGGAAGGTGAGGTACAGAGGCATAGGGAGGGAATTCCAGAGCTTAGGGCTTAAGCCGTTGAAGATACAACCACCAGTGATGGAGGTGTTAAGATCAGGAATGCTCAAGAAGCTGAGGAGCACAGATATCTTAGAGGGTTGTGGAGCTGGTGAAGATTATAGAAATGGGGAGGAGCGAAGCAATGGAGAGATTTGAAAACCAGGTGAGAATTTTAAAATGGAGGCATGGCTTAACCAGGAGCCAATGTAAGTCGGCGAGCACAGGGGTAATAGGTCAGGAGTCGTTGGTGTGATTAAGGATATGGGCATCAGAGTTTTGGAATGACCTAAGGTTTAGAGAGCATAGCATGTGGGAGCCCAGCCAGCAGTGCGTTAGAATAGTCAAATGTAGAGGTAACAAAGAGATGGCTAAGGTGTTTCAGCAGCAGATGAGCTGAGGCAGGTTGGAGATGGGCAGTGTTAAAGAAACTGAAATAGGTGATCTTAGTGATGGCACAGATATGGGGTTGGAAGCTCATCCTGGGATTAGAACAGCCTGGTTCAGCCGCAGAGAGGGATAAAATCAGTTATTTGGGAATGAAGGCATTGACTTTAGTCTTCCCAATATTTATTTGGGGGAAATTTCTGCCTATTCGTAATTCCTAATCACACGTTCAGTCCCTACATTGATATAAATTGTAAATAGTTGAGGCCCAGCGTTGATCCCTGTGGCACACCACTAGTTACAGCTGAAAATTACCCATATATCCCTATTCTCTGCTTCCTGTTAGCTAAGCAATCCTCCATTCATGCTAATATGTTACCCCTACATCATGAGCTCTTAGTTTGTGTAGTAACCTTTGATGTGGCATCTTATCAAATGCCTTTTTAAAATCCAAGCACACCACATCTACAGGTTCCCCTTATCCACATTGCTTATTACTTCCTCAAAGGACTCGAATAAATTAATCAAACATGATTTCCCTTTCTCAAAACCATGTTGATTCGTTAATTATGAATATTCGTTTCAATTCCTTTAACCATTGTTCATGCAAAGGTGAGCGGATCGAAATAGCTCTCGTGTACTGGTGTTAATATTTACTTAATCCTGTATTACACATATTGGGCAGAATTTTCCCCAAGAGCGGGCGTGTGCACGTCGCCATTTTATGTGGGTGGGCCAATTAAGGCCCGCCCAATGTGACGTTCGCCTGGAAGTGCTATGCGCTCCCTGTGCGGGCGGGGGGGTATTCCCTCAGCCGAAAGTGCGCTCTTTTGTGCATGCGCGCGGAAGAGCACACTCATCTCCCTGAGGCTAAGTGCTGCCTCAGGGAGATTGGCGCCAAATTTAAAAATGGTAAATGTAGAGAAATAAAATTTCCCTGACATGTCCCCTCATATGACACATGAGTTGGGACATGTCCATCACTTTTAATTAAACTTTTATTAAATTTTTAAAAACCTACATGAAACCTCATCCCGTCCGTGGATGAGGTTTCATGTTTTATCTGAAGCCCGCCAGGGCTCCCGGCCTGCCCGCCAACCTTAAGGTTGGACGGGCAGGTCCATTAACTAGTTGAATTAGTTTTTAAATGGCTTCAATTGGCCGTTGACAGGTCGGCGGGCACACAGCTGATTCGGCTGCGCCCCCGCCGACCTAAAAACTTAAATGACACGGGGTGACGTCGGGAGTTCCGCCCGACGTCATCCCGCATCATTTTACGCGTCGGCGAGCGGGCCCCACCCCCAGCTTGCTGACCTCAGTATCCTGGCCACTATTGTATTAAACGTTGAAATCTTGAAATGCTGAGGTCACCATTGACTTTAGACAAATGCATTGGTCCACTGTCTTGACAGCAATAGAAGGTAAACAAAGGAGAGACTAATGCTTCTATCCACTAAAACTCAAAGGTTAGCTCATTTGAAGTGGCCTAGAAGTGTTTGCATTTACTACAGATCATAAAAATTCTATAATTACAGGATTCCTTGTGACAAATTTTCAGACCGTTTTGTCTTTGGCCACTCTCATCCTTGTTGTAATCCATTTCACATAGTGACAGGATTTCTAACTTGCATTTCCTTGAATGTACAAAAATGCAAAACAAGCAACATTGTTTAGCAAGCAATACTGCACGAACTCGATATTAGCATTTTCAACAAAACTTGCATGTGGAACATCATTTATCTTCTCTGTGCCACGCTCACCTAGGCTCTAGTACAGTGGCACAGGAAGAAATGATGACTTGGGAAGTGCTATGCTGTTTATCCTTCAGAATCGGCTACTACCTACTAAGCTATCCATCAAGTGAACTTGAAAGAGTAAATCTGTCTCCTTCTTAAGAAACTTGTTGTAGTCAACTAAAGCCTCAGTGTGTTTCATCAGCTAAATTCAGTGTGCTGATAACGTAGATGGTTATCAGCAAGTACTTCTGGTGAGAACAACAGCTAATGGTTTTGCAGTTTAAAAAAATGTAATATTGCTCAGACCAACTAGTATCCATGTGTGGCTTTGTCATCTATAAACATAATTTTCCTTGCAATGAAATAGTCAGCTGCAACTACTGTACCTTCCACCTCATCCACAGAGAACCTAAGCCTGCAGCAAACAACATACAAAATGATCATGTACATCTCAGAAATAGTGGTAGAATTGACGCATCTTTGTTAGTAACCCAACATTACCGAATTGCACCTGCAGTAACTTTCCAGTTTCTGATTCTTAAAGTTGTATATGTGATTATATTACTTTGCTGTCAATGTGATCTATTACCTCTTTTCCCCTGGAAACCTTTTTCAGCTAGCTATCAGAAGATCTGAAAATAGATTGGTTGTACTAAGAAATGCTTGTTGATTTTCAGATCCGCAAACCCCTTCGATCCAAACACTGTGTTGTTTGCGACCTTTGTGTAGCCAAGTATGATCACCACTGCCTGTGGATTGCAAGTTGCATTGGTGAGTCTTTGTTTTGCAGAAGATATTCAAGGTGACTCTCGTGCACAAACCAATTAGGCTTCTAAATCAGAATCAATTCTGGAAATAGTTTAAATTAAAACTATTCCATCAGCCTTCAGAAAGAGGCCATTGATGAGGTGATGCAATTTTCACTCGATGACTGAGTAAATTTAACTGCACTAATCTTTCCTATTAACTGTAAGCCACAGTGTTTTACATAAAACTGTCTTGTTTGAACCTTATTAATGATATTGAGGCCAATCAATTTGTTCTTGATTTTCTACTTGATTTTGTTCTTTCTACATGAGAGCTGCATAACAGTCTTCACTAATCTGCTGTCACTCCTCATAACTTTACTCAGTTATAATTTCTGTTTTATAATTCATTGTTGCTTATATATAATCTAGAATGCTCATTAGGCAAGCTATTTCTGTCACTAATGATTTTCATTCATCATCTAGCCAAAGGCACCAAGTTTCGTCATCAGTAATGCAGGAATTTCAAAGTTTCATATAATCTCATCTATAAAACATCCAATATGGATATTGAGGTTATTAATCCTTTTTATTTTCATTCCGCAGTTCTGTTTCACACTCTCATTACAAAATCTGCATCCAGCAGGGTCGGGTAGTCTGCAGTATAGAAAGCTTTGTATGACACGTGCTGGCTGGCTGCTTTGTTCACCAGCACAAATCTAAGAAGGAATCCACCCTAACCAGCTTTTTCTTGCTGTTTCCTACACGGCACATTGAGCGGTGCCTGTTTAATAGGTGGATATCCATATACCGAATCAGGCAGCAGAAGACATTCTGTGAATCACAACTGTTTTATTGTTAAACTATAGTTCAGTACCAATACCAGTTTCCACTCTTCCCTTCTGGATTCTCTTCCTGTCCAGAAGCAAACTTAACTACTGGGGAAAAGCCCAGCTCTTAAGTACAGGGTTCAATGAGCACCACATCACTCTGAAGCTTGTTGTGGCTTGCCCTTAAAGGGACCTGCATTTCTAACATTGTCAGAATCTTGGAGGTGTAGTTCTGTCACTTGGATTTAGTGGGATTTAATTTATTTCTAAAATTGACATAAATCATCAAAATGCATAACTTGAACTTATGCATTTTTTTACAGGATTTATGATTAAAGCAGGTTATGTTTTAACCAGAAGTGAGTCTTCCATCTTTCAAGTTTCATGATATAATGACTATCAGATGCACTTTCTTGCCATGCTTGGCTCAGGAGTCGAGATGGCCATGAAATGATAGTTATGCTCCTATAGAGTAGAACTGTACCCGTTGACTCATCTTGCATGGCCAAGTACTGTTCTATCCAGCTACCTAGCTAAGATCTAGCAAAATTCTTCTAGTAAAATTGACCGGGTTTGAATATTACTGAAAAGTATTCTTGAGCTTGCGATCCTTGCAGTTGAGACCCAATGCCCTTTTTCTCAAATAGAGAGGTTTTATTTTCTTTAAAGTACTGAATTAAAGAGGTAGTTTTGCTATCTGCTTATAAAATGAAGCAGTTTCCTTCAACTCCAGCACCAATACTTTCACTATTGAGGTTTTGCCATTCTGGAGCAGATGTTTTGTATCTTTTGATACTTGTAAATAAATTTCTGTGTACAATGTTAAAGGTTGTAGAAAGGGAAGAAAATAGTGCTGTAATTATTTCTAAGAAATATCTACCCAAGGTCTCAAAGGGATAGTAATCTTCTCGGAATTAATATCAAAATCACACATCTTTACTTCTTTCATCATATATCTTTTTTTAAACAGGTGCATGGAATCAACGATATTTTGTTAGCTTCCTGTTTTTCCTGTTTACAGTAGCTGTCTGGATGGTTTATGGAACTATTATGCGTAAGTGACTTTTTTCAACGGTCCTTTTCTTTGTCATTTAACAGGATGCCTGCTAATTTAAAACATTGAATTAGATTTTCATGCAATATGACTAGATGCCAATTGTCATATACAGAAGAACACAAGAAATAGGAGCAGGAGTAGACCATATGGCCCATTTAGCACCATTCAGTATGGCCATGGTTGACCTTGGGATTCAGTTCCACTTTCCCGCCACTTTTCTCAAACGGGAAACTAATATTGAATAACTTAAGCTGTGTCAGATTAGTTTTGTTCTCCTCATATTAGCAAATGAAACCATTGCAGTGACACTCAACGTTTATCACAGTCAGGTGACCCTATTCTATCTCAGTATTATGCCTCAGCCCCACTTCCAAAGAGCACACTTCCATTCCTCCACCAACCTGCTCATGTCCTATCTCACTGCCATCAGCTCTTTAATCCTAGTAGGTAAGGGGTTTAGTTTGATGCTGGTTCCTCGGTGCATAGATAAGATGGATTATAAAATCAAAGAGGTTACGTATTTCTAAGACTTTTCCACCAGAGCGTTCTTAACCTTTCTTTAATATGTTTATAGTTAATATTTTTTCATTTACTTCTTCTCACCACTTCAAGAAAAAGGCGCCTACTTAATATTGTGAAATCATTGCACAGTTTCACAGCAGTTGTTTAATGATTTCTTGTAAATAGACAGTTGGCAATTTGATTTAATTTAACTTCAAATTTTATTCATTTATCAGTTGATTTATTTAAAATCCAATATTTGGAAATAGTTAAATGCAGTTGATCTAATCAGTGGATTTAGATCACAACAATGTATCTGAGAGTATGAGCGTAACATAAATAGGAGCAGGAATGGACTATACCACTCTTCAAACCTGTTCTGCCATTCAGTATGATCATGGCTGAAGTTCTACATCAACTACATTTCCCAAACTATCCTCATAGCTTTTTTTTATTCTGTCTTGGGATTGAGTGTCACTGGCTGGGCCAGCATTTGTTGCCTATCCCTAATTGCCCTTGAGAAGGTGATGGTAAGCTGCTGCCTTGAACCACTGCATTCCATGTGGTGTAGGTACACCCACAGTGCTGTTAGGGAGGGATTTCCAAGATTTTGACCCAGAAACAGGGAAAGAATGTTGACATAGTTCTAAATCAGTATGTGGTGTGACTTGGAGAAGAACTTGCTGATGTTATTCCTATGCTTCTGCTGCCCTTATTCTAGTTGGTAGAGGTCACCGGTTTGGAAGGTGTTGTCGAAGGAGACTTCCGGGTATCTGCAGTGCATCTTATAGATGACACACTGCTGCCATGTATGCTGGTGGTGGAGGGAGTGAATCCTTATGATGGGCATGGGAGAGTGTTCCACCACACTCGTCACTTGTGCCTTGTAGATAATGGAGCCTGGCTTTGAGGAGCCTGGAGGTGGGTAACCCGCTGCAGAATTTCCAACCTCTGACTTGCTGTTGTAACCACAGTATTTACGTGGATGATCAGTCAAATTTCTGATCAATGGTAACCCCCAAGATATTGTTGGTGGGGGAACTCGACGATGATAAAGCCTTTGAATGTCAAGGGGAGATGGTTAGATTATTTTTTGATGGAGATGGTCATAACATGGCGCTTGTGTGGCGCGAATATTATTTGCTACGTATCAGCCTAAGTCTGAATGTTGTCCAGGTCTTGCTACGTGCGGGCATGGACTGACTGCTTCTGTATGAGGAGTTGCAAATGGCACTGGACACTGTGCAGTTGTCAGTGAAAATCACCATTCCTGACTTGATGACGGATGGGAGGTCATTGGTGAAAGCAGCTGAAGATGCTTGGGCCTAGGCTACCCTGAGGAACTCCTGCAGCGATGTCCTGGGACTCCGATTACTGGCCTCCAACAACCACAACCATCTTCCATTGTGCTAGATATGACTCCAGTCAGCGGAGGGTTTCCCCCTACTCCCCATTGACTTCAATTTTGCTGGGGCTCCTTGATGCCACACTCTGTCAATGCTGTCTTGATGTTAAGGGAAGTCACTCCTCACTTCGTCTCTGAAATTCAGCTCTTTTGTCCATGTTTGGACCAAGACTGTAATGAGATCTGGAGATAAGTGGCACTGGTAGAACCCAAACTAAACGTCGGTGAGCAGGTTTTTGCTGAGTAAGTGCTGCTTGATAGCACTGTCAATGACACCTTCCATTACTTTGCTGATGATTGAGAGTAGACTGATGGGGCGGTCATTGGCTGGATTGGATTTGTCTTGCTTTCCATTGCCAGGTGAATGCCTCTATGGTAGCTGTGCTGGAGCAGCTTAGCTAAGAGCGCAGACAGTCCCGGAGCAGAAGCCTTCAATACTACAGCCAGTATATTGTCAGAGTCCATAGCCTTTGCTGTATCCAGTGTCTCAGCCATTTCTTGATATCACGTGGAGTGAATAGATTTGGTTGAAGATTGGCATCGATGATGCTGGGGTTTCAAGAGGAGGCTGAGATGGAACATCTACTCGGCACTTCTGGCTGAAGATGGTTGCAAATAATTTGCCATGTCTTTTGTACTAATGTGCTGGGCTCTCCCGTCATTGAGGATAGGGTTGATTTTGGAGCCACTTCCTCTACTTAGTTGCTTTATTGTCCAGCACCATTCTTGACTGGATGTGGCAGGACTGCAGAGCTTTCATCCGATCCATTGGTTGTCCGAGAACCCATCGTCCTCGTTCTTGAACGTACTCAACAACTGAATGCCCACAGCCCGCTAGGATAGAGAATTACAAAGATTCAACGCTCTGAATGAATAAATTCCTCTTCATCATAATCCTGAATGGCTGACCCCTTACCCTGAGACTATGACCCCAAGTTCTAGCTTCTTCAGCGAGGCAAAATGGCCCCTCAGCAAAACCTTTGGTTTAGTGGTAGCATGCTCACCTGAGTCAGCCTCAGTGATGTACAACATTGGCTTAAAGACAACTCTCCTGACAGTGAATAACAAACACCTGTTTCATATCAGCGTGGTTGTCATAATAATGTGCTACAACATATGGTTTGAAGTTTTATGCAGTAGCTTTATCTAGATTTTGCCTGGAGCAATTTTCCTTGAGAACACTGACTGTTTGTGCAGTATCTGAGCTTAATGAGATCTTAATTACTAGCCCTTGTAGAAAATAAAAAATCTTTAAGAAAGAATTTACAGATAAATTCTGAAATAGACCCAATACAATGTAGATTAAATCTCGCCAGCAAGTAATTAAAATTTGATTATTGTGTCAAGGCTTAAGAATACAGAATACTTGTCTTGTAAGCATTCCAGGAAATAACCATATATTGTTTTACTCCTGTAGACTGGTCCTTGCATTGTGTAACTAGTTATGAGAAGGATGGACTATGGATATTCCTGACCCAAATAATTTCATGTTCTCCATGGATAGTTTGGATTTTTCTACTTGTGGTGTTCCATTCTTCATGGGTGACATTCCTCTTAGTAAACCAGCTCTATCAGGTAAGATAGTAGCACTGTATCAGAACTGGATGTGGAATTAAATTTGTGCAGCAAGAAGGTGCAGTCATGTTGCGGAAAGCACAATGATTAATACTGAAATGCTTGTTTAAAAAAAAAGGGAAATGTTGCCAGAGCTAACCCTTCCCCAAATACATTAGATGAAAATTCTTGATATGCATTAATATACATTTCATATATTTATGAAAGTATTCCATTGCAACCTTTTTTCATTTTAAGAACTGTTGCACTAAATCGAATGAATTGCTATCCTCCACTTCCCAAGTAAGAATGTGATATGATTAATATTTTTAAGTAGCAGTGATTTAACCTTTTGTGCTTCATTAGGATATGAAATCAGGTTTGGTAAATAATTTGTTCACATGATTGGTGACTAATTGATGCCTGCAGGTTGTAGGGTATTTTAGCATTATGAAAACATATTCCATCATTAAATCTTCAAGGATGGTCAAGTCTAAATGGCCCAAAGTGTTTGGCAAAATATTAAGTCTTACTGGGAAAAATTTGGCAGTTGCCTATACCTTCAGGTTATGTTTATTAATGAGGACACACTGACTATCACATTTAATTTAAATTGCACTGTTCAATGCCTTTCACATGCTGGTACAGGATTTCTTGTGAAGATAAATATCCAACAATTATTTGTTTATTGGGAGGCAGTTACGTTCTTTGAGGTCAGTGCACTTCAGAGTCCATTACTGTTGGTTTTCATTTTCTCTATTCATCTCTATGCTTCAGTCATTAGCCAAATACATTGTTCATTGGGGTGAAAACAAAAATATCAATTTATTTGTCTGGCATCGCAAGTTATTGGCCTTCAGATGCTTTTTCTAACCCTATTGTTGATCTTCGCTTTCTGTTTATCAACTCGGAAAATCAATTGTAGAATATCAGCCACACCCACCCGGAGGGGGCAGGGGTTATCTTATGAAGAAAGGTTGGACTGGCTGGGCCTGTATCCATTGAAGAATTAGAGGTGATCTTGTTGAAACAAAGAGATCTCCCATTTAGGATGGAGAAGGGAAGAATTTTTTTCTGAGAGTTGTGGATCTTTGGAGCACTCTTCACCAGAGAGCGGTGGAGGCAAGGTCATTAAACATTTTTAAGGCAGAGATGGATAGATTCTTGACTAACAAGGCAGTCAAAGGTTATCTGGGGTAGACGGAATGTGGAGTTGAGACCACGACCAGATCAACCATGATCTTATTGAGTGGCGGAGCAAGCTCAAGGGGCTGAATGGTCTATTTCTGCTCCTAATTCATATGTTTATATGTTTTAGTCATGAACACAGTTTTGTTCCTGGAGCTAAAAACACAAGTATGAACTTGCATATGACATTTTCATAACCGTTGGTATATTAATGTTGCTAAATTATCAGTCTGGTTATTCAACATCCAGTACTCGAGCAGAAATTTCCTCCAGTTCAGTATTGGGAAGACTGAAACCATTGCTTTCGGTCTCCACTCCAAACTCCATTCCCTAGCTTACCGACCCTGTTCCTCTCTGTGACAACAGTCTTAGATCAAGCCACTCTGTTTGCAACCTGCATTGGCAACAACTTGATTTTAAAATTCTTATCCTTGTTTTCAAATCCCTCCATGGCCTCGGCCCTCCCGATCTTTGTAATCTCCTTTGGCACAGCAGCCTTCCGAGATATCTGCGCTCCTCTAATTCTCTACCTCGCTTCCTTCCTTTAGGACAAAAAGTTTTGGTCATCTGGCCTAATATCTCAAGTGTCATGCTTTGTTTTATAATGCTCCTGTGAAGCACCTTGGGTCCTGTCGTTATGTTAAAGGTGCTCTCTAAGTATAAGATGTTATCCACTGATATTTTAAACCCCTTTTGTGGAGGTATCCTTTATTTGGAAATTTGAAGCCACCAATACAGAAATTGTAGCCAATTGTGTGAATTAAAATCTAAATCTTGACTAGTCCCAAGGTGTCCAAATTTCTGTATTTATATAGTCGGTATTCCAAGCATATATTTTGTTTCCTGAATTTCTAATGCTAATTTGGTTGTGTTCACAAGAACACGACACAGAAGCATGAATAGACCATACGGCCTGTCAAGCCTGGTCTGCCAATTAAAAACAATCGTGACTGTTCTTGGGCTTCAACTCTGCTTTCCTGCTTGCTCCCCATACCCCTTGGTTCCCTGAGAGACTGAAACATTGTCTATTTCCACCTTAAGTATAGTCAACAATGGCACATCCACAACTCTGAGGTAGAGAATTCATCTGTTAATGTATTGAAAAGGAAACCTGAAAAACAAAGAATATTTTCACCCTAATTAAATTGACGTTCAATACCTAGTTTGTTGAAACTGTTTTCTAGTCTTTTAAGGAGAAAGTGGGGAGGCGGTGGTATAGTTGTATTGTCACTGGATTAGTAACCCAGAGACCTAGGTTAATGCTCTGGGAACTCAGGTTCGAATCCCACCATGGCAGATGGTGGAATATGAATTCCATGATCATTAAACCATTGTCGAAAGACGTAAAAGCCCATCTGGTTCACTAATGCCCCTTAGGGAAGGAAATCTGCTGTCCTTATCAGCAATAAATGCTGGCCTAGCCAGCGACATCCATTTCCTGTGAATGAATAAAAAAGCCCTCCCTCCCATTGAATGTGACCTGTATGTCTTAGCATTCAATTACTGAGAGCGTTCCATCAACTTGTGTGCTGATAAACAGAAAATATATAAAGCTGCACGTGAAATTTGAGAGCATCTGCCCCTTGTGCAAAGTCCACATTACTATTGTAGAACTAATTCACTGAAGTGGTGTCAAAAAAACAATTCTTCTCTCTCTCTTTAGTTCCACTGTGACCTGTGTGCCAGCTCTGTGCTGTGCGTGGACCAAGGGACCAGGACTACTGGAATCTGCCAATGCTCTCTTGATCCCAGTCTTTCAGGTGCCGGCAAAGTGTTTGTTCTTTGCTTGGCGGCTCCCCTGTGTAGAGTGTTTGGGATTTGATCCCATGTAACACCACTCCATTTTATTTTATAACATCAAAAACTGCATAAAACAGACTCCAAAACAAAGTTCCGTAACTAATAAAACAAACAGGTATTCCCTGAAATATGAAAGCTTGAAAATCGTTCATTGATTACTGATAAAGCCAAAATTTAAACGCAGCCGACAGTCACCATGGTCTCGCTGTTTTTTAATTGGGGGCTTCACTTGGAACTTGCCCTCACCTTCCTCCGTTTGTGCTTCAATCTGTGCATCAGTTTCTTCCTCCACTTGTCTCTCAAGGTCTGGAAACTAAGCAGCTCCCACTCACTTTAAGGTTGCCTGGTGCACCGTCAATGCATGGCTGTGCACACAAAAGGCGTGTAATTCAATTGATAATTCCAATTATCAGGTGCTGTTCTGCAAGCCTATTGTGTTCCAATTATTTACTTAAATGGCTCAATCATCGTTCTGATTAAACATGCTTTTAAAAAGCCTGGGCTAAATGCAAAATTGTTTGAGAAAGTTTAAAAAATGTATTCTTCTCATCTAGATTTTCTACTTGGGTCTGACAACCAGTGAAAGGATCAGTTTGATCAAACATGCACGCACTGGTCGTTCTCTTGGACTTCAGCAAAACCCATTTAAGTAAGTATTTTGCAGCAGATGTTGTAATAACTGTAGCTGGAATAAATCCGCTCCACACCTTTCCAGCCTTGCTGTACAATGCAGCAGCTTAAGTCAGGATGCCCTGTGCTCCCATCAGGGGTAGGGAACGGCAACTGCTGCCTGAGTTAATAAGGAAGTTTTAAGGCTGTAGTCTCTGTTAACTAAAAGAAGAACTTGCATTTATAAAGCACCTTACCAATTCTCACGAATATCCCAAAGAGTTTTAGAGGACACCGACATGATACCCTGCTGTTATCTGAACAGTGTCACGGTATATAACATCCAACTGAGCCTTTGGAAAAGGCAAATTGGTTTTCTGTTTATCTTCTCATGCAAAAAATAATACCTCTAGCAATTGCACGTACCCTCAGTGAAGTATCCCCTCAATGATGTGCTGAAGTCCTAGAATGGAGCTTTAACCTGCTTTTGGTTGGAGGTATGAGTGGCACCAATTGAGCCAAACTGACGAGCTCATTATTAGCAGTTCTCCTATGTCTGCCAACTTGGCCCTCTACCATTTCTGGCCAGCTAATGCTGACTGGATGACTTCTGGTGAATAGCTGTCCACTCTCTCCTGAATGCTCCTGCAGGGTGACTCTCTGGTTGTCCGGGACTCCCTCCTGTTTTTGTGTGTTGTAGTTTGTGCTTTACTGCCTCTAACTCATCTCCTCAGTTCCAAATTTATAGTTCAAATGCTTAAGCTTATGCTCTATAATCTTAAGAGAAAGATGCTGTTCTGTTTAGCTTAGACCATTTAGTAATGGGGCTCCGAAAATTGATAGAGCTGCCATGCAATCTACCAAAATTGCCCTTGAAGCGACAGAATTCTGGGGATCCTGAGCATAGATCGAATGATTCGTCATTTTTATATACCCGGTCAGCTATGTTTTTTTTAATCGTACAATAAAGACAAAGGCTAAAGAAGGAGACGGCAATAGCAGTATTGTGTATCAGGGTATATATTTTTTTGTATATGGCAAAGTAATCACTGTCGGTGCAGCACTATGTCTGCTGAAAATGTTATCATGAAACATAAAAGCATTTCATGAACAAGCTAGATGCCTGGTAGCTCCAGTACCACCTCAGCTTGATCCGTGAGCTGGGAGTTGGGGAGGACATGAGCATTTGAATGATATCATAGTTCATGCAAGAAATAAGACTGTGCTGGATGCTTAAATGTTGCTCATTGATTGCAGTCATGGCTGCTGCCAGAATCTGGTGGACTTCTTCCAGTGCCGCTGCTTTGGTCTGTTTAAGCCAAATCAAATTGACTGGACTCGACAGTACGGCATGGGTTTTGAACAGCCAAGAGCAAACGAGTTTCAGTTTGTATGAGAAATGTGAAAATTGAAATTTTAATATTGAATTGATATGTATAAAGTTTTTGTTTTGTGGTGGACAATAAAAAACAAAGAACTGTATTTCCTATTGTAGATTTTCTGGAGCATCTCAGGTGATACGTGATTTCAGTACCTTGAATTGTGATATTTTTAAATATTTAAGTCATGTACTTGACCTCATTGCTAAGCTGAATGGGATATGTTTGATGGTAAAGACATTGTTATTTCATAAATGTTTCAATTTGACCATTGTTTAAAATAAAATTGATACTTTAAATTATTATAAAATTATATACTTTTTTTAAACTGTTAATTTTACAATGTTTGTAGTTTCTTGCTAGGGACAAAACGGCTGCTTTAATTCCAAAGCTTGTTCAGCTTTATCTGTGATTTGGGTTACCAGCTCAGGTTGGACATATTTCTTGAGATTTCATCTCACAACCTGTAGTCAACCTTCATCCTGTCCAGTCAAACCACCTTTTTCCCCATTTTGGATTTTATATTTTAGACCGAGCTAATGTGTTCGAAGGACGTTGAGAAACCGCTCCTTTTAATGTCCCTGTTATTTTTCTCCCGACTTGCTCACAGCAGTGTCCAGCAGATAAGTCTTCAATTTCTAGATTCTCCAGGGAAATCCAGGAGTGTTGGCTAAGTACTCTAAATGAGTCCATTTGAGTTGATTTATATCTGTTGGTCCCTGCCATCATTTAACTTGTTTAACAAAGGCATGTTTTTAACTGTAATTGCCCATACTTCTGTAACCTGTTATTCTACTTCATGACAACTACCACCCTTAAATTTGCTTGAGAACCTACTCTGCTCCTTCTGTCATATGTTCAAGCATAGAATGAGTTAAGTGTTGTCAGACTGACTCTGATAACCTAAGTATTTGGGTTACTAGTCGTAGAGCTGATTTATTTTAGTAAACAGAAGGAAATAACATTTACAGGAGAGATACAAAATATAGCATGTTATTTGAAACTAATACATTTGGTCATTACCATCTTATGAACCATTTAGGATTTTTTTTCCTTTTGATAGTAAACAATGCATTAGAGCAACTTTATATTTGAAAAAAGTCATACAGATCTGGAACTACAGGGTAAAGTAAGAGATCTGGAACTACAGGTAAAGTAAGAGATCAACAACAACTTCCATTTATATAGTAAATATATATTGCACACACACAACTTCCCAAGGCACTTCACGGGAGCATTATCAGGCAAAATTTGACACTGAGCCACATGGGATTTTAGGGTAGGTTTTAATCAGGTGAGAAAGGCTGAGAGATTTAGGGGAGGAATTCCAGATCTTTGAGCCCAGTCAGCTGAAGGCACAGCTACCAGTGATGGAGCAATAAAAATTGGGGATGCACAAGAGGCCAGAGGAGGGTTGTAGGGCTGGATGAGGTTAGAGATTTTGCAAGATGTCAGACTTATTTTGCATAATTGAAAACATATTAAGGCAAATGTCTGGAATAGAATCCATCCTAAAACTGAGTACCTCACTTTAAATTATAGGTAAATATCTGTTGGCTATGCAAAAGTTGAGTCTAATTGGTGTAATCAGGCATGACTCATATTTCTTAATTTAAATGTAATTGCTATCTGCAAAGACTTAATAGTGTCTGGACCAACTGCTTTGCGAATGATTGCACTTCAAGGATGCAGATTCTGTACTCAAATCATTTTATATTTACTTGAAATCACCTACATGGCTGTGACAGCATTGCACTTATGAGATGCTATAAAACTGACCATGAACTTTCAAGCATTTAAAGCACTGTTTCGTAAAGCTTTAAGAATGATTTTCTGTCAATTTATAATGAATAAAATGATCTAGAACTAGATTGATGTAGGCAACTTTAGAATGTTTCATAATTTGTGTATAAAAATTTTAAAATGCAATAAATGTGATCTTAATGGTTAATTTGTTTTTTGATTTTTGCAAATTGTAGCTCTCTAGTGGTGGTAATGTTTTAAGACAAAAATAAATGCTAATTGGTTGCCCTGTTGTGATAGTGGGTGTCAAATGCGAGTTCAAATCTGTGTTGACTGCCATCTACAACTGAGCTACCTTTACAGTGTTTCGCTACTCTAAGCACAACTGTCTAAATGATATGGGCCATTCGTGCAACACACGATTTTGCCTTTTGGCTGCTTGACCAAAGAGTATATCCAAGTCCTGGACTTGACAGCTCAGCTGACTGAGGTGGGACACTTGTGGGGAAATTGGAGGAAAATTGCATGTCGCAAAACCAATTATGTAGTTTTGGACTCTCTATTAATTGCAATGCTTTGGTCTGCTTTCATCAGATAATTCTATGTTGCTGTTCAAAACCTTTTTGAACTTCTGCTGATATGACTCAGCTGCTTGTTTGTTCTGTTCCTCATCTGAGCACTCTAAAAGCCTCTAGTCACATTGTCAACACAATGCGTCATTATTTTTGAGTTCAGTAGGAGGTGCACGTTTAGTTTGTTTCAGACAGGAAACTAAAATAATTTTCACCTTTGCCTGTGTTTGTGTTTAGCAATTTTCTAAAAAGAGGGGAGTATTCAAAAGATGAACCTGCGGGTGTGGTGAGAAACAAGGCAAGCAGAAAGATCGTTGTTGACAGTGTTCTTGGGTAAGAATGAAACCAAGGAGAGAGAGCAGTGTGGTAGAGGTCGGAGAAACTTTGGAGGAGGAGAATTAAGTTGTGTTGGAGGTTGTGGAGAGATAGTGACTTGGCGGCATTTACACAGACTGTTGATGACTGACCATTGTGGGGTTTGTGGACCAAATAACTCAGTGGAGGCAGAAACTGCAAAGACGAAGAAGGAAGAGACCATGGTTAGGTGGAGATGAAATAGTTTGGGAAAGTTGCAAGATAGATGATATACAGGCACTTAACTTACACTTAAGACAACAAACATAAAGATACTTTTCCTTTCAATTTTATTTCTGCCATGCACATCCCATCAAAGGCAGTGACATGCAAAAATATTTCATAGGCAACTGATAGCTTGATTTTATAGCTTCCATGTACATAGTGTCATAATAAGGAAACTAGTGAGCAACTTGTGGTTCTGGTATGGACATTGTTAAATTTGAAAAATATTACAAGAGAAATGGTTTGCAGATTTGCTAGAGATGTATATAATTCTCAACATATTTGCAGAGCAGTACATCACAAGCAGTCACACACATTTGTAATTTAACACACTGGGCTGAGATTAAACACAAGGTGGCAGCAGCATACCCACCTTGTGAATCGTTTTCAAATATTATAAACTGAAAGCACCTGTAGGTTTAGTGGCACATTTACTTAGGTGTTGTGGGTAATTATTTATGATCACATTATTTTATTTTACCAAGGCTTTATTTCCCAAGTCCATGAACTCTGAGGTACACAACAGTAATTGTCTTTGTGCCAATATTGGAAGCACTTTTTAAAAAAAGTGTATTTACTCATTGAGAAAGGATGTGTAGGCGTTGGAGAGACTACAGACGAGATTCACAAGAATGATTCCCGGGATGAAGAACTGTAGCCATGAGGATAGATTGGAGAGGTTGGGACTGTTTTCCTTGGAGAAAAGACTGAGAGGAGACTTGATAGAGGTATTCAAGACCTTGAAGGAGTATGGATAGGGTAAATAGTGAAAAACTGTTCCCACTCATGAAAACATCAAGAACTAGAGGGCACAGATTCAAAATAATTGGCAAAAGGAGTAAATGCGATATGACAAAAACTTTTTCACCCAGCGGGTGGTTGGAGTCTGGAATAAACTTCCTGAAAGGGTGGTGGAGGCAGGTTCGATCGAGGTATTCAAAAGGGAATTGGATTGCTACCTGAAAAGAGTGTGTGCAAGATTATGGGGATAAGGCAGGGGAGTGAGTCCAGGCAGAATGCTCTTTCAGAAGGCCAGTGCAGACTCGATGGGCCGAATGGCCACCTTCTGCACTGTAAAGATACTGTGATACATGGGTGTGACTAACAATGCCAGCATTTATTGCCCTTGAGATGGTGGTGGTGAACTATCTTCTTGAACTGTTGCAGTTCTTGTGGTAAATGTGCTCCCACAGTACTGTTAGGGAATCCAGGACATTGACCCATCAGCTGTGAAGGAACAATGATATACTTCCAAATCAGGATGATGTGTGAATTGGAGGAGAGCTTGGAGTTGGTATTCCCATGAGCCTGCTGCCCTTGACCTTTTAGAAGGGTGTGATTGTGGATTTAGAAAGTGCTGTTGAAGGAGCCATGGCAAGTTGCTGCCATGCATCTTGCATGTAGCACATGCTACTGCCACTGAATCAATGGTGGTGGAAATGAATGTTTAAGATGGATGGCAGCCAATCAATTGGGCTGCTTTGTCCTAGATATTATCGAGCTGTTTGAGTTTTATTGGGGCTGCACTCATCCAGGCAAGTGGAGAGTATTCCATCACACTCCTGTGCCTTGCAGATTGGTAGGCAGGCTTTTGAGGAATTAGGTGAATAACTCACTGCAGAATACCCAGCCTTTGACCTGCTCTTGTAGACAAGTATTTATATAGCTGGTCCAGTTTAGATTCTAGTCAGTTGTGACTCCCAGGATGTTGATGATAAGGGATTTGATGATGGTAATGTTACTGGATGTCAAGAAGGAGGTGGTTAAGCTCTTGTTGGTGATGGTAATTGCCTGACACTTATGTGGCATGATTTTCTTGCCAATTATCAGCCCAAACCTGAATCTTGACCAGGTCTTGTAGTATTGGGGGTCTGTTACCTTATCTGAGGAATTTTGATTAGTGTTCAGCTCCAATCATCAGGAAACATTGTCACTTCTAACTTTATGATGGAGGGAAAGTCATTGATGAAGCAGCTGAAGATGGCCAGACCTAGGTCACTACCCTGGAGAACTCCTACAATAATGTTCTGAGGCTAAGTTGATTGGTCTCCAATGATCACAACTATCATCCTTTGTGCTAACTCCTTTTCAGTATTTAGTGGTGAGACGGTGGTAGTGGTAATGTCAGTGGACATGTTCATATCCCACGATGGCAGCTAGTGGAATTTAAATTCAATTAGTAATAAAAATCTGGAATTGAAAACATCGTCTCAATAATGGTGACCATGAAACTTGTCAATTGTTGTAAAAACTGATCTGGTTCACTAATGTCCTTCAGGGAAGAAAATCTGCTATCCTTACCTGGCCTGGCCCACATGTAAGTGCAGATGCACAGTAATCTGGTCAACTCTTAACTGCCCTCTGAAATGGCCTAGAAAGCCATTCAGTTCAAGGGCAATTAGGCATGGGCAACAAATGCTGGCCTTGCCAGCGATACCCACATCCCATGAAAGAATAAAACAAATTATATCAAAGTCCTTTGTGATGGATCAGTTCATTAACCGAGTGTCAAAAATTAAGTTATAGACAAATGAATATTATGTAAAAATATGAGTACACACCACTGGACCAAAATAAGTCAACCGAAAGCCATATGTTTATTGCTTTAACTACAGTAAAACCTCACTGGTAATGACCGGGAGTCCCCTCGAATCTGTATTAGTTTCCCGGTGGCCAAAGAAAACATTCTGGGAGATTTTAAACCGCTATGTCAGTGGCGAATGGAGCAGATGCACAGACCACACTTTGCCAAAGCAGAGTTTTTTTTTCTCTGTTCTGTGTTTGTTTGGATTGTGCCACCTTTAATGCAGATAGCTGATTCTGCCTGTGTGGGGCCTGTGAATGTGCCCTTGGTGCTTGAGGTGTCAACAGTCGCAGTCCAATGGAACATTCAGACACTCCAGCTCACCACAGATTGGACTCGGGCAATTTCCTTCCGAGTGGAAAGTGCAACATTATAGAGCTGTGGCTCTGACTGGTTACAGCAGCTCCGGCCCGGGACTTTTAAATGATCCATGGGCAGCTGGAGTAAAGGATCCTCCTTTACCCAGAACAGCCCAAAACCATGGGTGGGGGCTTATCTGCAGAATAATGGACACTTCTCGTGCTCGCTTCTTCAGGCAGGGAGATAGTTCAGGCGCTGTAAATGGTGTGTGGAGATTCGAAGCAGCTGTACACAAGTGACCAATTGATGAGTTTAAGCTTCCCAACTGACTAGTAGCCCAATTTTGACTTCAAGTCTAAAACCAATGCTGGAATTGCAAAGCAGTAAGTTTTATTTTAATGAAAAGAGATTTGGGTTGGTGCTCCCTTGGCTAAAATGGCAGAATGTTTGTTTTCCCCTCAAATATTGTTGCTTTTCCAGAGTTTTCAGGCTACATTTTGGACCCCTGCACCCTGTGAATGAAGCTTTTTTTTTTAAAACCTCTTGGTAGGTTTCAATCTAGTGATAAAGGTGTGAGTACACTTCCCGTAGTTGCTCACAGTAACAAGAAGGAGTTCTAATTAAATAAATTGAGTGTGGGTGAGCTATCATTTTCCGACAGTTGCTCAAGTTGTAGTTTAAGTTGCTTTTGAAACTGTGGTTCCTGAAATGTTGGAAATCCAGTGGAGTCCTCGAGTCCGTCAGATTTGTTTATTTCGAGGTCTCCGGGAATACATCCAGCCAGAGTTGGCATCCCTGTTGAAAATGCATGTATGAAATGGTGCCTTAATTCGGACCCTTATCAGTGATAATAAATAATCCATTTTGGAGTATAATGGCATGTACTGTATTTTAAATAGATTTGCAAGAGTCTGAACTCAGACCTTTTGGTCAGAAGATTACTGAGTCGTTCCTGTGTAAAGGTACTGTGTAATCAGTCTGGTTAGACACACAAGGGAGAACGAGTGAAAATACAGTTTCTGATTAATTATAATAATATATGATATGAAAGGTCAATCACAATAAGGGCATGTCACCGGCTTGTTCTGTCATGTACCATATTTAATACCTGGAGATTTCTTATGGCATTGTTCAGTGATTCAGATAATACCCTGAAGTTTGATGGCTGTGGTGTGACATTTACAGGAAATTGATGAAATACATAAGACTTTTAATATATTGCAGGTATATAAACCTTTTGCATCCATCACACACTAAATACCATGCTTTGTAACACAAACCAAATAATCTTTTTTAAAAAAAAAAGCCAGAAATGGACTAAGTGGCTGAAAGTTATAAGTGTTAATAACTGCTATCTGATTGATTTGTAAGCAGCTATAATTTTTGGGTTTGCATTTACAACTAAGCATCACAACCACATAGCTCCAAAGACACAGAGATCCACCACTTTAAACATATCAGCAATACAGTATTCCCCCAGAACTGCACTGGGCTGAATGGCCTATGATTCCTCAATGAAATGATATACACGTCTTAGAATCAGAGAATGATATAGCACAGAAGATGTCAATTTGACCCCTTATCTGCTCTGGCTCTTTGGTGGAACTACCTAATTAATCCCACTCCCCTGCTCCATCTCCATGTCTTCATTGATGGACTTGAAGCAACAACATTCTAACTCGAGCAAAAATACTACCACTGAGACAAGCTGATTTTTCAATTATAGCAACTCCATCCCACCATAGCAGAGATTAACTAAAATGAAGAATCAAATCTGGAATCATGTCAATCTGTGTAACTCTTACGATCTGGTTAGAGACTGTCAACATTTAAATAGAAATCCAAACACCTCATTTTAACCAATAGAACTACGCCACAAAATTTCACTTTTTTGGATTTCCAGCATCCGCAGTAGCTTTTAGCTTTTTGTTTTTATACAAGCTTTATTGTATATAAAAGACCTAAACAAAACAAGCACTAATAACTTAACAATATGGTTTATAAGTACATATGTTATGTATTTATGTTTACTTCTTGCTTACACCAAGTATTCTCTTACAAGACACATCAATCTCAAAGTGATTTACTTTTGTAGTGACCATCCATAATTATGCCTCAGTACTCTGGAAACTATCTTTAAGTCTCCTCAGATCCAGCTATTCTCAGAGGTAAAACTTTCATTTATCAACTCTTGCCTATGGATATCCCAGTCCCTTGTTGTGGTGACCTTTCAATACTTCCAAGCTCATTCAGCTGATTTTGCAATAAGACACTGTGAGGACCGCTGTAGATTCTCCCACTAGTTTCAAACTAGGCAATCTTCCAGCTTCTGTTCTCTCACAAGATTCTAACAGATCAAACTTCATCTACATTCTACATGGTTAGTGATGAATTTAGTCTTTTTTTTACTCTGCTTTACTGCACAGGCCTATCTAACTCGTTTATTTTGGCTAAGTCTCAGTGAACTGCAAACTGCACAAGATTCAAACTGCAACTAAAAAACCTCTCCCAGCAAGCACCCAGGTAAGTTAAAACCAGAGAGCCTTCCTAAGCTCCATCCATCTCCATGAAGATGTAGCCTGCTCTGGGCTATCCTCAAACCAACCTTTAAGCTAATTGTCCCTCACTTACAAATTCTCCAGCTAAGTAAGCCCACCCACTTATATCCTGACTCTATTAAACAAACATGGGTAACCTTCTGAACTGCCGCTTCTTTAAATGTTCTGGCGATCACTAAAGCCCAGCATTTTAATTACCTTACCTTCACGACAATAATTCTCCACAAGAACTAAACATTACTTCTAAAATATTAACATGATCTAGATATTCACAACACACTGCCACATACTACAGCTACCTTCTGATCTATTGCAGAAAGAAAATAACTTTTTAATGAGTGTTTAACCTTGCTAACTTAACCATCATTCCTTGTGATCCTGGAAGCTTTATAACATCCAGGGGGCTGTCCAGAGATGAATACCTCCATCCTATATATTTTCATGGGAATCTGTGGCAGTATTGGTACTTAGCATCATTTAAAGATGGTTTTCAGTGTCAGCTGGTTGAGGACAAGCCCAGCTGAGTGAGTGAGGTGAAACATCCAAATCTGCAAACAGTATTGCAAACCACAAACATTAGCAACCTTTCCATCATGGAAAAAGATTCTCACCCATTGGGACACTGATGCGTTGTTCTGCAAGTATCAAACACTGAGTCCTGAAACCTCTCAGGCAATCATCGTGCCTTTGAATCGTGTTTAGATCAACAGGTTTGACTGATTGTGTTAAGTATCTGTTAATCTTTCTTTGTTACAGCTTGTAATGGTCTGCTTCTTTAACTGAGGGGGGTTAAAGTTGACTTTGACATCCAAACATGTGCACTTTTCACTAGCAGGAGTTGGATCAGATAGCGATCACTAATGAGCAGAAACTCAAGCTGTTCATTCCCCCTCCTTGATGAGGGAAACTGAGAGAGTTGTAATGGTGGATTGCGACTTCGTTAAGATCTACTAACTCAGCCAAAGATCAAATCTTAAATCTTCCCATTCTGCTTAGCATCTTCCCAATGAGCCATCAGGGAAAATCAAATGCAAAGCACTTTTTCAAGAAGTGTGGGTAGAGTGTAGACTTGCTTATTTTAGTAATGGTTATTAAAGTTAATTCTTTTTTTGTCTGCGGTAAACTCTGAGAAATTGAATACCCCAACAGCGTCTGCTAAACCAAGAGCTGACAGTAATAGCGTATAAAGACTGCAGAAAAGCATGAAGGGCTTTCATTGGAATTTTGCACCTGGTATTTTTGCACTGTCCTGCTTGTTTTGGTTGTGCAATAGCAGCACATTTGGTTAGGATTTTCTTCAGAAATACCTTAAAAGCTGCTCCCTCAATATTTTATCAGATCACCAGCTGAGTTAAACAGCTAGTAACTATCTAGGTAAATTCCCCCAAGCTGTGCTGAGTTACCTATTCTCATCAGAAAGAGGCTGGGTGACTCCTAGGTTGAAGCTAAGATAGTTGGGCCAGACAGACTACATGAAGTTGGCAAGGCTTCTTTGGCAATCGTGACTGCAAGGGTGAGGGCAACAGGCACTACCTCCAAGTGACACACCATCCTGACTTGTACATATATCATTGCCGCTGGATCAAAAGCCTGGAATTTCCTCCCTAAAAGCACTGCATTGAAGGGAGTACCTTCACCACACGGACTGCATTGTTTTATGATATGGCAGGTGGTAATTGCCGGGCTGACCAAATCCCAAAGGGAAACTTGGCCAAGCTATCACAACGATTTTCAATTTGTATTTTTATTATGAAAAGGTATGTGCACTGAAGTCACAAGTAAAGATTCCATGACCACTTTTGGAGATTTTAAATATTAAATTAAAACATTTGTTAATGAAGAAAAGAAAACTTAACACAAGATGACAGTTACACAGTTAAATTCAGTTTTACAACATTTCCCGAGATTTCTACTTAGCTAGACTCCCAAAATAAACACCCTTTTTCAGGCAACAGTCCAAATAGATTCTTACGGCAAGATTTCCCCCCACCGCTGGGGACTAAGTTGAAGTACGGCGTGCCTCCGATCGTGACATCCACACGGAAGCGCTATGCGCTCCCTTTGCGGGTGGCAGGGGGGATTCCCTAAACCTGAGAGTGCGCTCCTTCGAGCACGTGCACGAAAGAGCGCACTCATCTCCGTGAGGCTAAGTGCTGCCTCAGGGAGATCGCCTCTACTGTCAAAAACATTAAAAACAGAAAAAAAAAATTCCCTGACATGTCCCCTCATGTGACACTGTCACATGAGTTGGGACATGTCCATAATTTTTTTAAAAACTTTGATTAAATTTTTAAAAACCTACATGAAACCTCATCCCGCCCGTGGGTGAGGTTTCATGCTTTTTCTAATTCCCACCAGGGCTCCTGGCCTACCCGCCAACTTTGGACAGGCAGGTCCATTAATTAGTTTAATGACTCTGTCAATAGCCTCAATTGGCCATTGACAAGTTGGTGGGCGCACAGCTGATTTTGCTGAACCCCCGCCTACCTGAAAATTTAAATGGGGTGCGGTGACGTCAGGAGTTCCACCTGATGTCACCGTGTGACATTTTACACGTCAGCTCGCTGATGGGAAAATCCTGCCCTTAATCTATAAAACATCCAGTAATTTCACTGCAAGGCACCCACTGTTGTTATAAGGGAGGTATTTCGCAGTTTCTCTCTGCCTCTCACACAACAATGGAAATCCAAGGCTTTTAACAAAACCTTGCTTTCTGGAACAACCAGACACTTCTCTGGGGTGGTTAGAGGTTGCTTTTCACAGGTCTGTCTTCACACTGCCCACCTTTCAAGATCTCACATGACCACTCCCATGTAGCATTCAATCTTTCCTTAAATATATTTTCTCCTGCTTTGATCTTTAAATCCATTGTTTTAAACATTCTTTGGAAGCTACTTTTCCTAGAATATAAAAATCTTTCATGTTGTCATTATGGCCAGTCCTTTTGGGAAAAATAAACTTAATTTTTCTTTATTTATTTACAATTTTTGCCAATTGTAAAATTTCCGGTGATGTCTCTTTGCAATTCAAACTTATTCAGACTTTCAACTTATCTACAAATGCAAACGTTAGCTCATCCATTTCCATATGCCTGCTTTTACACCTAATCCCTTTGATGATTTAAACCTTGCAGTCTGACTGTCTTTAGTTTAATTAAATTAGTCACACACATACACAACAAGCACACACACAGCACCCCCACAAGCCTGCTTCAGCATCCACAGTAATAGAAAAATTAAATTCCCTTTACAATTGGTCCAAGAAGAGAGCTCACCACCAACTAGTCTTTGGCAACTAGGAATGGGGAATAAATGTTGCCCTTGGTAGAAATACCCATATTCCAATCTCCAGTAACACTCACTGTGTGGATGGGAGGTTGTGTAGGGGCTAGGTGTGGTTGCTGGGGTCAGATGGTGAGGCAGGGAGATTGGGTGAAGACAACATTTCTTGATCTATATTAATGGCTTTGACTTGGGTATATAGGGTTCAATTTAAAAATTTGTGGATGACCCAAAATTTGGAAGTATTGTGAATTTTGAGGAGGATGGCAATAGATGGGCAGGTGGAATGGGTGGACTGCTGGCAAATAAAAGTTAATACAGAGAAATGTGAAGTGATACAGGATACAATTCTAAAGGAATTTATGCATAAGTTGTTGAAGATGGTAGGGCAGGTTGATAAATTAGTTAAAAGGGCATATGGGATCCTGGACTTCATAAACGGAGACATAATTTGAGTGCAAATGCAAGGAAGTTATGATGAACCTGTATAAAACACTGGTTCAGCCTCAACTAGTGTATAGTGTGTCCAGTTCTGGGCATCACATTTTAGGAAGGATGTGAAGGCTTTAGAGAGGGTGCAGGAAGGATTTATAGAATGGTTGCAGGGATGAGGGACTTCAGTTTCATGGATATGTTGGAAAATCTGGGCTTGTTCTCCTTAGAGAAGAGGGTTTGAGAGAAGATTTGATGGATTGCTCAAAATCATGAGGGGTCTGGACAGACCCCTGTTCCCATTGGCAGAAGAATCAAGAACCAGAGGGCATGGATTTAAGGTGCTTTGCAAAAGAAACAATAGCAACACAGCAAGTGGTTAGGATTTGGAATGCACTGCCTCAGAGTGTGGTGGAGTTAGATGCAATCATGGCTTTCAAAAGGGACTTGGATAATTAGCTGAAGGGCAGCTAAATGAGACTCGCTGTCTATTGTGTCAGGAAACTTGACTATATCATCCCTCCTGATTTGGATAAGGAGGAGCTGATAAAAGAGCATCTGCATGGATTTATATACGAACATATGAATTAGGAACAGGAGTAGATCATTCAAGCCCTGAAGCCTGTTCCGCTATTCAATAAGGTCACGGCTGATCTGATTGTGTCTTCAGCCCCACTTTCCTTCCTACCTGCTAAACCCATTGACTCCCTTGTCAATCAAGAATCTAATTCAGCCTTAAAAGTATTCAATGACCCTGCCTCTACTGCTCTCTAGGGAAGAGAGTTCCACAGATTCACAACCCTCTGAGAGAAAAACATTTCTAGTCTCTCCCACAAAGGGAAACATCCTTTCAGCAACCACCCTGTCAAGTCCCCTCAGGATCTTGTACGTTTCAATAAGATCACCTCTCATTCTTCTAAATTCCAGCGGATACAGGCCCAACCTGTCCAATCTTTCCTCATAAGATAACCCCCTCATTCCAGGAGTCAGTCAAGTGAACGTTCTCTGAACTGCTTCCTATGCATTTATGTCCTTTAAATAAAGAGACCAAAACTGTATACAGTACTCTAAATATAGTCTCACCAATACCCTATACAACCATAGCAACACATCTCTACTTTAATATTCCATTCCCCTTGTTAATAAGTGACAACATTCCATTTGCCTTCCTAATCACTTGCTGTATCTGCATACTAACTTTTTGTGATCCCTGTACCAGGACACCCAGATCCCTCGGAAGCATAGAATTCTGCAATCTCTCCCCATATGAATAATATTTTTTTTTATTCTTCTTGCCAAAGTGGATAAGTTTCCAATCTGATGGGACCTTTGCAGAATCTAGGGAATTTTGGAAAATTAAAACCAATCCAGCTGTTATCTTTTGAACATAGATTGAGTGTTGAGTGTAGTGGGGTCATCCACTTTGAATCCAAGAGAAACAAACTGGACTTTTTTTTTTTTACTGGCAATAAAGATACCAAGGATAAAGGGATAAATTATAAGGACAGGTTGCATAAATCTGGCTTATATTCCTGGAGCTTGCAAGGCCGAGGGTTTATCTAACAGAGGTGTTTAAAAACAATTAAGTACAGAGGTTAACGATCTTAAAATTAAAGTTAGGCCACTTGGGAGTGAAATCAGAAGGTGCCTTTCACAGAGCCGGTAGTGGAAACCTGTAACTCTCTCTCCCAGAGGGCTGTGAATGTTAATTTAAATTTTCAAGACGGAGATCAAGAGTTTTGTTAAGCAAGGGTGTCAAGCGATAAAGAGCAGAGTGAGATAAATAGAGAATGGATACAGATTGTCCGAAATCTGATTGAGCCTCTTCCAAGCAACAAAATGGTCTACTCTAGTTCCTATAATTTAATGGAAGGCAACTCTTACTTCAAGGCCCACACATTGGTCACATTGTTTAGGTGTTGGAGGACACCAGCAGTGGGAGGAGATCGTAAATTAAAACAGAATGCTGGAAATATTCACCAGTTCAGACAGCATCTGTGGAGAGAGAAACAGGGTCAATGTTTTAGGTTCCAAGTCCTGGTCATCGACCTAAAACATTAACTCTGTTTCCCTCTCCACATGCGCTGCCCAACTGACTAAGTGTTTCTATAATTTTCTGTTTTCAATTTATCAATGGAGCTATAGGCAGAGAGCCTTCGTTACAGTATAAAATATGCTAATTACATCTGTTTGGAACGTTGCTTTACAACATTGTAATTAAACAAATACAACAGAGCAAGTAGAATTTTGATTCATAATTTACTGCTATTCTTGCAGTCAGTAACTGTTGATATGGTTTTTATCTCTGGGTAGGTAGGTATCACAGCAGTTCACTATGAAGATTGTGGCCATGGTACAACGAGGTTTTGTATATAGTATGTGGATATAGCACACCAATTATTTTAAAATTGCAGAATTGTTATACAGAAGCAAAATACTGCAGTCTGAAATAAAAACCAAAATGCTGAAAATACTGAGCAGCTCATCTGTGGCGAGAGAAACAGAGTTAACGTTTCGGGTCTGTGGCCTTTCACGGAATAGCTTTTGAGCAAGTGAAAGTGGTAGAGTGGGAAGAACAACAAAAGAGGCCTGTGGGGTAGGAGAGATTAAATGACAAAAGATTTCACGGTGCAAGGCCAAAAGGAGTGGTAATGGGACAAGTAAAGAAACGGTTCCATTTATTTGTGCCACAACACTAGAGGGAGCATGCGCAGTTGCAGTGTCAGCTGCCTGCATTAAAACAAACAAGTTGGCTTGATATGGTAAAGTTCAAACTACCCATTTTTACCTTAACCAATTGCAAGTTCTTGTATCTAGTCTACCTATCGTTTATCAACTATCCCTTCTGTAAAACATGCTTCTGATGGTTCAGTAAATAATGAATATATATCAGATCATTTCAGTAAATGAGATTCTGAACTTGCAATGAATTCAGACTGTGGAGAATTACTTGTCATATTTGAGCGCATACCTTTGTGAAAGAAAAAAATCAAATCGAACTATTTTGAATAAGACATTTAAGGAAAGTTTCAATCCCCAATGAAGGATACGAAAACATGACTTTGAGATGAAAAGTCCCATTATCTAATAATTGAACGACCGAGGCTGTGTAGGGAGTCCCTGCACAAAGCCTTAATGCACCGGGTCTAGATCCAAGTGACCCTACTTAAGCAGACAGCACTGACATAAAATTGCTTTGAGATTGAGATCCCATCACAGATTGGGAACTGGGATGAATAAATCAGGCTTCAAACGGTGAGATTTTATAAATATTGCTCATCAATTAATGCTTTTCTTTAATCTATTAATTGCTACAGTGAAATTTATATTGATCACACATATTCCAAACTCCTGCTGCAAATCAGAAAGGCATCAGGAACAGTTGCATATGCTCCAGCAGCCGCAGTGAGGGGAGAGTGCATATGCACAACTGCTCTAATTCCTTTCCAGTTGGCAGAAGTTGCAGTGTAAAGAAACAAAAGATGCGTCTAGAGCAGGTGCAAATAGGAGGATAGCAGCCATCTGAATGCAAAGTAGAGCAAACGAGAGAGAAACAAGATGGGAAAAACAAACCAGGAAAGAAACAAAAAAAACAAAATGGGGGCAGAGGTTATGATTTAAAATTGTTGAACTCAATGTTAAATCCAGTAGGCTATAGAATGCTAAATTGAAAGAGGAAGTGCTGTTCCAAGTTTGAATAGTTATTTTGAGTGAAGTTGACAAAACCAGAAACAGCTGGGATGGGGAACATTTTGAGGGATGGACTGAAAGGGGAGGAGGATTTAGAGAGTCACATTTTAATATAAAAGATTTTGATAGCGACTGGTGTGAGTAAAATAAAAAATGGTGCCTTTCATTCTCAATCATTGATTTACTAAAGCCAATTGTAATTCTAGCAGGTTTGTAATGTTTTTTTGCTTAACATTTACCCATTGGAAGAGTGTATTGTTTTATGTTTTCTCAGCAATCTGAACGTTCACACAATCATAACCTCTGAGGACCCAGTATTAATATAGTGCTAGGCTCAGAAATAATCCACTAAACAAAGCGTAGAGTCCACTAGTGTTATCCACTGATAAAACCCATCAATAAAATCAGAAAGAACCATTGTACTCCCGATTTTTTCCATAGTTAATTTTAAAGCTTCAAAACAATTGAATTGGGGAAGGCAAATAAAACTCAACTTTAAATGATTTTATCCAAGAAGGACTTTGCCTACCCTTATGACCAAGGAACAGAAGTCAGCAGTTGTGAACACTTCTGTATACAGACCTTTCACCTCCGATAGGGGGCGGAAGATCTCCTGGTTCTAAAATCTCCTGGTTCTAAATAAAGAGTGGAGAGAGTCAATGGGCAAGGTCCAGAGGTGCCCGTCACATGAATCTTCGTGCGACAGCGGCCTGGGAACAGTTATTTCAGTTTCCCCAGAAGGTGGCGACACAAAGTACAACTCCATAGGATGTGAGACTCTTTCAGGGACATCACCTAAGTGTTTAAGATTAAATAGTGGCTGACAAGTCAGTGCTTACAGAGATCAAGCCAGTGATGTCCTCTCCCCATCATTCACATGCCCAGCATTTCTCATGGAATGATCTCTGGCTTGCATCCCACCATTTTCTCCACTCATTTTCATTACTCATCTCAGACTCATGAAAAAAAGGATTAACTTCAATGCTACCAAAACCAGTTTCAAGCATGACCTTACCCCATTTCTTGGACAGCAAGGGTGTGGGGGTAGGGGTGGCCAAGTTAAGTGAAAAGCGTGCCAGGTAACTTGTTATGAAGGTTTCTTTAATTTAAAAAAAAAATCAATTTTGCCCAGCTGCAAGCATATCAATAACAATAGCCGTGGGAAAAATGTAGCAATCGAATCTATGATCATCTCTGGCCAAAACGATGAGCATGCAAGATGAAGACCTTGCAAAGAACAGGGTGAAAAAAAAAAGTCAATTGAAACAAAGGAAAAATTAATGAGTTGCTGTGTCAGAGGAATAGTATCAGGAATGCTGTTCAATTCTTTTAGATGCCAGTAATACTTTATTGAGAGTTACAAAGCATTGATTAATAGGTGCTTTCATAAGCTTACAATAACAAAATGAATGTGGCAAGGTATTTTCTCATATCATACTCAATTCCATTCAGTGTGAAAATGAATCTTAAAACAATTTATCACTGCTTTATAGCAGGTCTGTAAAAACTTTGGACATTGGCTGATACTGTTTCTTTATAGAACTCCTTCTACTTCGGATTGTCTGTAATTCAAATGCTTTATTGTGAAAATGACTAACCTTTGAAGGTGGTTACAAATAGCCATTGTGCAAGTGTTTTTCCAGCTTTACAGTTAAAAGTATTGATTTGAAAAGGACAGCAGTGTGTGATCTTTGGCAGGGGAAAATTGGAGAATTAAATGCATCTTCAACTGTGCCAGAAGATTTTTTTTAATCCGTGCTAGGTAATGCTCCACCAGACTGCCCATGTCCCATTCCTTTAGGGCCAAAGTTCCTTGCATAACAAGCTGCAACAGTAAGAAAAATTAGTTAACTTTTTACCGAATCATTTTAACTGTCTTTTAAGACAGATGCAAATTCAATCAGATCACTTGAAATATGATAATGTTCTGCTAATGCATTTAATATATGATTGTTCAGATTCTATTCTATTAAAACTACTAGAACCAAGTTTCTCTAATTATTAGGTCATTCATCCACCTGTGTGTGTTAGACAAATGTAACAAACAAAACAGAACTCATCATTATGCTTTCTGATCAAAAATTATGTTCTTGGGTAATCAGGTGAGTTTATTTAGACAAAATATTTCTTAATGGAATGTGGGCAATGTCAGCAAAGCCAATGTTTATTTCCCATCCCCAGCTGGCCTTCAGAAGGTAGTGGCAAGTTGTCTTCTTGGAACTGCTGCAGTCTACATGGTGTAGGTACTCCCACAGCGCTGTTAGGGAGGGAGCTCCAGGTTTTGACCCAGCGACAGTGAAGGAATGCAAATTATAGTTTGGATGGTGTATTGACAGTGGTTTGGAGAGTTTTGCAGTGCATCTTGTACATGATTAACAATGCAGCCAAGTGTGCCAGTAGTGGCAGGAGTGAATGTTTAAAGTCATGGATGAGATTTTAATGTCATGGATGAGATTTTAATCAAGTGGGCTGTTTTTTGTGCTGGATGGTGTTGAGCTCAGAGTGTTGCTGAAACTGCACTCATCCAGGCAAGTGGACATATTCCATCACACACTGACTTTTACATTGTAGATGCTGGACAGGCTTTGGGGTATCAAGGTGAGTCAATCAGCACAGGTACCCAATCTCTGGCCTGCTCTTGCAGCCACACTGCTCATATGGCTGGTCCAGTTCAACTTTGTTCAATGGTGACCCCAGATTTTGATGGTGGGGGGTGGGGGGGGGGGGGTGGAATTTGGCAATGGAGGGCGTTAGACTCTCTCCTCTTGGAGATGGTCATTGCCTGGCACTTGTGTGGCAAAAATGTTACTTGCCACTTTTCAAGCCAAGCCAGAATGCTCTCCAGGTATTCCTGCACTTGGGCTACATTTTAGCATATAATTTGTTTATGGGGCCAACATGCTTAATACACAAAATATTCACGGCTTCCTAGATATCTTGTGCCAAAAGAATAAAAACAATTTTGCATTTATGTACTGTATTGCTTTTAAGCACCTTTCTAAGAAATGTCCAAAGCACTTCACCTTCACATGATTCACCATTTCAATTTAGTACATTGTATTCACTATTCAGAGCAAATGTAGACCGGGTGACTGCTTTGCAGAACATCTCTGTTCAGTCCACAGCATTACCTTGAGCTTCCTGTTGCTTGTCATTTCAGTTCTCCACCTTGCTCCCACACTGACCTTCCCGTCCTTGATCTGCTAGAGTGTTCCAATGGAGGAGTTCAATGCTAGCTTGAGGGACAGCATCTCATCTTTCGACTGCACAGACTCTACAGCCTTCTGGACTCAACACGGAGTTCAATAATTTTAGATCATAACCTCAGTCACCATCTTGTTTCATGTTCTCTTTTTGCTGGTTCATTTTTTTTCTCATTTCTTTCTTTATTCCTTCAGGGTGAATTCAGACGGCTGTTCTGCAGCCACTCACATCTCACCTGGATGCATCTTATGTTTCTTTGCTGTACTCAGTACCGCTCCCTTTGGCTTTCGTAGCGTGAAATATTTTGTTATTTAACCTCGCCTGCCCACCACCCTATCACAGACCTTCCCTTTTTTGTTCTTTTGCCCCCTCCCTCTTGCTCAAAACCTATTACATTTCTCTTTCCTCAGTTCTGATGAAGGGTCTTCTACCCAAAACACTAACTCTGTTTCTCTCTACAGATGCTGCCTGGCCTGCTGAGTATTTCCACCATTTTCTGTTTTAGTTCAGATTTCTAGCATCTGCCGAATTTTGCTTTGGTCTTGATTCACATACACTTTATTATATTGAAATGCAACCAGTACAATGATGGGGGTAAACACAGTTGCCACCTTGCCTGCAGCAGAATCTCTCACTGTAGTTAGATGAATGTCTAGATGATCTATTTTTGGCATTGTTGATTGAGAGAGGAATTTGTGGCATTACTGCAAATTAAGCCATGGCAACTTTAACGTCTACCTGAACCAGCAGGAGTCTCAGTTTTAAGTCCAATTGCACGGACTTCAGTACTGGTCTGGAGTATTAGCCTGGATTATGAATGGTTCGAATGTTTCTAGTCTGCCAACTTCATCATCAATAACAAATAATTCTCTAATTCTGGCTGAGATGTGCAGCATCTACAGTGAGTCACCTACAGCAAGATTCAAGGGCACCTGAGGTAGCACTCCCAATTGTTGATTTCCATTACATTGGAAAATAGCAAGTGTATTCAAAAAAGGGAGGGGGACAGAAAGTAGGAAACTACAGGCCAGTCAGCTTAACATTTGTCATAGAGAAAATGTTAGAAGCTATTATTAAAGATGTTATGGCAGGGCACTTGGAAAAATTCAAGGCAGAGTTAACATGGTTTTGTGAAAGGGAAATAATGTTTAGCCAATTTATTGGTTAAGTTGGTTTGAAGGAGTCACATGTGCTGTGGATAAAGTGGAACCAGTGGATGTACTGCACTTAGATTTCCAGAAGGCATTTGATAAAGTGCCACATCAAAAGGTTATTGCAGAAAATAAAAGCTCATGATTTTGGGGGTAACAATGGCATGGATGGAAGAGTGGCTAGCTAACAGGAAGCGGAGAGTTGGCATAAGTGGGTCTTTTTCTGGTTGGCAGGATGTGATGAGTAGTGTGGCCACAGGGATCATTGCTGGGGCCCCAACTTTTTACAGTTTATAGAAATGACTTGAATGATGGGACCGAAGGTATGGTTGCTAGATTTGCTGATGACACAAAGATAGGTAGGAAAGCAAGTTGGGAGAGGACATAAGGAGTCTGCAAAGGTGTATAGATAGTTTAAGTGAGTGGGCAAAGATCTGACAATTAAAGTATAAGGTGCACAAATGTGAAATTGTTCGTTTTGGCAGGAAGAATAAAAAAGCAGCATATTATCTAAATGGTGAGAGATTGCAGAGCTGAGTTTCAGAGGGATCTGGGTGCCCTGGTGTATGAATCACAAAAAGGTTAGTATGTAGGTACAGCAAGTAATTAGGAAAGCTAATAGAATGTTGTTATCATTTATTGTGAGGAGAATCAAATTTAAAAGTAGGGAGGTTACACTTCAGTTGTGCACAGCATTGGTGAGACCACATCTGGAGTACTGTGTACAATATTGTTCTCTTTATTTAAGGATGGGTGTAAATGTGTTAGAAGCAGTTCAGAGAAGGTTTACTAGACTAATAACAGGAATGGGTGGGTTGCCTTACATGGAAAGGTTGGATAGGCTAGGCTTGTATCCACTGGAGTTTAGAAGAGTAAGAGGTGACTTAATTAAAACCTTTAAAGATCCTGAGGGGTCTTGACAAAGAAGAGGATGTTGTTTCCTCTTGTGGAAGAACCTAGAACTAGGGGTCACCCATTTAAGACAGAGATGAGGAGAAATTTTCTCTGTCAGAGGGTAATGAGTCTTTGGAACTCCCTTTCTCAAAAGGGTAGTGGAAGCAGAGTCTTTGACTATTTTTAAGGCAGAGGCAGATAGATTCTTGATACACAAGGGGGTGAAAGGTGATCCGGGGTAGGCAGGAGGTTACAATCAGATCAGCCATGATTTTTGTTGGCAAAGCAGACCTGAGGGGTCAAGTGGCCTACTCCTGCTCCTATTTCATATGTTTGTATGTTCTGACGAACTCATTCAAAATCATCAAACTGAATAACGTACTTTACTGTAGCTAAATATTGATGCAAGAAAAGAAAATATTTCTCCCATGGCTACTACTTCCAAACAACACATGATGCGAAGAGAAATGAGTGGTGGCAGACTCCTGCCAGGTTTGATCTATTGAATGCTCTACTTTGGCAAGGACAACCATGCCCAGGTCTTACCCTTTATAAGCAGCTAGTTGTTAAATTTTGCTTTACCTTTACAGTAGATTTCTCCATCTTTGTCAGTGACTGTTGTGGATTCCAGGCTCTTACCACACAGCGCACAGCGAAAACAGGTTTTGTGCCAAGCCTGTAATCAAATGAAATGAAGATTACAAATAGTTGTTGGATGACTTTTAATCATATCAGTAACTTGTATTACATAGCGCCTTTAACTCAATAAAACACCCCAGGGTGCTTTGTAGAAGTGCTATCAGACAAAATCAATCAATAAATTAATTCGTGATCACTTCCCTGACCCTACTTTTGCCTGACTAGTGAGAAAAATAACTCCGCAGTTGCCCTCCCATTTATTTTGGGAATATGGATGTCGTCTTAACATCAGACTATACATGTCATGTATTCGCTTTGTACCTAGGGAATTGTCAATAGTTGAACAACACTCCCCCACCAACATCTCCCCTCTACCCCACCAAACCACCCCCATTATTTTTTTGGAAGCAATCGTTAAAACATTTCCACTGATTGAATGGGTGTCAACACTTCAGAGTGCTTGCTAAAAACTGTTCGGTCCCATTGGTGGCAAGCATCATGGCGGGCATGAGCAGACAATATGGCAAGGCGACCAAAAAATGGTTTTTACGCCGTTGTGAAACCAGTTTGAGATTGTCCACTCCACACGTCAATGGCAGGCCGAATTTCCCGCCGCCACACGTTGGAAACCCAATTTCAATACTTTAGCATCTCATTACAAGCCCTGCTCACCAGAATCACCCCCACGCTGGATCACCTGGGCACGGTGTGATTGCATGCCAATGTGTATAGGCAACTGTGCATAGGCACCATTGACCTGGCAATCTGTGCTTCCAGGTTTGTTTTCCTACCTTGCTTCAGGTAGCACTCTCACCAGGCTTTGCAGGCATCACATCACTTTTGAGGTGGGGGGGGGGGGGGGGGGTGGGGGGGCTCACAGGCAGGTCTCTATGTACCAGACCAGCCATAAGGTAGGGTGGCTTTTCAACGTCTGCAGGGCTAGGGCTTGCTTGGGGAAGGGGTAGAAATAGCCTCAAGCAGGGAAAGAGGCTGCAGTGTGTACTGGGGAAGGCAGGGCAATCCCATGATGTTTGTGAGGAACATGTTGATCTGTGCAAGTGGCCTTAAGATGTGAGGGCTGAGAAGGCAGTGTCTAGGGAAGATGAGGCCAGATGAGGATGTATGTGAGGATGTATGTGAGGATGTGTCCCTCGAGTTGGTAGTGAGTGAGACGCCAGTGAATGTGTGATGGCCTTGAGTGTGAGTGTTTAGAGTGATGAGATGGTTGCCTTACCCTGACGGCACAGATGAGATCATTCACCATCTCACTGCACTGGATGGCCAACCTCTTCTGTGCAGCATTGGCACTGACCACCACTGCCACCACCTCCCAAGCCAGTGGTGAGATTGCTGGACCTCCTGCAGCCAAAGCGAGATGGAGGAAATCATTGCAAGCCTCCAAAAGGCATTCCAGTGACAGTCACTGAACTCTTCTTGGTGCTCAGGGCCATGTCTTCACTGGAGCAGTCCTGAGTTGCAAACATCGAGAAGCGTGTGCAGCTGCAGTTTAAATACGGCACCCAGAGTGAGGAAACAGTGAGGTAATGGTGTGGCAGGCAATTCAGAGGCCACCCACCAGCAAGATGGCGTGTTTTCTGTGGCAGCATAGTTAGTGATGCAGGAAGTGGATGATAGTGTGAAAACCCGCCATTGTGGCCAGCAGGTAAAATTGTCTTTTTCCATGTCCACTACCGCACTTAATACGAATCTGAGATAATTTCACCCATTGTATAAACATTAGCTCGCTTTTCTCGGAGGGTCGTAGGGATACAGATTACAAGGGGCAAGGCCATGGAGTACTTTGAAAATGAAGGAGATGAATTTGAGATGTTGCTGGACCAGGAACAAATCTCATCCAGAAAGTAGAGGGGTGATGGGTGAGTGGGTTAAGTGGGTGCCAGTTATGTTATGCACAGCGAACTGTTTTGGATAAGCTAAGGGTCGATATAGGGTGGAAGGTGGGAAACAAAATTTTTCTCTCAGGATTTACATTCATCTACTTGGGCACATTTGCCAGTGACTGGAGAGGACCAAATAAAATGATATAACCAGGTGTCCCCGAGGCTTTTTTCAGTTCAGTTTGCAGCTAATCTTGTTCAAATTGCATAGCAATTTATATTACCTGCCATAGGAAATTCATGGTGAGAGCTTTGAACGCAAATCAAACTTAATTAAAGGGGTGTGACCAGGCTTCCAATGAAATGGCAGAAATTTATCTTTTATCACGCTCAATAAATGATGGGATTATAGGCATATATAAAAAGTGTAAATGGAAACCATGGTGACATTTGTGCTTTCTCCCTTAGGAAGTTTAACCTTTCACTATTTGAAAAAGCAAATGAGATGTTAATTCAGCTTTAAAAAGGCAGACAGTGCGTCTAATAAAACACACCTATAGCCTGCAACCTTGGACAGAAATTTTCGCTCGGCCAAGCGCGCCGATGTCAACGCGCAGTAGCGTGATAGTTCGGTCAGCGGGTGTGCGGAGTCAGCAGTGCGCCCACCGACAATTTTAAAAGCCTGTTAAAGCCATTAAACAGTCAATTAAATTAACTTTCACTGACCAGCCAACCTAAATGTTGGCGTGCAGGCAAAAAGGCCAAGCGGCATTTTTTTTTTTTGAAACCTCATCCACGGGCAGGATGAAGTTTCCAAAAGCAAATAATAATAAAAGTTTTAAAATTTCATTAATAACATGTCCCTGCTCATGTGATAGAGTCACATGAGGAGACATGTTTCATTACATTTTTTAAAAATTTATTTATATCTATCTCATCTCCGAGGCAGCTCTGTGCCTCGGGGAGATTATGAAGCGCTCACTTGTGCACAAACGCAACGTTCACGCTCGGCCCGCTTGTCTTTCCCCACACAGGCAGCGCTCAGCGCTGCCGCCGACATTTTGTGGTGGGCGGGGCTTAATTGGCCTGTCAGCGTGAAATTGTGGTGCGGTGCCAATCACAGGCGGCGGTCAGCTTCCTGACCACCCCCGCCCGCCTGCCCGCCAAGGGAAAAATTCTGCCCCTTATGTTTCAAGTATGTAGTAAAAGTGAAACCTGTTAATTGCCTATGAGAAATTTGTCCAAATGCAAACAGGGCCTGGGGAAGGGAAGGGGTGTCTCCTGTGCATTCAGTCTGCCATTCTTGGGCTGGCTGTTTGAAAGAGCTTAACAACACTGTGGAAAATGTTCTTATTCCCCCTCTAGATCTTTTGTTAAGTATCTTAAATTGACATATTTTAGGAGGAACTGGGTAAATGCAATATTTTCCAAAATTAGATATGTTATATTCCTGGCCAACAGATAGCCCATCCAAAAGTACCTCAAAAAAATTGTCAAAACATTGTGTTCTCGTTTTGTGTTGCACTTCAGTGTCGAACTTGCACCAATATCTGCTTTTATATTTTTGCATTATGGTGTGCCAGTCTAACCAGGTACAAAAGGTCTTCCTGGTCACTGGTCTTGGCACATGTAGCAGATTTACTTTGTGTTTGCTGCCAGTTATACAAGGCCAATGTATCTGCTGCTGGTAAAAATAGGATCTCACTAAATCCAATGTAAACTCATCCAAAGGCCTCCTGAATGATTTGCTGTTGCTAGCCTACTTCCCTCAACACATGAAGGACAACCATGGTAAGAGCGATAATATTGAAAACATGTCTTTGAAGTAACTGTACAGGCACAGATGCTGCACATTAGGTAATTCCACTCCAGTCAAAAGGCTTTGCAGTTCATGTATTGATTCCATCTCCCTTCATAGCCAGTTGCTTCATTTCACTTACATCTCAGCTTCTTGTTTAACCAAAATCACAACAGTTCCATCAGCATTTGGAGACCATTACCCACCTCACCAAGTTCCAATAGGATTGCATTACCAATCTAGCAGCATGTTTCCTGCAGTCCCATAATAAATAACAAATATATTTTCTGAAATTCTGACTTTAAGGCCTGAAGTGCCCTCAAAACTCTTACTGCAATTTTCAGTCACTTGCCTTACTTGGTGCTTTTCTCCAACTCTATAAAATACTGTGGGGCATTTTAACATGTGACAAGCTCCCGATAAATATGACAAACAAATGAACCAGCACTATTTGGAACCAGTCACATTAAAAAAACGCTCCAAAAAAGGAGACAAAAATGGGACTGTGAAACTCTTACCTCAAAATTACTTGGGATAAAATTACATAATAGACCTTTGGTCTACTTACACTATTTACACAGTGCAAGCTTCAATAAAACCTGCAATCTTTGGTCGACAGAATGCAAATTAGTTCACTGGTGAAAAGAATTTGATGCAATGCAGCGTTCAGTTTGTTATCTTGTTCTTAAACACATTTACAGTGCTTTAAAACTATGCAATTCAGTTTCTCCTAGACATAATCCTCAGATTTTTAAAACCAAGCCGGATGTAACTCCTTTCCGATTCACCTCTCATCCTGTTAGTCTTCATGGTGTCCTGCCTTGAGAGCCTTAGCCATTCATTTTGGTGTCTTAATTTTAAAAAAGGACTTGCATTTATACAGTGCCTTCCATGCCCAAAAGGCATCCCAAAGTACTTTACAACCAATGAAGTACTTTTGAAGTGCACTCACTGTTGCAGTATAAGAAACCACAATAGCAGTACCTCAGACAGTGCTGCAGCACTGAAGCGTGTTAATTTTTACACTTGGGTGGTGGAGTGGGACTTGAACCCAGAACCTTCTGACTAAGAGGCAAGAGTGCTATCCGCTGAGCCAGGGCTGACAAAACATAGAAGTACATTTCATTCAAAGTGATCCCACAGTACAACCTGGTTCTCTTCCTGCCAAATCCTTACTGAACTTTGCACAGTGGATCTTGTAACACCAGACCAATGAAGATGCACATGATAGGCACACATGTTCAGTTACCACAAAATTGCTTTCAGCACTATTCAAGCTGAGGGAGAGTAGGCCAAGTGCTCCAACCACCCAACAAACAATCACTTTTCATAGTCACTTATCAGTGGTGGCACTTTAACATGAGATAAGGAATAAAGCATTTCTTGAGATCTGAGCCACTGCTTGGCTATTACACTTTCTGCTACTTCAGTCACATAACTGGTTTTCATTCCTTGAGCACTCAAGTATGTCTTCACATTGCACAAATCCTCTACTTTCCTGTGTGTACAATTCCCTTTTTTTTGGTTCATATAAATATAAACCATTAATCTTTCCCCCTTCAAATATGGGGAGTATTAGGAAAGGCTACTCTTAAATTATTTATTTTCCCGAATTCTAATTAAAACACCTTCTGGCAAAACAGAATTGTTTTCCTTCTGGCAGCTGGAATCTGCACTAAGAAAAACTTAACCCCCCTGCCCCAAGAACTGTGCGGCTCAGCACAGAATAATTTGCCAAAGAACATTGGATGTGCACAGAGCAGATTTTCCTTTAATGTGCCCTGTGAGTGGATTCTGGAGGCTGACAGTTGGATTTGTAACAGGGGCTTCATCAAGTCAAATTAATTAATTAACTAACTAACATAAATTTAGTGAGTATGTGTATATATCATGAACCACAATTTCACTTGGATATTTCCAGAAGGGTTTCAAATGTATTATTGACAGAAGTCTATACGATTGACAGGACTAAATCAGGTCTTGGAAGTCCTAACACCCCATTTTTAGCTGCTTCTGTACCAATTTTCTCTACCTCTCAAAGCACAATCTATAACTTCCCTCATGTTGGGCTGTGGCTCCACTGGCATGAACACCCCTCCAGGACATAGCTCAAGTAACAATTCATAATGTGAGCTTAGACATTGCTCTCCCAGTGGGGATTGGAGACTGGGCTACAAAAACCCTCATTCCATCCAGTATGGCTCCCCCATGTATGGGTGAATTTCTCTCAAAGCACTGTAGTGGTCACTACAGAGACTAATCCTTATCCAGTGTATACAGACACACACAGGGAAAGTTCCAGCAGGGATTGCTAATGATAGGATTTTCCCCATGGGATAGATTTTCCTCAGCAATGGTCCCTGGCTTGGATCAGTTATCAAGACAGGTGGCCGGCTTGCTCAATAAATCATGGAAGACTATGTATACCCGCTGAGTCAGTGTGGGAAGTCTTTATATTCCAGTTAGAGTGATGAGTAAACACAGGAATGAACAAAAGGAATGCTGTGCTTTTATGGCAGGAGTCGAATCATAGTACACAGAGTCAAAGCTGGAGTAAACAAAATCTTTGTTTCCTGGTTACCCTCACTTAATGGTTTCCAATGTGGTTTATTTTAGCTATGGATCTAAAACCAAGCATAAAATAACAATACATAAACATGTTGTACAGGTACAGTGCCTCAAACCTGGCAACATTGGGACCGAGTCTGTGCCAGATTTCAGGAAAAAAAATACAAAAATTGGAACGCCTTAATTTAGCGAATAGGGGATGCAGAAAAACAACTGGTATGACTGCAAAGCATTTTATATTAATGGCCACGTCGCTGCGGGTATTCATTCATTTTTCATGAATTGGATTTAATTACTCTTTCATGCCTCCCCACTTCCCTACATCAGCGTACCCAGTTCAAAAAACAATGAGAAATGATCAGAATGGAATGATGTTAAAAATACTCTAGTTGTAACTGAAAACGACTTGTTTTTTTATTCACGGAAGATCATATAGTACTCTTTAACAACTCTTTGATTGGACTCGGGACAGCTGCAAGGCAGCAACCCGTGCCCATGGAACTTAAAGACTTTTAAGAATAAAGGTCAATGTTTGATTTTAAGCCCACGGACTTCTATTTGGGTGGCTTTAATGACATCAAAACTCAATAAGATACCCCGAACAGGAGCAACCCAAGTGCAACACGTAGCTAAGTATTCTACCTCATTGGATTCTGCAAGTCTATTGTTCTGCCTGGGCGAGTTCAACTGTCTCAACCCCTCACAGCCCTGTGCGTACGTGGTAAAGGTTCACTGGAACGTGGGAAGAAAAAACGTCCAGTTTTCAGGTAGCTGGATTTGGAGGTACTCTACCTGTACGTTGGTAAGAGCTATTTAAACTACTTTAAAAATGCAAGAAAATCCATGGGCAGAATTAGAGTGCGAGTGGCAAATGTCACTGAGGCAGGATCTGGCCAAGGGGGTGAGCCCTGGCTGCTGGGCTGAGTGCCTTGCGGCTCCAGGATCGCAAATTGGCTGAGCCCTGCGAGCTGTTCCTCAGCTGGGGTTGGCCAGGCTGCAATGGCGCTGCAGGTAGAGAGTGGACTAATCAATGCTCCTCTGTCCTTTCAGGAGAAAACATCCGATAGCAATGCTGAGAGGTGGCCGATTGGCAGGGGACCCCCCCCACATCTCCTCAGCCTCACGTGATATGAGCTGGAGAGGCACCATGCACCTCAGTCAAGTGGCCGTGGTGAGGTTGTGGCGCCAGAGGAAGGTAAGAGTGAGGCGCACTGAGGTGAGAACTTCGGTTTTTGCAGCCATTCCAGTGTAGTCTCTATATTGATGTGAGCCTCAAACCTGGAGTCCCCATTGATAATCAAAAGACGAGGGCCCAATGATGCATATCTCTGTCTCATCAGGGTGCCAGGCATGCACACCAACAGTCTAATGACATGTCCTTCTTCTCACTTTTAGGCTCACCAGCAGCCCCTCGTTATGAGGAGCTTGAAGGCCCACCCCTGACCCACAGACCACCATGCTCACCACGCACCTGCATCACACCCTGTCAAGCACGCACCAGCGCAGATACCAGCACCTCGATGGGAATAACATCACCGTCTAGTCTATTGTTGCACAGTGGTGAGGGCACTTCACACTCGCTTGGAGGTGCAGGCGGAGGCAGAGAGTGTCGTCAGTCGAAGGACCGCTGGGGACCAGGACAATGCTCAGTTGATGTGCCTCTGGAGTCATCTGAGGCAGCAGATGCTGGATATCCAAAGGGTGTGCAGGAGGATCTGGCGGAGATACATGAGGGAATGCGTGCCATGGTGTCCATTGTGGAGGAGTCCCTGCGGAGCACTGTGTTGACCCTCATGGCCAAGCGCACTGCCTCCTCCATGGAGAGTGGCGACTCTCATGGAGAGGCTCCTCCAGGGACTCAAGCAGGGGTTCTTGGGGATGTGCTCGGACCTGCAAGCCCTCACACCAGCAATAACCTCAGCTGATCAGTGTGTGAGATGGATTGGGCACCCAATATCCCAGCTAGGTGCCCATCCATCAAAGGTGAGCAGGGAAGTCCAAAGCAACCCAATGTTGGCACACGAGCTGCCCGTCATCTGTGGGCTCCTTTCAGGGCACTCTGGATGACGGCAGCAGCTCCTACGCCCCTCCGCCAGTGTCCGTGGCATCTGATGAGGCTGCAGTGACTGGGGAGATGCCAGCTGTGGCAGTGACCACTCCCTCCCAGGCAAGGCCAGCACAGGCTCCATGGGCCAGAGGATGACCACCAAGGTCATCAAGGCCAACAAGACAGCAGAGTGAGCAGGCTGTCTCCAATACCACTGCCAGCGAAGGGGGAGCACCTGGACATAGCACACACAAGCAAACTTAAGGGATCTTAAGCACAACATAGCCTTATCATGGGTGATAACACAAAAAAAATGGTGTGATGGAAAACACCAGTTCATATTAATTTCTGCAATGCTTCACATTCACAAGTAAATGAGATGCTATTTTGTGCAACTGGCCTCTATGCTTCATTTGTTCTGTAGGTGTAGGGTAAGCCATGATGTTAGGATGGATGTGTGTCTCCTGAAATTTTTTTGCAATGGCACAGAGTGTAGGTTGTTGACCAAGGAACTTGGTCCTGTCAGGGATCGAGTATGGAGCCTGCAGCCCTGGCATATGGTGATGGTTCTCATTTGGTAGTTTAGCTGAAGGAGCATTCGATCAAAGCATCTCAGGTGTCCCCAACTCCCTGGAGGATACCCAGGTCAGCGGCTATGCCCTCATCATTCTCCTCACCGTGCTTGTCCTCAGACTCACTACTGGACTCATTTGTTGTCTGTGCAGCTATGTCAAGATCTTCCTCCACTGCATCCCCACCTTTCCAGTGCGAGATTGTGGAGAGCGCAGCATGCAACCACCATCAGTGACATACGATCCGGGGTGGGGGGGGGGCAGGGTATTGCAGTGCCCCCTGAACGGTCCAGGCATCGGAAGCGCATCGGGAGGACCAATGGTTCTCTCTACACCACCCTTGTGGAGGCATGGCTCCTGTTGAACTCAGCCTCTGTTCTTGGATGGTGCAGAGGCGTCATGAGCCACCTTTTGAAGGGATAACCCTAGTCACCTAGCAGCCATCCATCCAGTTGGGCTGGAAAACTGAAGAACCTCGGCCCCTGAGAGTGTCTCAGGATGCAAGCGTCATGGGAGTTGCCAGGGTACCTTGCACATTACTTGCAGAATCTGCATCCTGTGGTCACACACTATCTGCATCTTCATGGAGTGGAATCCCTTCCTGTTGACAAAGGCACTCAGCTCACCCGCTGGCACCTTGGTGGCCACATGTGTGCGGTTGATTGCGACCAGGACAGGGGAACCCAACAATCACCGCAAAGCCTCTGGCTCGCTCTGCCTGGCTGGCCTCATCTGAATGGTAATAAATGAAAGTCAATGCACACCTAAACAGAGCGTCTGTCACCAGTTTGATGCAACTGCGGACAGCTGATTGGGACACTTCACAAAGATCCCCCACTGACCCCTGGAAAGAGCCAGAGTCATAGAAGTTGAGGACTACTGTGACCTTCAGGGCCACTAGCATGGGGTGTCCACCCACACAGTTGGAGCTGATCTCAGGGCCGATCCTCTGACAGATGGAGCTCACTGTCTCCCTCGAGAGATGGAGCCTCCTTCAGCATTGTACCTCAGACATGAGGTAGCTACATCGCCGCCTGTAAACCCTGGTAGCAGGATATTGGTGTTTTCTGCGGCCCCTTCCGTCTTGGACTTCCTTTTGGCCCTGCGCCCCTTGTGCCTGCGCCTCTCCAACAGGTCGCTCCTCTGGAAGCAGAATAGGGACACCTTGCCTCCTCCCCCTCTGGCCCTCTCGCTCTTCAGAGTAGGTGCCTCCAGCGAAGACCACAATCCCCATTACCAGGATAAGGGAAGGCTGTCTGATACTTGGAAGGCCCCATGTGGTGTGAATGCTCCAGGGGCCTGGAAAACAACACCGAGTCCTGAACTGAAGCCTCTGAAGCGAAATGAAGCTGTCCTGTTCACAGAAGCAACCAGCAGCAAGTGTTATCCTGCACTCCTCACTAATCGCTTTGACAAGGCCACTGACCCCTCTTATTCCACCTGTGGATGAGGTTTTGCAAATTGTGGCCTGCCCATTTTGCCTGTGCGATCGCCTAAAAATCGCACAAGCTACATAAAGTCAGAAACAATTGGTGTCTCAAGGACCTTAACTGGCCACTTAATAGTGGGGGCGCCTCCATCTCTATCACGAGCCCACCTAGTGAAATACCGAGAGAGTTCACGTTGACGTCAACACACTTTATTTAACGCTTGAGCAGGTCGGGCACACCCCCACCTGCCAAGCTAAAAATTCTGTTCCATGTACCATACAAAAAAAAATCTGCCAAAAGCAGGGATGAGTCAAGCTTGTGTAGCCATGTACTTTTTGTCACAGTCCTGTTTGTTCCCCTCAAGTCAGTGAATTCCTTATCCTCACCGTACAACATGGAGCTGCTTCACCAACAGGAGAACCATCAAGAGCAGTTTTGTACCCTGGGTCGGTAGAATTGCAGCACAGAAAGAGGCCGTTCAACCCATCACACCTGTGCTGACTCCCTGAAAGAGCTAACCAGAATCCCACTCCCTCAGTAACCAAGTACATCTCCGAATTTGGTACAGTCTGTGAATGTGGCCAGCTGGTACTGAAGTTCTGAATCCAGGTTATTAATGTAAATTAGAGAGAGTCAGGGTCCCAGTACTGATCCCAGGAGCATGGCACAAAATTTACTCCACCCCAACATAATTCTTGCTGCTTGGCCATTCCCCCCCCGCAATGTATTCTCAAATTGTATCTCAAATTCCTACTGCTTTAAGCTTAACTAATAGTCTTTGTGGTGGAACTTGTCAAGCACTCTGGAAGTCAAGGCAGACCACATCCGTCCGAGTGTTTTCCATTCTACTTGGGATATCATTTTTTGTCCCCCCCAAAGTCAAGGAATTTAGTCAGGTGCAGAAAGAACAAACTTATAGCACCTTTCACAACTTCAAGACTTCCCAAAATGCTTAACAGCCAATTCAGTACATTGTAATGAATGGAAACATTGGCAAACCGTTTGTACACACAAACAGCAATGAGATGGATGGCCAGGTTTTAGTGATGTTGGTGCAGGGATAAATGTTGGCAAAACTCCCCAGTAGGCTCTTCTTCTGAAAGCACATTTCCCTGTTTGACTTAAAAGGTAATTTGCAAGTTTATTCCTAATAAACTAGTTCCGTTATTTTTAATCACCACTGATCTAAACGTCATGGGTCTGTGATTGCGCAGGTCTCTTTCATCATTGGAATAATCCCTCACAAATTTGATCTCAACTCTTTTAGAGCTTGCGAATAAAGACCATTATGTAGATACTTTTGTTTTGATCACTTTAGCCCGTTTTGGATTGCCCCCTTAATGTTGAAGTCATTAAATGCTGTTTGGATTATTGATAGTTATGAGGAATGTTTATAAGACATCCTTTGCAGACACTTGTATGAAGCAATCATTGAGTATGCTAGTTATCTTATGCTCATTCTTAACCCATTTGTACTCTTCTCACCTCTTGCTTAACTGCCCTCTTACTGTTCGACCACTGAAAGAATTTCTCATTGCTATATTTTCATACCTTTCCTCCTCCAATCACCTTCTCGGCTGCATACACAGACTGGCTGCATCGTGGACACTTTTCTGCACCACCAAATTTATGGGCAAACTTGGAGGAGCTGGGGTTTACAGAGTGCTGAGATTTAGTCCTTAGAAGAAAAGAAAATAAGAGGTAGATTAAATAAATAAAAGGTGACATTTTGTCAAAGTATGAAGCAAGTGTCTAAGGTATAAGTGTATAAGGTATAATGAATTGGAGATACTAAACAGCTAAGCTCAGGCTTCTTATGGCTGAAGATCAGTCAGTGGGTATGGCTTGGCTACTAATGCAAATTAAAAGATGCATTCCAATTTTCAATATTTGCACATCTCCGAGCATTATGAATAGATTAAATGCATTACACAATTAAAATGATGCTCTAGCTCCTCAAAAAAAAAAAGTTCCCAATGAGTAAACCGCTTTTAAAACTGAGTATCTATTAACAAATACATGGCGAAGCTTTCCCTGATGGCAGAGTTGGGAAAATCATCTTAGTCTAATCTATGCTGATCTCATCTGCAGTGGCAGAGAGAGGATTAAAATTGTTTGTCTTTTCAGTGTCTCAGAAGAATCACACCACGGTAGCCATGGTAAAACAGTGCCAACAAAGGCTTTGATTTTCCAACTTTTATCCCTACTTCTCATCCCTTATTTGGGAGTAGTCCAAATTACCCTCTTTCATTGATTTGAGGGTGATGGTCACCCCACCTCCATAACTAGGGTCATATAGACTGAAGACAAATGTCCATCCCTTATTCCCTGGGCCCCTGGAGGTACATTCCATTGTGAGCAAATGACATCCTAGTACATACAGGTCAATTGCACAATGTCACATCCTCTTATCAATAACACAACCTATTGTAAACATTCACATCAACATATTTTAACCCAAGTCCCACAGATACTAAAGCCATTAGGAGCAAATTTTAATAACACTTCCTACCATAACATCAGGAAGGAAAGGTTTTCCTCCAATACAGATGTTCTGCTCTACATATATAGTTAATCACTTAAGGCATTTAGTAAACCAAAACCTAATCAAACACAAAGGGTGTAATTTCACAGCCATTTCATAGGGTGGGATTTTCTGACCCCGCCCACCACCGGGATCATCCAGTCCTGCCGAAAGTCAATGGTTTTGGATTTTTGGCTGGGCCACCGTATCTCCTGCAACAGGTCCTGCCATGACAGGGCCAGAAAATCCAGGCTACAGTATGATACCTTATCTTTAAACAAGATCTAAGTTCAAGCTGCTGAGTCAAAACCTTATGTTTATTTCTTTAAAGCCGACAAAGAAGCCCTCAATTGCACAGTGTAATTAAAAACAATTCCTTGAACCCCGATATTTTGGTACCTTTAATGTAATAAAATCCATTAATGCCTGTTCCTGGCAAACAGCTGCCTAAACTGTAAATGGTCCCACTAGCAGAAATTCAAACTGAACCGTTTAAAAAGTGATCAACATAAAAATCCATCAATGTTACTTCAGACCAACGTAGGCCAGAATTTTACACTTCCCCCACCAGCAGGTTTTAAGGCAGTGGGTGGCTGGCGGGGGAGGGGGTGCGCGTGGTGCAAGCGTGAAATTGAAGGGACGGATTCCCTCCAGGTTCCTGCCCACCCTGAACCCTCAGCGATTTTACACTGGGATAGGCAAGGCCTCTAATGGAAAGCTACCCTTACCCCAACTGAGGCCCTTAGGTGGCAAATTATTGGCCACTTAAGAGCCATTTCCCACCCAGCCTCAATTTTTAGGCTGACAGGAGGACTCACTGTGAGGGAAGCCCGAAAATCCATGGGCTTAGATCTCGGGCAGGAAGTGCAAGATCCTGTCATCTGAAATATTCAGGCCAAAGAACCCTAAAAATTAGTATCAAAATCTTGCAAGGTCAAGGCAGCCAATTGTGGTGCTCCTATTAAAAGCCTCGGCTAAGATCAGTTGTCTCACCACACACCAGAAATTAGATTTGGGACTGTTCTATTTGGTATTGCAATTACATTTTATCAGCATACCTTCACAGCTGCACACCACCAAATATTTGTTTCACAAATTATACATTGCTGCTCAATAACTCTTCTAACCCAGTCTGACCTACATGTGTGACTCCAGACTCACAGCAACGTGGCTGAACCTTAACTGCCCCCCGAAATGGTCTAAAAGTTGCATCAAACTGTTACAGAAAATTAAATTGACTGCAGCGATTCAAGAAAGTAGTCCACCACCACCTTTCTCATGGGCAATAAGTATTGACCTTGCATCCCAAGAACAAATTTTTCAAAAGGTACAGTTGGTCTGGGTTAGGCAGTGAGAGAAAAAATCATTTAGGAGACCCATTCCTGAACCATGTCCATGACCTATGCATAAAAATAACACATGGCAATGCCCAACCATGATAGCCCCGAGCTTGGCTGCAATGCACCATAGGGTACAATTTCAAAATTTGCAGACAATATGAAGATTGGAAACATTGTCAACTGTGATGGGGATAGTCTTGACCTTCAAAAGGACATAGACATGTTGGTGGATTGGCAGACAAGTGACGGATGAAGTTCAATGCAAAGAATTGTGAGATGATTCATTTTGGCAGGAAAAATACAGAGAGACAGTATAAAATAAAGGGAGAAACTCTAAAGGAGGTGCAGGAATAGAGGGATTTTGGTGTATATGTACATTGTAGATGGCAGGGCATGTTGAGAGCATTTGGTATCTAAGGCTTTATTAATGAGGGCATTGAGTACAAGAGTAGAGGTCATGTTGTATTTGTATAAAGACACTAGTTAGGCCTCATCTGGAGTACTGCATCCAGTTCAATCTTGAGGAAGGATGTGAAATAATTGGAGCAAGTACAGAGGAGATTCACAAGAACGATTCCATGGATAAAGAACTGTAGCTATGAGGATAGATTTGAGAGGTTGGGACTGTTTTCCTTGGAGAAAAGACTGAAAGGAGGTATTCAAGATCCTGAGGGGTATGGACAGTGTAAATAGTGAGAAACTGTTCCCACTCAAGAGAGCATCAAGAACTAGTCCCTCTGCTCCTGCACTCCCTTTAGAATTGTACCCTTTGTTTTATATTGCCTCTTCCTGTTTTTCTTACCAAAATGAACTCATTCATTCTTCACAAACATGTTCTATTAAATAAACAAACACTTACTCCACTTGATGGGTGCCAGGATTTTCTAGGGTCTCGGAGCTAAGGGTTCCAGCACCTTGACCATAGCCATAGCCCTTTGGTCCATACTTCTTGCCATAACAAGCCTTGCAGTAGATTTCAGCTTCATGTGCAGCAACTGTAGTGCTGTCTAGGGCTTTTCTACAGATCACTGAAAAACAACAAAAGCAGAGGGTAGTGGTTGCTGATGAATCTATTTTAAAAGATCAAACACTCAAAAGCATGTCTGTATTGAAAAAACACTGGTTTGAAAAGAAAGAAAATATAATACTAGATATGGGTATACAAGGCACAATCAAGTGAACAGTGATGAGGATAATGATAGACTTCAACAGGACACAGACAGGCTGATGGAATGGGTGGACACAGTAATTGTATTTAAAACTTAATGCAGAGAAGTGTAAAGTGGTTTTGGTAGGAAAGCAATATAAACTAAAGGGAGTAGAGGCATCTGGTGCTAAATGTGCATAAACTATTGACAATGGAAAGGCAGGTTGAGAAAGCATACAGAATTCTGGGCTTTACAAAGAGGGGCACAGAGTGCAAAAGCAAGTTAAGTTGGCCTCAACTGGAGTATCATATCCAGTTCTGGGCACCACACTTTAAAAGGACAAGAAGATTTAAGGGTGCAGAAAAGAAGAGAATAGTTCCAGGGATGAGAAACTTCAGTTACATACATAGGAAGGAGAAGCTGGGGCTCTTCTCCTTGTAGAAGAGAAGATTAAGAGGAGATTTGGTGGATGTGTTCCAAAACATGAGGCACCTGGGCAGAGTAGATAGGGAGAAACTGTTCCCATTGGTGGAAGGATTGAGAACCAGAGGACATTGATTTAAGGTGATTAGAAAAGAAGCAGTGACCTGAGGAAAAAAATGCAGCAAGTGGCCAGGATCTGGGATGCCCTGCCTGAGCGTTTGATGGAGGCAGATTCAGTCGTGGCTTGGTATAGACATGAAGCCAATTCCAAACACATTTCAGAAAAGGCTCGAAATGGATATGCAGTAGGTTAGATATAATTCTTTGGCTGCTGCATCTCTGGAAACACATCCTCATTTGTAAAGGAGCATCGCAATTTCACTCATTTAGCCATTTTTCACAAGCTGATTCCCAGGTATCATACCAGGGAACATAAAAAGACAGAGAAAGCCTGAATAGAAACAGGCATATCATTTAACTGGTGTCCTTTGTTTAAAAAGTTTACAAACCTCCCTGCAACAATCACCACTGCCCCCTTAACTCCCCCAACCAAATGTTCTCTCAGTATGCCTATTTATTGACAGCCTTGTTCAAAATAAAAGCAGAGATCTCTAGCAGTTCAAATCTGTATTTACGAAAACTGGCAGTGTTGATTGGAACACAGATTATACACAGGAAGAAAACCAAAAAGAAACTTTGATCTACAATTCTTGGTATTCTCCATAAAATTAGATAGCACTGACTGCTGGTGAAATATACAATTCAGATTTTAGATTATAACAATTTAGCCAGCCCTAACCACATAAGAGTATCCTTTAAATGAGTAGTTATGCAGCCAAATAGTAAAATACAAAATAATTGAAAATGCTGCTAAGTAATGAGTTTCCTGTTGTTGACTGTCTGGTGGGGTAAATCTGAAATCAGCAATTGATGTTTAGGAGCAACAATGGGTCTGAAATCTCTGGAAATCAATGAGCTGATCACACAAAGGGAATTTTGCAAAATGGAAGGTGGAGGTAAAAATCCTGCTGCCAAGCACTTGTTGGATCTGATCTTTTCTGAAAGCTTATAGTGGGGACCTGATAAAAGCAGGCTTACTGCAAAGAAAGCAGGTTTTGTGGAAACTTCTGCTGTTGCACTGTATCTCCTCAGCATGGTAGACAGTCCTCTCACAGGCAGCGCACTTGGCTCCACCACCCCACTGCGGCATCTCCTCAGAAAATAAATGATCCAAAATCTAGAAAACAAACTGGAATCGACAAATAGTCAAGACATTAGTGCAATTTATTCACCAATATCATTCACACCCATGTAGAAAGCCTATCAATTTCAGGAGAGGACAAGGACTCACAAGTTTCCATAGTCACAAGAAGAATCTGGGATGGAACATCCATGAGATTTCCCACCATAAGTTTGGTTGAAACAAAAAACACAGCAGCACACATTTACATGGTACTTTTAACAGAGTAAAACATACAAGGCAGTTCACAGGAGTATCAAATAAAATTTGACGACAGTAAGGCACATAAGGCAGATGTCCAAACTTTTGGGCACGAGCAAAGAGATAGGTTTGAAGGAGAGGAATGAAACTAAAGCGATTGAGCAAGGGAATTTGAGAACTTCATGCCTAGAAAAAGTGATTAAAAATCAGGGTTGCACAAGAGGCTAGAATTGAACTGCTAGGATTTTGAAGTTTTGTAGGGTGGGTGGAGGCTACAGATATTAGGGAGGGATGAAGGCACAGAGGGCTTTGGAAAACAAGGATGAGAAACTTTTCTGCTCAGAGAATGCGGAGGTTCATTGAAGCAAACAACATAGCTGAATTTAAGGGGAATGTGGATAAATACTAGGGAGAATGAACAGAAAGAATTTCTGATAGGGTGAAGTGGAGAGGGAGGAGGTAGTGGAGAGGGAGGAGGTTTGCGTGAAGAATAAAAATTGGCAAGATCCATTTGGGCTGAATGGCCTCATCTGTGCTGTAGATTCTATATTTCTAGGTTTAAAGAAAAATTAATTATGTAACCCTTTTAACTATTTTTTTTAATGTGTGGCACTTCAAACCTCATTGAAGGATTGATTCAAATGCAGCCGATTGAGATATATTTGCACACGTTTTGTGTTTACCAGAATATCACACCCAGTTACTGATGCAAATCAAGATTTTTTTTTTTTAAATTTTGTTCAAAATAAAGACTCAGTTGGAGGGTCACAAATAAACAATTATGTTTCAATCAATCATTGTATCTATTTACCATATCAGACTTAGTGATTTTAAAAGGATGGGCCAAATTGCATGCACTTCCATTTTAGCAGCAGAATAATACACATTGCATTACTCTTGTCCTCAAAGCCCAATATTTTCTGATTTACTGTGAGCACTGCCATGGGAGATTCACGAGTTATCAAAAAAAAAGTGTTCCTGCTTACTGTGACCTACCAATAGCAATTTGGCTTTTCCTGTGTTCTTCTAATAATATGTAATTACTGGATTTAAATCCCAGCAGCAATGTGTTTTTTATCATGCAAAACAGCATTGCAATAAAATGTTTAGGTCTCTCATCTACAAATATAAATTTATTTCAATTAGCTTGTAGCAGATGTTACTTCAGAAGTACTTCTGAATATTAACAGCGAATCTCAGTACAAACCTCCTGTGGCCACTTCTAATGCATTTCAGTTCCCTAAACAATTTTGAGAAATGGAGTTTTTAAAGACTACATACTGCCACAATTTAAAAGCCAGTGTTAAGAATATCTTATCCCCATTCTCTTCTTCTCTATTTTTGTGGTCCTGATCCTTGAATGCCACAAAATGTCACTGTCAAACAGATACTGTACCATAATCTATTATTATCAGCCTACCATTATCCTCGGACTCGGAATGACAGCTCGAGTCTGTTTCCCATTATGGCCCTTTATTGGAATTCTCATGGTTGCTTGGCACAAAGGTGCCTCCATTAACAGTGGCGGACAAATGACATCATTTGCTCAAGAGAGCAAGAGATTAGTTAGTACTTCCAGAAATAAACCAAAGGATATTTTACAATCTGCCTTGGATTTCTCTCCATTGAAACATGATCAGTAAACAATACTGTTCATGAAGATTTCATATAGATATCGTTATCGACATGCATAAATTCCCCTTAAGAAATTAATCTAATTTAAGATTGTAAAGCCTTTAACGAATTAGGAAAAAGGTTTCTGATAAACATGCAAGACTTCTCACCTGGGCAACAATAACAAGAACAACTTGCATTTATGACCCCTTTAAAACAGGATTAAAATGTCCTAAGAAAATACAGAACATTGCATTTTTTTTGTTAGAGAATTCCTTTAAATCCTGCATTTGAATTATTTTATCAAATGTATACTACTACTACTACTGTACAGTAAATGAGAAGTGCCAGCAGTTCAAATAAAATCCAAATGTTCTTTGTAATGTCACTTCCAATCAGTAATGCTTGTTGCCCTTATAATTACATAGGCTGCCCTACAGTTCCACTTTTCAGATTTGATCAAAAATGGTGCAGTGACCCATTTTTATTGCATCACAAAAATATAGAATACATATCCAAATAAACAAGCAAAGCTCACTCCATACTCTTCCTAATTTAAATGAATTTGTTACAAAACTGAAAATTTTAGAGGGTTACTTCAAAAACATTCACATATTGATTGCAGTTACTGCATAATCTTGCTACATGATACAAATCTTGACATTTGTACAATTGATTTTATTGAATTACTTGGAAAACCCTAGGAACCTGCAGGGAGCGTTTATTTTCATTGTCTAAAGCCAGCTGCTGCTCTATTTCTGCGAAACAAGAATCAATATCTCACAGGCAGTGATAAGATACCATTGACTGCCAGGCTGGATAGATTAGCTCTGTCATCATGGCTGATTCTGGTGCAGTATCAGTAATGAAGAAAGGGAAATGTCTGGAATACCTTGATAAGGATCCCGGAATAGATGGGTCAGAAGCCCAAGTGACAGTGCTAATGATGATTTTTCCTAAACACACACTGCTTCAAAAGGTTTCACTATAGCTGTTGCTATGTTGCCACATTACAAAATGAGTCACTATTTCCATAATGCAAGATTGTGCTGAACAGTTTTTGTTTAGTTCAAGAGCACCTACCTGCAGTTGGCATCATTTTTACCTTCAATTTGTCACAGCACTATTCCATCTGATTTATCCTGCTTTCATTCTTAATCCGTTTAATTTTAAATTACTTAAAATAATTGTGCACAATGTAAAAACTAATTTAAGATTCAATTGAAACAGACTCCCTCAGCATGAAGGCATTATTACATCTATTCTGCAGATATGTAGACACACAAAATATTAATGTGGCAGCTCCTGTGAAAATGAACAATATGAAGTTTCAATTTAGTTTATGATAGGTGTCCCACTCATTTTTCCATGTCTTTTTCATAAATGATGTCATAGAAAATGCAAATTTTCACAGGCCAATGGTACAACATTCCACAAAACAAAAGGGAACTGTCCATTTGTTCTGGAATCATTACAGTTAGCTGGTAAATATTAGCACACAGGAAATGCATACTCCACCTGGTAACGCAGAGCCACTTCTGCTTGTTTATAGGGTAGGCCAGAATGCAGAGCACCGGAGACTAGCAAGAAATAAAAATGCGCTAGCTTTCAATTTCCAGTTGCACCTTTCCAAAATTTCTTGATGAGGATTTTCCTCAGTCATGAGAAAACCCCACAAAAGAACAGTAGAGGGAAGAAACCACAAGTACTAGATTGACAGTCCAGTCATCGCTGGAATAAAACAGTTCCCTCTACCATCCAATGCTACTTGACTGGCTCACATTCGTTGCTGGAAGTACTTCCACCTTCAGAAGCGCCTCATGTGGAGGTCTTCACTCCTCTAGCCAGTGGCATCATCAGATTTAGAAACTCTACGATTGCCCTTCAGTCCCATTTACATACATTTTTACCTTTTAAGACGACAAATAAATAGAAAATAGAAAGAAGAAAGAATTCTAATACTGCCATGGCCTGTCTGTGGCAAGTGGTCGGTTCCAGGATTATTCAGACCCATGTTTAAATGTAGCGATGTCTTTTTGAATAAGAGGCACAGTAACCAGTGCAATGCACACTATTTGAAATATGGTCTCAATGTGGCTAAATATTGTGCCATCCTTCCTAAGGTGTGACGAGTTTTAGAGAGGGTGCAGAAAAGATTTACTAGAAATGGTACCAGGGATGACAGAGTTCAGTTACATGGGGAGATTTAATAAGAGTATTCAAAATTATGAGGGGTTTTGATAAAGTAGATAGGAGAAACGGTTTCTGCTGGCAGGAGGGTCAGTAACAATAAGGCACAGATTTAAAGATAGTTGGCAAGGAGAGCCAGGAAGAAGGGGAGGAGAATTTCTTTTACATTGCGAAGAATACTGTCTGAAAGGATGGTGGAGCTGATTCAATAGCCACTTTCAAAATGGAATTGCATATATACTGCATTTGAAGAAGAAAAACTTTACAGTGCAGGGGAGCGGAACTAATTGGATAGCACTTGACAGAACCAGTACAGGCATGATGGGCCCAAGGGCCTCCTTCACTGCTGTAAAGTTCTGTGAACAAGGCTAAACATGATGAAATGTTCTGAAACCAATACTTCATCTACAGTCTCTGCCACTCTCGTTTTGTTAGAAAGAAAATTAGCCCATCTCCTCTGCTCGCATAACCCAGGTCTCTAGATTACTTGTATAGATAATTTTTGTATTTCCGTATGCCCAGATCTCTGTACTACAATTAAGGTTTAAATAGCACTTTAATGTCTCAAGGCACTTCAAGATTGATACAATGAAAAAAAAAAGTAATTGAGCCAGGTAGGGAGAGGTGACTAAAAACATAGTCAGGGAGATGAGTTTTTCAAAGATTTTTTGAAAGGGAGGTGAAGAGATTGAGAAGTTTGGGGTAAGGATTCAAGGGAATATAATCCAGATAGTTAAAGCCTCTGCCACCAATGGCGGGGAACAAAGAGAATAGGGCTACACTCGGTGGAATAAAATATTTAGGCATGGACATTGAGAAGTGCCTGGATTATTGGTTTATGTTCCTGGGGTGGGATTTGAAACCATTTGCTACACTTAGACAGGGCTAACACCAATGTGTAAACTACCATTCCAAGGGGCATGGATGCATGGCTGCCATTTTCCAAAAAAAAAAATGGATAAACCGTTTACTAATTTTTAAACTTGTACTTTGCCTGAAAAATTGTTATTCTCCTGTGGCCTCTAGACATTTTCATAAAAAACGCAGATTAAAGTTGTGTGTATAAGAGCTGATGTTTTTAAAAATGTTTTTGCTTGCACTACAGATATCAGATTGTAGATTGTAGATAAGGTGAAAGGTATCACCAGGATGGTGGAGCTGCATCATATGTATATATCAGCCTGTTACTAATCTGAATGTTTGTGCAAATGTTACCTTGGTTTATATCTAACTGAACAATTAGGTTAATTTTAAGGGCAGCAACAGTCAGTGAACCAAGGAGGAAGGCAATCTTTCACAGCCGAGCTTTGGCTTAACTAGTTTGGTGGTAGCCTTCTGTCTCTTAATGATGGTTTGCACGGTGGATGATCAACTCTGCTAAGCATCACCCGGCGTGGCGCAGGAGCTTCACTCTGGCATGGTAACCTCTGCCACATTTGCTGCAGATGCAGAGGGAGACAGTGGGCCGAGAAGGTTCACTGGCCTCCGTTTTCTCTGGACCCTCTTTTTGGCCAGCTGAGATTTTCGTTTCTGCTCGCCTCTTCCAATGCCCTTCCAGACAGTCAGCCTTCAGTGGTCACAGCCGTCAGCGACGGTCTCCCAGTTCAGTTTCAGTTATTCTTATAACACAAGATTTGAAAAAAAAAACCTTACAATGACTTTCACAAACTCAGGGTATACCAAGGTGCTTTACAACTAATGAGATCATTTAAATGTAGTCACTGTCATAACGCAAGAAATGTAGCACCCAAATTGCGCACAACATCCGGCAAACAGTAACATGATGGCGGTTGAGGAATGGGATGAGATCTTTTACATCCACCCGAGAGGTTAAATTGGGCCTTGGTAATATCTCAGTCGAAAGACAGTATCTCCAACAACTCCCTCAGTGCACTGGACTGTCAACCTAGACTGAGTGCCCAAGTCTCTTAAATGGGACTTGGACCAAAACAACATTCTGAGCGAAGAGTGCGATCACTGAGCCAAGGCAGATACAAGGAAGTACACAGCATAAACTTAGTTAGAACGGTATAGTGGTGTTCTCACTGTACACAGCATAAGCTTAGTTAGAACGGTATAGTGGTGTTCTCACTGTACACAGCATAAGCTTAGTTAGAACGGTATAGTGGTGTTCTCGCTGTACACAGCATAAGCTTAGTTAGAACGGTATAGTGGTGTTCTCACTGTACACAGCATAAGCTTAGTTAGAACAGTATAGTGGTGTTCTCACTGTACACACCATAAGCTTAGTTAGAACGGTATAGTGGTGTTCTCGCTGTACACAGCATAAGCTTAGTTAGAACGGTATAGTGGTGTTCTCACTGTACACAGCATAAGCTTAGTTAGAACAGTATAGTGGTGTTCTCACTGTACACACCATAAGCTTAGTTAGAACGGTATAGTGGTGTTCTCACTGGAGGACACAGCGTGTCAGCACACCAGTGACAGGACATGCACGTTTGAAGGATCTTCTATTATAGGGTTCCTTTGGACTTTTGGATCAGAACTTGCTGCATTTGCTGTTGGACAACACGACATTCGTGGGTCTCGCAGTCAGCTACTAAAACAACTAAAATTGAGCTAATTCAGCATAACATGCTGCAAGTACATACAATACAACTAGTTAGCTCAGCATCTGCTTAGCCAATGTTCTTCAGATTTTAAAAAATGTGCAAGTGGAATCAGTTCATTATAATATCCTCTGCTGACACTCTTACATGCCAACTGAAGAAAGGTTGGTTTAGACAAGATCCTAGAACCTCATATGCCCAGAGGCCTGTATGTCCATTATATGACTTGGTCTATCAGAGTGTGGACGCACAGCACAGTATAAAATGTGAGATCTACATGCAGTTAGGGAGGGGGGATAGTGGAGGTTTGATATCAATCTTCCCAAATTCAGATTATACATTATAAAAAAGGTACATGAGGGGCTAAAACGTTTCTCTTCAGGACTAGAAAGTTGGAGGACAAGTCACCTCAGACCATTCTAACATGTCTGTTAATGGCTGATTCAAGAACACAAATCGGCAGAGGATCGGAATGAGTAGGATTTATACTCACCTGTGGCTCCACAGACACTAATAGCCTCCAGTGGGCTTGGTGCTTATGTGTAAGCTGAAGCAGCAAGTCTTCTTGGCCAGGGGAGCATCACAGCTAGGATTAATGTTGTGCTGTCATGATATGTGCACTTTCCAGTAAAGATGGAGAATATATTGCTGAATATTACAAATGGGAACCTTGACTAACTTAATTTCAAACCTTACACCTCAAACAGGTTGATAAATAACAGGATCCTATTTAAACAAAAGTAAAATAAAAACTTCTACTTGGTGAAGAAAATCTAAATTTCAATGGTAAAACCATTTTTAAAAATGACATGTGTAGCTTATAGAAGATAGTAAAAAGCAATGTTGACAGTGCAAGTTATTCCCTCATTTTAAATACTCCTTGTCCTACACTACAGGAATACACCCTATTTATACTCTGGCCTTCTCAAAGTTAACTGAGGCATTTTAATGCTTGTGGCCAAAACTAAGTTTCCATTTGGCTGTGTAACAAAAATATCAGGTCTATATGTCTGCAGTTCTTAATTTATTCAAGGTGCAAAGTACAGACTTCAAAATGCTGGCAGGCACTAGAGAATCCTAGAACTTTCTCTGAATAATAAACATTGCTAAATATATAAATAGGCATATAGATCATGAGCCTCAGGTTTTTACATCTTTTAGCTGTATGTTGTTGGTTGGAGACGATAAGGGCAACAGCATTTTTACATAGATTTCAGACATCATGAGTTCTCAGATATTTACAAAAATATAAAACTTCTGCATATAAAAAGGACTCCATTGTGGTATTAAAGAGAAATATCACAGAAACGTTACAGTGTAGGAGATGGCTATTCAGCCCATTGTCTGCACCAGCTCTCGGAGCATTTTAACTTAGTGCCAAACTCCTGTCTTTTCCCCGTAACACTATACATTATCTAAATAGAAACAATCATCCAATGTCCTCTTGAATGCCTCAATTGAACCTGCCCCCACCACACTTCCAGGCAGTGCATTCCAAACCCCTAACTACTTGGTTTTATTTCACCTTGCATTTGCTTCTTTTGCAAAACATCTTAAAACTGGTTCTCGATCCATTTATGAGTGGGAACAGTTTCTCCCCATTTACACTGTCCAGACCCTTCATGATTTTGGTAACTTCTATCAAGTCTCCTCTCAGCCTTCTCCTCTCCAAGGAAAACAGTCCCAACTTCTCCAATCTTTCCTCATAACTGAAGTGGCTCATCCCTGGAACCATTCTTATAAACCTCTTCTGCACTCTCTCCAATGCATTCACATCCTTCCTATTGTGTGGCACCCAGAACTGTACACAATACTCCAGCTGAGGTCTAACCAGCATCTTAGATAAGTTCATCCCTGATCTTGTACTCTATGCCCCTATTAATGAAGCCTAGAATTCTGTATGCTTTAGAAACAGCTGTGTTTACCTATCCTGCCACCTTTAATGACTTATGTACATATACTCCCAGGCCTCTGCTCCTGCATATCCTTTTAGAATAGTATCCTTTATTTTATATCGTCTCTCCATATTCTTTGTAACAAAATGCATCACTTCACACTTCTCCACATTGAACTTCATCTGCCACCTATCTGCCCACTCCACCAATGTGTCAATGTCCTTTTGAAGTTCTACACTGCCCTCCTCACAGTTTACAACTCTCCCAAGTTTCACATAGCCTGCAAACTTTGTAATTGTCACCTGCACACCAAGATCTATACCGACCCCTGGGGAACTCCACTACAAACATTAGGTGCGACATTCTTCTTGAAAATGAAGAATGTGTTTTTATGATGTGGCAGTGTCAGTTGTAGTTCAATTGATAGCACACTTGCCTCTAAATTACAAAGTTCCTGTTCCGAATCCCACTCCAGGGGCTGGGCACAAAAATCAAAGCTGACGCTAGTGCAGTACTGAGGGAGTGCTAGTGCAAGTCTAAAGAAAAATGGACAGACCACTTGGCATCGACCTGGGCACCAGAAATTACAACGGCAAACTCAGACCTGTCAACCCTGCAAAGTCTTGGGGCTAGTGCCAAAATTGGGAGAGCTGTTTCATAGACTAGTCAAGTAACAGCCTGATATAGTCATCCTCATGGAATCATATCTTACAGATAATGCCCCAGACATCATCATCACCAGCAGAGGTGGCAGCACAGTGGTATACAGTCGGGAGGGAATTGCCCTGGGAGTCCTTAACATTGACTCTGTACCCCATGAAGCCTCATGGCATCAGGTCAAACATTGGCAAGGAAACCGCTCGCTGATTACCACGTACCGCCCCCCTCAGCTGATGAATCAGTGCTTCTCCATGTTGAGCATCACTTGGAGGAAGCACTGAGGGTGGCAAGGGCACAGACTGTACTCTGGGTGGGGGACTTCAATGTCCACCACCAAGATTGTCTCGGTAGCACCACTATTGACCGAGCCCTAAATGACATAGCTGCTAGCCTGGGTCTGTGGCAGGTGGTGAGGGAACAACATACTTGACCTCCTCCTCACCAACCTGCCTGCGCAGATGACAATATCGGTAGGAGTGATCACTGCACAAGTCATTGCAGAGACAAAGTCCCACCTTCACGTTGAGGATACCCTCCATCGTGTTGTGGCACTATCACCATGCTAAATAGGATAGATTGCGAACAGATCTAGCAGTTTGAGACTGGGCATCCATGTGCACCATCAGCAGCAGAATTGTACTCGAACTCAATCTGTAACCTCATGGTCAGGCATATCCCCCACTCCATTACCATCAAACCAAGGGATCAACCCTGGTTCAATGAAGAGTGCAGGAGGGCATGCCAGGAACAGCACCAGGCACATTGTCAACCTGGTGAAGCAATAACACAGGACTGCTTGCATGCCAAACAGCATAAGCAGCAAGGTGATACAGAGCTAAACGATCCCATAACCAACGGATCAGATCTAAGCCCTGCAGTCCTGCCGCATCCAGTCGTGATTGGTGGTGAACAATTAAACATCTCACTGGAGGAGGTGGTTCCACAAATATCCCCATCCTCAATGATGGAGAAATCCTGCATATCAGTGCAAAAGATAAGACTGAAGCACTTTCTATAACCTTCAGCCAGAAGTGCTGAGTGGATGATCCATCTTGGCCCCTTCCGGAGGTCCCCAGCATCACAGATGCCAGTATTCAGCCAATTCGATTTACTCCACAAGATATCAAGAAACAGTTGAAGGCACTGGATACTGCAAAGGCTATGGGCCCTGACAATATTCTGGCAATAGTACTGAAGACTTGTGCTCCAGAACTTGCCACGCCCCTAGCCAAGCTGTTCTAGTACAGCTACAACACTGGCATCTATCTGGCTATGTGGAAAATTGCCCAGGTACGTCCTGTACACAAAAAGCAGGACAAATCCAACCCAGCCAATTACCACCCCATCAATCTATCCTCGATCATGAATAAAGCATGGAAGAGGTCGTCAACAGTGCTATCAAGCGGCACTTGCTTAGCAATAACCTGCTTACTGCCCCGGTGGAACCCAAACAGGGCATCACTCAGCTCCTGACCTCTTTACAGCCTTGGTTCAAATATGGACAAAAGAGGTGAACTCCCGAGGTGAGGTGAGAGCAGCTGCCCCTGACATCAAGGCAGCATTTGACCGAGTGTGGCATCAAGGAGCCCTAGCAAAACTGGAGTCAATGGGAATCAGGGGGAAATCTCTCTGCTGGCTGGAGTCATACCTAGCACAAAGGAAGATGGTTGTGGTTGTTGGAGGTCAATCATCTCAGCTCCAGGACATCACTGCAGGAGTTCCTCGGGGTAATGTCCTCAGCCCAACCATTTTTAGCTGCTTCATCGATGACCTTCCTTCCATAAAAGGTTAGAAGTGAGTAGGTTTGCTGATGATTGCACAATGATCACCACCATTCGTGACAGCTCAAATAATGAAGCAGTCCATGTCCAAATGCAGCAAGACCTGGACAATATCCAGGCTTGGGCTGACAAGTAACATTTGTGCCACACAAGTGTCAGGCAATGACCATCTCCAACAAGAGAGAATCTAACCATTGCCCCTTGACATTCAATGGCATTACCATCACTGAATCCCCCACTATCAACATCCTGGGGGTTATCATTGGCCAGAAACTGAACCGGACTAGCCATATAAATACTGTGGCTACAAGAACAGGTCAGGGGCTAGGAATCGTGCGACGAGTAACTCACCTCCTGACTCCTCAAAGCCTGTCCACCATCTACAAGGCACAAGTCAGGAGTATGATGGAATACTCCCCACTTGCCTGGATGAGTACAGCTCCCAAAACACTCAAGAAGCTTGACCCCACCCAAGTCAAAGCAGCCTGCTTGATTGTTTATGGATGTGGTGCCATTCACTCCCTCCACCATCGACACACAGTAGCAGCAGTGTGCACCATCTACAAGATGCACTGCAGGAATTCACCAAAGCTCCTTTGACAGCACCTTCCAAACCCACAACCACAGGGCAGTGGATATATGGGAATTCCACTACTTGGAAGTTTGCCTCCAAGTCACTCACCATCCTGACTTGAAAATATATCGCTGTCCCTTCACTGTCGCTGGGTCAAAATACTGGAACCCCTTTCCTAACAGCACTGTGGGTTTACCTTTACTAAATGGACTGCAGCGGTTCAAGGTGGCAGCTCACCACCATCCTCAAGGGCAACTGGCGATGGGCAACAAAGTCTGGCCCAGCCAACAAGGTCCACATCCCGTGAATGAATTAAAAATACGTATCCCTCATTCAACATCACCAGGAACAGCTTACCTGGTCATTATCACATTGCTGTTTGTGGGAGCTTGGTGTGTGCAAATCAACTACCACATTTCCTATATTATAGGAGTGACTACAGGTGGAATCATCCAAGATTTGCACTAAGTATGGTAGTGGGTGGGTAAAACGTTTACCCACCGGCTATGATGGCGGATTTTCACACCGTATAATCCTAAACACACCGCATTAATTATGTATTCCCAGGATACACACGGTTTCCATGGTGGGCAGGCTCTGATTCACCAGTCATGCCCTCACCTCGCCGCTTTATCACACCAGGCACCACATTTAAAGTATAGCCATGCTCTGTGCTTTCAGCCCAAGACTGTAGCAAAGACGACAAGGCCACAAAAGGCAAGGAAAATGCAGTCCGAGCTGTAGAGGCCTGCTGTGATGTCTCTATCCTGCTCTACCACTCTGGCTTGGTAGGCGATGGCAGTGGTGATCAGTGCCAATGTTGCACAGAAGAGGTTGTCCATCAAATGCAGATAGAGGATGAATGATCTCACCCTTGCAGCTAGGGTATAGCAACCATCTCATCACAACTCTCACACTCAAGCCCATCACACATTCACTGGCATCTCACTCACTGCCAGCTCTAAAGGGACATCACCACCCATTCTCTCATGTCCATCTGGCCTTATCTCTTCTGGAGACTGCCTCCTCAGCTGTCACCAACTGGCAGCCACTAGTACAGATCAACTTGTGCTCCCACACACCCTGGGATACCCTCCTTCCCCAGTACAGCTCTCATCCTGCAGCTTCTTCCCTTGCTTGAGGCCACTTCTCCCCCTTCCCATAGCAAGACCTTGCCCTGCAGCCATTGAAAAGCCACCCACATATGGTGGATCTGGTAGGTAGAGATCTACCCGTGAGCCCCCTGAAAGTGACGTGGTGTTGTCTGTGAAGCCTGGCGCTGATGACTGAGTGCTGACCAAAGCAAAGTAGGCAAACAAACCTTGAAGCCCCGAGCAAAGTGCAGGCCTTATATATGCTGTTGTGAAACATATCGGCATGTTTTCCCGCCAACTTGGGTGGACGATCCAGCAGGTGGGGATGTGGTGAGTCCAGCAGGCTGGCTTTGTAATGATATGCTGATGTATTACAACGAGGTTCCTGAGATCCAATGGTGGGGAACACAGTCTGCCATCGGTGGATGGTGCGGACAATTGCAAACTGGTTTCATGACATCGCAAAACCGATTTTTGGCCTTCATGCCATATTGTCCGCTCACACCACTGAACACGGACAACGCCAGTCGGTACAGAAAATTCCGGCCTACACTTCAACAGTACTTAATTGGTTGCAAAGCGCATTGAGGTTATTTGGTGGTCATGAAAAAGGACTATATAAATGCAAGCCCTTTTTACATTTAAAAAAAATGAACAGGAAAGTGTGACTTTGAAATGTGTTATTTTGTTAGCAGAATGCTCAGTAGTTATTTAGTATTTTTATACACTAAAATAGTCAATGTTTACCAATTTTATAAAACCAAAAATTTCTATCACTCCTTTATTCTCTACTAAAAGTCTGTTTTGTGTAGGGATGATTTAATACATGCTATACTTGTACAGAATAAAAGGAATGATTACAGGACTAATTTAATTAAAGCATTACAGGTAACAAGGCACAAGATCGAAGTTCAGGTGATTTATCCTATGATCTAGAGAAATTCCTTGAATATCAATGTTATCTGTTTATACTGGGAGGGCCACTTTTGTTTTCAGGCAATTTTCGTGCTGATTCCCTTGAAGCACAGATGCAACAATGCATTGCGATATTAACAAGAGTATTTAGCATGTCACTGAAGACCATTTACTGAGATTTGGTACACCCAGTACATGATCCATTCCAGATAACATCAGAGTGATAACCCATATAGGAGGCACTGACTCTTGATGGGGTACAGTTCTGCACTCCCCTGCAGCCTTGCCTATCTCACCCAGGATGTGAATTTCCCTATGCCTAGCCAATGGGTGTTGGCAGGCTACTTGGCCCTGATGTGCATCACAGACCTATCCTCTTATTTGACATCCATGTGTGCTCTTGGACACTTGGTTCCAGTTCCTGACAATTATCCATCTAGTTTGTTTGGCTATTACAAAAAGCGATGCCTTTTATGCCCTAAACCACCAAGGAAGCTCCAATGTATTCCTTTAATTAAAACTATTGCTCCATGTGACTGTTTACTACATTAAAAAGATGCTCTAAAAATGCAAGTTGTTGTGTGTGATGAATATTAGCTTTTTTTTCCCTCCACCCTCCTTCCCTTTCAAAAACATACAAAATATAAATTGTCCACCATAATGGAAGCTAGCAGAGATGAGGGAAAATAAAATTTCAATGATGGAATGGCAAATTTTCAATGAGAAATTTGCTGTGATAGAAAAAGAATGTGAATACATAAAAATATTTTCCCGACTTTTCACTATCTTGGAGCTTTAATTACTTCACTATTTAACCTTGGCTCTCCTTGTAATAGAATTGAAAATTTCTGACAAAAAAAGACATATAAACTGCTCTGACAATATTCCCCCACAGTCTATGGTTGATAAATTACAACCCTGACCAAATTGAACAGATTTATTGATGTTTTCATTGCTGTCCTCTGTTTGAAACTGCTACCCATATAAAAGAAACGTTAACACAAATGTACTGGACACTGCACGGGGGCTGTTGTGGCACAGCAGATGGCAAATGCTGAGCTGCACAAATCCTAGAGGGAAACTTGAAACAGCTGCTACAACTCCTTTGCAATTTGTGTTTTTATTTCGAGATGTTTGCCTTGAATTCAGCAGTAATAAGTCAGAGTCTTTCAAAGGTTTTTTTTTTGCAAAACTAAACATTAGTAAAAGAAATGGTTTTAAGCACATACATGGATCTACGAACTACAGCTCTGATAACTCCTAAATCCCCTAATTAATCTAGCTCCCAGTTACACACCTATTAAGGCAACAGTAAAACAACAGGTTTCAACAGACCCAGGCAACACACACAATACCTCTGGACAGGGAGATTTAAAATGGATTCTTAGCTTCAGTTCCTGGAGACAGCAGCTTGGTACATAGAGACTGGAGGCTTTTTACACTTGTTGGAACTTAGAATGCCTTCTCCCTTGCACATAACCTTATCTTCTTTATACACATTTCTCCCTTTTTAATGTAAATCCCATTGTTCCAATATATCTTTGCAACTACTTTTTCCATAATAAATCTTTCATAGTACTCATCAGTAATCTTTGGGAAAAATAAACACATTGTTTGGCTTAGATGTAACAGTCTTTGAAATTCACAACTCTGGTTTAGCTAAAAATGCGAATGTTCTTCACACCTCACGTTCTAAAGCTTCAACCACTATCTACCTATTTAGCATTTCAAACCTAGTTTCCCTTCTTTTACTTCAAAGCACCCAGACCAGCTGTCTGTAATTCAATTAAAACCCACACCTACAGACAGAAACTAATCCAAACCCCATTATTAACCTGCCTTTACAATGATATTACGAAAATCATATTTTCATGACAGGAGCCAATCAGCTCAGTTGGCTAGATGGCAAGTGCGTGGGTCCACAACGCCAACAGCAAGTTCAATTCCTATTCTGCGTGAGGTAGACTGGGACCTGCCTCCACGTCCTGTCCTTAAGGGCGCAAACCATCACTGCCAAGAAAAAACAGTTCAGGATGAAGCATCAGCTGACATTGAGCCGAGGACCTGCCTTTGGACATATGATTAATCAATTCCACACTCCAAAAGAAAATGCCGATTAAAGTCACTTTGAGTTGTTTTGTTCCCTAATTATTAATTTTAAAAGAAGCAAAGCAGAAGTTGTACATTATAAGATGTAGGCTGCTTGGCTAATCCAGCAACACAGAAAACAGCTATAGTTGACAATAATGAAGATGAGTTTACACCTCTTGGGAAATATAGGCAACAGAACTCTATATACATAAAGACACCGGGAAAATCACACACACACAGATATACACCGAGCACCCCCTCACCCCTACCACACACACAGAGCGCTATTCCCGATTGGGCATGGCTTAAATACACTACTGAATAAAAGATACCGGTAATAATCAGGATTTTTTTGATCATTAAACGCATACAGTGCAACAGTTTGAAGAAACCCTTTTCCGTCAGAACTTCGGCTGTATTTGTAAAGATGCTGAGCATCTGGCATAACTTTTACACCTTCCGCTTGAACTCACTCGCAACTCATGGTGCGGACTTGCCCATTTTGTGCTGGCAGCTCAGCCAGAACTCAAGGAAATGCCAGGGCACCAACAAATTCACAATCTAAAAACAGAAGGAAACATTCGTGGTTTGTCCCGTTCCCCCGCCCCATGCACCGGTCATCCTAGTCATGGTCAGAACACTTACTGGTATTCTAAAAAAAAAGACAATCCTACACGGTTTCTTCAAAATAATTTTCTCTCCCCCCTCCCCACCCTGCACCCCTGAAGCACTCCCTGGGCTGCAGCTCCGAGTACATTTAGAATTTCACACATATTGCCATATACACGCATCAGTGGTGACTGCCCAACTGTGAAAGGCATCACAGCAGAATTGGAATCTGTTCTACTTGATATTCACACACAATTACACCCAGTAGGCATTGCTATATTGTGGATGGGGGAATGTGGAGAGGGATCCTGGTTATTTTTTTCCCCCTTAAGACACTAAACCAGTCCTCCCCAATTAAATTCACTACTTTATTCAATTTTCTTTAGTGGGGCTTGGGACATTGACATGGGTAGACTCCGTTCCAATCCTTCGCGTTCTACTTTAAGGAGGCGTTAATCACAATGACTATAAACCTTGTTAACAGTATTTTTCCTCAATGCGCTAGTTTACTTTTAGATAGCGAGTAAAATACAGCAAGTGAAAAATACTATAAATGAAAATACTACAACGAAAATATCCGCCGATAGATAATGTTCGAAATATTGCAGGTAAAAAGTGCTCTGAACCCAATTAGAATTGGTCCTGAAAAAATGGACTTAGAAATAAGATGGATTCGCCTTACCTAACACTGCATCAAATGCCGTCCTTACAGTGATCGGATTGCTTGACGTTTCCACCCCACCAACCCCAGAAGAGGCCAATTTAAATCCTTTCTCTTCGGGACCTTAGGGTCGTGCAATTTGTGACGCGACAACCAGTTTCCAACTTAAAATAGCCACTGACAAAACACAAGAATGCATCAGTGTGTCAGAAATTAGGAATGGACACAAGGGTTTGCACAGCGAATGATACGAATGACCTACAAAAAAGCGACTCCCAGCCTGGCATGTGGCAAAAAAAAAACCTTGACAGAACATTTTATTTTTGGAACCTGATCTAGGAAGTCCATCAGTTCTCAGGAACTTCGCTGAAGGACATTATTGAATCCATTTAAGTCTCTTCTTTCAACCATCGCTCTAACTTGATTTGTCCTGGGAAATTCTGTTTGTGCAGACGATTGGTTAAATTGTACCTTGTAAGTTCAGCCTCAACTCCTACATTACCGCAATATTACAGATATAATGAAACATCTTGGGCCCATACCATCTCTGAACCCCGCCATAAAGTACAAATGACCATGTTTAAATTAATTTCATTACAGTTGTAAATCAAATGACATGCAGGTTTTATTAGATTTTTTTTCTTGAGTATTTTCTGGATACAGTTAATAAAATGTGGTGCACAAAGTGATTTCTGCACGTGCCATTGATTGGTAAGTGCTTGATGAATAATTGATTTGTAATTGGTAATTAATAGGGTAATTAAATTGGCATTTGCCTGTTAAAGCGAGACCATGCTGACTGTAAATAAAAAAACGCAAAGTGCTAAGGACAAACTGTGCATTATGGCAGCAGAAGTGGGATATGGAGGAGAAAGGAAGACATTTACATCAGATTCAAAACAATGTGGAGTTATCTAGTAAATCCATTGGGCAGTGTAGAAGGGATGAGGTGATTATGAGTAGGGCTAGTATTGGGCACAGTGGGTTAAATAAGACTCTGTATTTAATAGGGAGACCTGTTGATGGTTTGTGTCAGGAGTGTGGGGATGGATACCTGCTTTGGGTGGAGCATGTTTTATTACACTGTACTAAGTTTGCAGCTGAAAGGGGAACTATGTAGTCTAATTTACATCAGAAGGGTATACAGTGTAATAGGCTGGCTATGTATTTTAGCAGCTAGGTTTGGGTATTGAGATATTTCTAAAGGGTCTTTGTCTTTTTTTATATTTCACAGGATTAGTGCATAGAATTTAGGTTTTTTTTAAATTTGCATTGCACTTCTTCCTCCGATACAGTAGGTGGCAGTAATACACCAATGAGGTGTGAATTTCCCAGAAACTAAGAGAGGACGCAAGGAGCTGCACACATCTCAAAGCAAGGTTGCTAACCCACCTAGGTGATAAGTCAGTTGTGTCTGCCTGTATTTTGTGGACTTAATTATTAATATAATACAAGCACATGATATTAGGAAAAATGTGATATCTAGGTGGAGTGTCTTAGTATTTTAGTCACTCTAAATGATAAAACTAGATGTACAATGTACAATACTGTAAGTATTATTGTGCTGCTGATGTACTGTTACCTTCCACATTTTGGGATCAGATTTGAGAGGATACACTGATTGATTGAATCAACTTCAACCTGGTATGAGTGAGGATTAATGAATCAAATAGAACTGCCAAGTTGATTTTTAAGTCAGTTCAGGGATTCCCAGGCTCCCTGTGTCTTCTGTGACCTGAATGTGTCTGTGTTTCACCTACACATGGAGCATGAGAGGTTGTAGGTTCACTATTTGAAGGGGTTCCTCCTTAGTTTCTGGCTGCTGCCTCTCAATCACACCCTCCTGATCTTTGGCTGCCTGGTGTGGAAGGGAGTGAGCAGGTTGGAGGAGTTCCTGGTGGGTTTGCTCCTGGGTCTGATCAAGGTGACTACCTACAGTCCCAGGTTGGACGTGGCCTGTGGGGTGGTTATTTCGGCTGCTCTCCTCTCTTCCAGTGTTGTCTGTGCCTTGGAGGAGGAGGAGTATGTGGAATGCTTAAGGTCTTCTGTGATGGGTGAGCACTGCAGAAAACTAAGTGCATTGCTGACACAGTTCTGGTGGGATTAAGAGTTCTTGTTAACACTGTAATGCCTGCTGCATATCATTATGGTTTTATTTATTCATTTGTTTAAGTTGAAGTCTTAGATTAAAAATATAGTAAATAAATGCTATGATTTTAATTTGATAAATATCCTTTGCTTTTATTCATAATTTGGTTTATTGTTGTGCCCCTTTTTAAAACCTTTGTCCATTTAATTTTGATTGTCGTTGTGGCATTCAATGAGGAGAAGAGTAGGCAGACCTGCTGAACAATAATACTGAGGACAGTAATTCAGCCATCAGTTCCAGCTCAGTGTTAACACTCTGGTCTCTGAGGCAGAAGGTTGTAAGTTCAAGCTCCACTCTTGAGAATTGAGCACACATTCTAGGCTGAAATTTTTACCTGCGTAGAATTGAGGGGACTGTTGGAGGTGCCATCTTTCAGATGAGATATTAAATAAAATCCCTGTCTGTCGTCTCTGGTGGATGTAGAAGGTCTGATGACACTATTGGAAAAAGAGCAATCCTACCCAACATTGAACTCCCAACTAACACCTACAACAATTAATCTGGTAATTTAATTGCTGTGTGAAAATTGCTGTTATGTTTCCTATATTATTACAGTAATGGTATGTGGTTGACTGTAAAGTGTTTTGGGATGTCTTGAGGTTGTGAAAAGTGCTTTAAGAACGCAAATCTTTCTTTATGTGGGGTTTGTTTCACTCCAAGAACATGACTTCAATAAACGGTAAATGGGTCATTTTGCTATGGAACATTTCTTCAGTTTATTAGCAAAGCCACCAATTATGGATTGTAATTTAACGACTGCTCGAGGAAGTATTGAAATGACCCAAATGCTTTGATCAAACTTTTGGCAAAGCTAAATGTATTTTGTTTCCCTAGATCAGTTGCTAGATGTCTGACATAGAATTCACATGTACGATAATGGGTAAAGGGTAAAGCTGTAAGTCAGTCAGTGATATGTACTTTTGAGCCATATCCCAAGTAATGCATACACCATGAAGGAGAAAACTATGTTTTTCTCTCCCAATTTCTCCTCTTCAAGTATTGGCTCATGCTGGGAATTTATTCAGTTGATTCTGGCAGTCCTCTAGCAACTTACCAAGGTGGCCATCCTTTGTATGCAAGTTTAGTCAAGCAAATATATTAGAAAACTCCCATCAGACATTACAACTGAGCTATTTGGGTCGATGTACCTAGTGGAAGCAAAACTGCCCCATGTACCATTAAATAAAAGTAATCCCCCTATGTCTGTGGAAATAAACCTTACAAAGAATCGTTTGGATGAATTGGTTGCTGTGTCTGCAAGGTCTGCTTTCCAGCCAGAAGTTACTGGGCAGTCACCAGCCTCAAGCCACTAATGGTAAGCACACTGCTGCCTCAGCTGACACCAAATAATTGAATATGGACTGAAGATTGGACCTGTGACTATCCTTTGTGTGGCTCAGTACTATACTGGACACTATATATTTACCCTTTGAAAGAGTCTTAGTCAGCAGAGAACAATGAGATGCATGTTTGATTCCCTGTTATGCTGAATTTCCTACTTCAGCTTTGTCATTGGTACGACTGAAGGAGAGCCCGATTAAAATGTGTTATTCCCCTTTTTAATGGAATCTTAGGCCAATCTATGGCAAATGTAGAATATAATTATGTTGGCTGCTTTCTGAAAGAAACGTGTGCGTGGGCAAAAGCGTGGGGGATGAGGCCAATATACTAAAGGATATGTATTGTTCTGTTATCCTTTGATAAGGAAGCATATATTAATTTCATAAGTAGTTTTCTCGTCACTTTAAATATTGAATGTCTGAGGAAGCTGGAGGCATAATTGTCAATGAGAATCAATGTCAGATACTTAAACTGGGAATCTAAAGAGGAGGTAAATAAAATCATTAAAGCTGAAAAGTTGCAATTCATGCACAACCTGAAATGAAATGATTTGACCTTGGGATGTATTCTGCAGCATAACAGCTTGTATTTATATAGTATCTTGGTAATAAAACACTCCTAGGCACTTCACAGGGGCATTAGAAAATAAAATATGACACTCAGCCACATGAGATATTAGGTCAGATAACCAAAAGCTTAACTGGAGGTAGGTTTTAAGAAACGACATAGAAGAGGAAACATGTGCCTTACTCCTGCTGCAGCAGTCACTTGAGCCATCTTCCACTTTATCTGGATGTCAAAAATGGACTGTGTCCACAGGGACATGATATACAAATTTCTAGGCAAAGGGGGGATAAACATACCCAACATCACCCATATCCTGATGGGCATCTTTACGGGCAGTTGCATCGAGCGACGCATAGACACTCAGAATGCAAACACAAAGTGTCACTAAGTGCTGAGCTTCTGGCTTCTGTCTGTCACCAGCATTGCAAAGGATGGGTCTGGCCACATTGTTAAGGAATGCTCTAGTCAGTTGGATATTGCTGCAGCATATGTCCCTCATGGGAAAAGCAGGAAAACACCTTTGACCACAAGTGCATCAGGCAGTGGTCTGCACATAATGTCCTTGACAATTCTGTGGTAAAAGAAGATGATGGATCCTGTCGGATAGTTCCCTGAGTAGACTGTCAAAGTCATTTGGCAGAACGTCTCAGCACCAGAACTTTAAAATAAGCACCAAGACTTGGCTTGGGTGGTGGTGAGACAGGCCCTTCCCATCAGATCCTGCCTGCCTGCCTGGAGTCTCGCTAACTCTGCACACTGTGAGGCAGCTGCTGTGGGGAAAGGACCATCGCCCACCCCCTTTAGGAATATGCCTTTGCAAATCAGGCCTGGGGAAAGATGCAGAGGGTTTTGTCAAGGTTCATCCCGAGCAGCTCCGTAATTCTCTGTACTGTACAGCCTGTCCCATGCAATACACACCGAGATGAAGGTCAACTGCTGAAGACACTATAGTCCGCCCAAAACTTACTGGTCTTCCAGTGCAAAGAGCTGTGGACAGCTGAATGTTCCAAACTGTCACATTCCAAGGTCCAGGACTACTTGCTGAAGGATGCGGGAAAGCATCCCTCAGCAAGTAGCCCTGGACCTTGTAATTGTAAGTATAGTGAGAAACCTAGAGTTCCTCGTACTACTGCCTGTACTACTCTATTGAAAAAAACTGAGTGGCTTACTACGCCATTCCAGAGGGCAGTTAAGAATCAACCACATTGCTTGAGTCTGGGGTCGCACATAGACCAGACCAGATAAAGGTGGCAGATTTCCTTCCCTAAAGGACATTAATGAATCAGATGGGCTTTTACAACAATCAAGTATTGAATTTAAATTCCACTAATGGCCGTGTTCCCAGAGTATTAGCCTGGGCTTATGGCGACATTGATTGATGATGGAATCTCTGTCTTTCTTTGAGCCAAAGGACCTTTAATGTCCAACTGGCCAATTAAAGGACATCAGTTTTGGAATATCAGTATTGATAATATGCTCAAGCCTTAGAGAACTGGCAACTGAGTTAGTGGCCTTAGAGGATGTTCTTTTCCCCCAAGTTATGCCTGGACAGATGCTGTATCATATCTGTATTTTCACGAGCATTCCAGATTTCCATATCCACCTTAATCAGATCAATTGTTCTCCTCGGTTTCGTGGGAATTTCTGTCAGATCGATCTCTGCAGTCAAAAATCATCAACAAGATTAAAAGCTTCCAAATTAAACTGTGCAAAATTCAGTGTTTGCAGTTGGAGCCATGGCCAGGATTTTACATTGGTCGGGTGGGCTTGGCGGGTGCGGTCAGTCAGGAACCCGACTGCCACCCACGATCAGCTCCGCACTGCCATTTTACGCGGGCGGGCTAATTAAGGCCCGCCCAGCATGCTACGCGACTCCTGCATCAGCGAGAGGGGGCGGACGGGGGCGGGAGCACAATGTCCACCGGGTCCAATGGTGACCAATTCAAAAGTAGCCGCGGCAGCCATGTGAAGGCTGCCATTGACTCGGAGGGCCGCAGTCATGGAGAACCGTCAGTGCTGAACACGGCAGGCGGGAGGGCAGGTCGACGGGGTATTTGGCCCTGCGTTTTTCCGACGAGAGTCTCGCTGCCCTCCTGGAGCAGGTGGCAGCACGCTGGGATATACTTGTCCCCAGGGACGAGAGGAGGAGGCCTCCCCGCCTCACCAAAAATGCCTGGGAGGAGGTGGCAGCTATGGTGAGCTCCCTTGATGTGGCAAGGTGCACATGGGCGCAGTGCTGAAAACAGTTCAATGATCTCCTGCGATCGGGAAGGGTGAGTACCGTGTTGGCATGGGTCACTTGGCACAGCAGTTAGGAGTGGCCCCCACCTCCATTGGACCCCAGAGTTCTTAGAGTGTGAGTGAGTGGCAAATGTCAATGAGGCAGCATCTGGGTGAGGGATTGAGCCCTGGCTGCTTGGAATGAGTGCCTTGCAGCTCCAGGGTCACGAATCGGCTGAGCCCTGTGAGATTTTCCTCATGTGGGTTTGACCAGGCTGCAATGGCAATGCAGGTAAAGGGTGGACTAATCAATGCTCCTCTCTCCTTTCAGGAGAAGACATCCCACAACAATGCTGAGAGGTTGAGAACTGGCGGAGGACCACCCCGCCTTCTAATCTTGAGCAGATAAGAGCAGGAGGCACTGGAGCTGGAGAGGCACCATGCACCTAGGTCAATTGGCTGCAGTGAGGTTGGGGTGCCACAGGGAGGTAAGACTGCAGTGCAGTGAGGTCAGAATGTCTGTCAGAGCAACCATTCTACTGTTGTCTCTTTATTGATGTGAGCCTCAAACATGGAATCCCCATTGATAATGGAAAGACAAGGGCACCCTGATCCGGGTGCCAGACATACACAGTAACAGTGTAACAACTTCAACTAATGACATGTCCTTGCTCCTCCTTTTAGGCTCACCAGAAGCCCATCGGGGTCAGAAGCCTGAGGGCCCACCGCTCACCCCAGAGGACACAGATGATATAAATGCACCAGCGTCACACCCTCTCAGCCAGGCAGGCACCAGCGCAGATACCAGCACCTCGGTGGGAACTAGATCGTCGGCTAGTGTCCCAGTGCACAGCGGTGAGGGCACTTCACACTCGCTTGAGGTGCAGGTGGAGCAGAGAGTGCCCAGGGCACCAGCAGTCGGAGGACTGCTGCGGACCAGGAACATGCTCAGTCGGTGGCTGATGATGGGCCTCTGGAATTGTCCCTGAGGCAGCAGATGCTGGAAGTCCAGCAGGGTGTGCGGGAGGATCTGGCGGAGATACATGAGGGAATGAGCGTGCCATGGTCTCCGTTGTGGAGGAGTCCATGCGGAGCATGAGCAATGCAGTGACCCTCATGGCCGAGTGCACTGCCTTCTCCATGGAGAGAGTGGTGAGTCTCATGGAGAGGCTCCTCCAGGAGCTGAATCAGGGCTTCCTCGGGGTGCGCTCGGGCCTGCAAGCCCTCACACCGGCAAGAACCTCAGGCGGTCACTGTCAGTGTGGGAAATGGATGAGGCACCCAGTATCCCAGCTAGGTGTCCATCCATCAGTGCTGAGCAGGGAGGCCCAAAGCGACCTGACGGTGCATGAGTTGCTTCTTGTCTCTGCGGGCTCCTCTCAGGGCGCTCCAGATGAGGGCAGCAGCTCCTCCGCCCCTCAGCCAGTGACTGTGGCATCCGATGAGGCTGCGGCGACTGGGGAGATGCCAGATGTGGAACAGGCCACACCCAGGCGGGGCCAGCACGGGCACCACGGGCTGGAGGATGCCCGCCAAGGTCATCAAAGCCAACAGGACAGCAGAATGAGCAGGCTGTCTCCAATGCTAGTGCCAGCGAGGGGGGAGCATCTAGATGTAGCATCCGCAAACGCAAACTTAAAGCACCTTAAACACAACATAGACTTATCACTGGTGATATTTTTTCCCCCCACTTTTAAGTTAGTTATGAGTAAGTGTGATGGAGAATGCTTTTCCATTGAATTTATTTTATGTATGCCAGGTACCACACCAGTAAATGTGTTTGTGTTCAACAAGCCTCTGGGTGCTTCATTAGTTCTGCAGGTGAAGGATAACCCATGATGTTATGAGTGACTTGTTTGTCATCGAACTTTAAAAAATGGCACATAGTGCATGTTGTTCACCAAGCAAATGTTCCTGTCAGGTATCGAGCATGGAGCCGGCAGTCCTGGCATGTGATGGTGGTTCTTATTTGGTAGGCTAGCTGAAGGAGCGTTGGATCAAAGCCTCCTGGGTGTCCCTGCCTCCCTGGAGGTTCCCAGGTTAGTGTCTATCTACTGAGCGTGCTCGTCCTCGGACTCACTACTGGACTCATTATCTGTTGCCAGAACAACTGCGTCAACATCTTCTTCCTCCACTGCGTCCCCCCTTTCCAGTGTCGGACTGTGGAGAGGGCAGCATGGAACCACTATCAGTGACACAAGATCTGACGGGTATTGCAGTGCGCCCCCTGAACGCTCCAGGCTTCGTAAGTGCATCTTGAGAATACCGATAGCTCTCTCTACCACCGCCCTTGTAGAGGCATGGCTCCTATTGTACCGCAGCTTGGCTTCTGTTCTTGAATAGCGGAGAGGCGTCATGAGCCACCTTTTGGGGGATAGCCCTTATTGCCCAACAGCCATCCATCCAGCTGGGCTAGAGCATTGAAGAGCCTTGGCATCTGGGGGCTTCCTTCGGCATTGCACATCAGACATATTGAGGTGGCTACATCGCCGCCTGTAAACCCTGGCAGTACGATAATGGCGTCTTCTGCGGTCTCTTCCGCCTTGAACTTCCTGTTGGCCCTGCGCCCCTTGTTCCTGAGCCTGTCCTCCCACAGGTCGCTCCCCTGGAGGCTGAATAGGGACACCTGGCCTCCTCCCCCTTCTTCCCTCTCTTCCTCCTCAGAGGAGGTGCCTCCAGTGGAGACCACAATCCCCATTCCCTGGGTAAGGGAAGGCTGTCTGATACCTGGAAGGCCCCAAGTGTTATGACTCCTCCGGAGTCCTGAACTGAAGCCTGTTATTTCTGTCAAAGTAGCATGAAGCAAAATGAAGTTGTCCTGTTCACACAAGCAAGCAGCAGTAGGTTATAATCTAAAGTGCTAACAACTCGCATTAGAGAGCCCACTCACCCTTCTTATCTAGCACGTGGATGAGGTTTTTTGAAAATGTGGCCTACCCGTTGCGCCCGTGCGACACCCTGAAAGTCAAAGACAATTGGTGCCTCAAGGGCCTTAACTGGCCCGTTAATTAATGGCGTGCTCACCTACCGAAATATTGCGACAGTGCGCGCTGACGTCAGGACGCACACCCGTCGTCATCATGCGTCATTTTTAACTTCCGGCATGTCGGGCCCTTCTCCGCACACCGAATGTAATATCTTCCACATGCTTCCTTCTCATGGGGGTTAACCAACTTGCATAAGACAGGTAAAGTGCCAGAGTTTAGGAATATTTCCATACATCTTGTGCATTCCTAATTATAATTACTCTACAGCTGGAGGCCGTGCCTTCAGTTACCTATGCCCTAAGCTCTGGAATTCCTTCCTGACACTTCTCTGCTTGTCTACCCCTCGCTCTCCTCCTTCAAGATAGTCCTTAAAACCTACCACTTTGACCAAGCTTTTGGTTATCTGACCAATATCTCCTTGTATGGCTCGGTGTCATTCTTTGTTTTCTAACGCTCCTGTGAAACGCTGTGGTGCAGCGTCTTAGGATAATAACAAACTCGGGTTGTATACTCTGGAATTTAGAAAGCTAAGGGGTGATTTGATCAAAGGTTTCAAGATATTGAGGGGAACTGGTAGGGTGATAGAGAGAAAGTATTTCTTGGATTCAGGCCACTATATATTAAAGGCACTATATAAATATCAGTTGTTGCTGTTGTACTATTGGATTTAACTGCCATACAGCTTATCAGTGTAAGGTTCCTGCTAGAATCATCTTGGTGATTAGAGCATAGCCTGTCAGCACTCCCTGTAACCGAATGGAAAAACTCTCACCTCTACCCTTCTCCTCCTGCAAATGGCAGGGCCAAATCTCACCAATGAACCAAGGATCAATAGGATCAAAGATCAATACAGCTAGATGACTGCAGACCCCAACTGTGGGTTACCGGAACCTATTACAAAGGATCAACTCCATTATAATCCGAAACATTTATCCTAGCACTCAGCTGAAACTCTGATCACCCGCTTACAGATTCCATCAGCTTAGGTCCTCCTCTTGAGCCAACACTGGAAATCTGATTCTGACTATACCACTCTAACTCCAGTCATCGCATCCATATTTGCAAATATTTAAATCAAGGCAGGAGCATTCCTTTTTGACAAGCTTTATTCCGATTGTTCCTCATTTTCTAAGCACCAGACAAGCCCACTTCTAGCCCATAAAACTCAGGTTTGCAGCTAAAAGAAGACCGAGAGCAATAGTCTTCCATTCCCTTCCTGTCTCGAATGAAAGTGGAGGGAAAAAAAAGACACTCAAAAATACATCAACCTTCAATAAGTTTTCCTTTATCCCTAGGAACATCAAGACAATGGACCAAATGTTGCAGTAGGAATAAGGGTGAGGCTGCCACCACTCACCATTGCTAAGGAGTGAATTGGACAGCAGCTTTCAGAGTCTGCACCTGCACAGTTAAACACAGAAATCGGGAACAGTCTATCCGCTCCTCCTTTGAGCATCTGACCTTATTTCATCCTTCACTACATTTTCAAAATCCTTATTCTGTACTGTCCACCTACATTCCACTCCAATTTTGCTGCTGAGATATCATCTCCGCTTTCCTCCCTTAGCCTCTGTACTGAGCGACTTCTCATTCAGTGATTTTAACTTGCAGCTGAACTCTTGTTCTCTTGCTGCTATTTTCTTGTCCTTCTTTTCTCCCTAAATCTCTCCTGCTCATAATCACAGCTACTCCCTTGATCTTGTCATCTCGCATGGCCTCACTACTTCTAATGTAACTATCACTGATGAGGCAATCTCTGATCATTTCTTTGTATCACTGCCTATCCACGTTTTCTTCCCTCTCCCAAGCCCACTTCTTTCTACGTCAGCCCCCGAATCAAAAAAAAGCTGTGCTATAAGTCACTTACCGCTGCACTTTCTATTTCCCAACTATCTGTCTTTGGTCTTTTGCAGCTGCTAATTTTCTAAATTATGTCCTCTCCACCACCTTTAATGCCCTTGTCCTCCACAAGAACTATTACTCTTTTCTCAACCAAATTGTTCCCTAGATGTATTCCTCATTTCTAGACCCATAAGTCCAAAGGATGCAGACTGGACTGTCTTTGGTGATCAACTGATTTGACTGTTTATCATCAGACCTTGCTAGACCACTTAAAGCACAATGCTTTCCATCACTAAAACTGCTTTCCAGGAATGCAAAGATAATCCTGTCTTCTTTTCTCTACTACAAGCCATTTCTTAACAGCCCCACCCCCTCCCCTGCTTCCTCCACCCTCATCCCTGACAGTAAGTGTGAGGAGCAAAGATCAACGCCAATCTTCATCTGCCTTTGCCAATTCCCTCACTTCCCCTAGTCCTTTGGGTAAAACTTTACTAAAAATTTCACACTGCTCTAACCTGAATTTACCCTTTTCTCTAGATTCCATCCCATCTCCTGCAATGTTCTCTCTGACCTTATCTTGTCCATGAGATTCTGGTTTCCTCCAATCCTATTTGAACCAAATTATTGGCCAGATAACTTCCCTTACTGGGCTCTATGTTAGCTGACATTGTTAACCATTCTCTTTCCTCAGGTACTGTCCCCACCCCAATACTCCTTAAAATTTGCAATCTACATCTGCCTTGTCAAAAAAAACACTCTTGACCCTACTGTATTTGCAAACTACTGACCCTTTTCCAACCTCCCTTTCCTCTCAAGTCCTTGAATTTACTGTAGCTTTCCAAATCTGTACCCATCTTTCCTCAATTCCATATTTGAATCCAACTAGGTTTCTGAATCACCTACAATGGTTTCTCTTCCCTCGGTGACCTCCAACTTTCTGTCTAAGCCGATCTGCTGTTGAAACCTTCATTCAGCCTTTGTTAACCTAGACTTGACTATTCCAATACTCTGTTGGCCAGCCCCCCATCTTGCAACCTATATAAATGTGCTTATTTAAAACTCTGTTGTCCTCTCACCCTGTGCTCGCTGACCTTCACTGGCTCCCCCATCCAACAATGTTTCAATTTTAAAATCATCTTTGTTTTCAAATCTTTTCATAGCTATATGTGTAGCCTCCATCAGCCTACAAGCCTTCCAGATCTCTGCAATCTGTATTATAATTGAGTTTATTAGGCCAAGTCCTGTTAAGATTTAACTGTAATATTCTGTGATGTCATAGAAGGAAGTGAGATATACTCATGTGGTGTGAGACTCTGGGACACACTAAAGTGAAAGTAAAGGGAAAGCAAGCATGGTTGGAAGATTGTAAGAGTGCTCTCCATAATCTGTAAATATGTTTAAAAAATTGTTAAGTGTTTATAGCTAGCAGTCTTCAGGAATCATTGAAACTACTCCAACCTGACAACACAATAATATACAATCCACCAATTCTGAACTCATTAAATACGCTATATAAATTTAAATTGTTACATACTTAGCTTAGTTGGTAGCTCACTCACCTATAAGTCAGAAGGTTGTGGGCTCAAATTCTACTTCAGAAACTTGAGCATAAAATCCAGGCTGACACTCCCGTGCAGTAATGAGTATGTGCTGCAATGTTGGAGGTGCCATCTTTTGGATGAGACATTAAACTGAGGCCCCCTCTGCCCTCTCAGGTGGACATAAGAGATCCTATGATACTAATCAAAAGTTCTGGCAAGTTCCCCAAGTGTCCTGGCCAATATTTATCCCTCAACCAACATCACTTAAAAAGAATGATCTCATCATTGTTTGTGGAGCATGCCACAAATTGACAGCCACATTTCCTAGATTATAACTGTGGCTACATTTCAAAAATTACTTGACTGACTGTAAAGCACTTTGGGATGTCTTGAAGTTGTGAAAGGAGTTATGAATGCAAATTCTTCTCGTTTTGTGGATTTGAGCAAATTGTAAATTTAGGGGGAGATGGTGGCTTAGTGATAATGTCACTGGACTAGTAATTCTGAGACCCAGGCTAATGCTCTGGGGACATGGGTTCAGATCCCACCACAGTAGCTGGTGGAGTTTAAATTCAATTGATAAATCTGGAATATAAAGCTAGTCTCAGTAATGGTGACCATGAAACTATCATCGATAGTTGTTAAAACCCATCTGGTTTACAAATGTCCTTTAGGGAAGGAAATCCACCATCCTTACCTGGTCTGGCCTCCATGTGACTCCAAACCTACAGCAATATGTTTGATTCCAAAATGGTCTAGCAAGCTACTTAGTTCAAGGGCAATTACAGATGGGCAACAAATGCTGGCCTTGTCAGCAATGCCTGGCATCCCATGAAAAATAAAGAAAGAAAATGTAACTGAATTTTATACTGTAGGTCCAGTTGATTTGGACATGGGCATTATATTGAGATGACAGGCAGCAGAAATGGCAGCCCTGAGGTCTGTTCTAAGACAGCAAACAGCATTGAAACTCCAAAATATTGTGTCCTTTGTTACACAACAGTGATTTAAATTCTCCACTCCTTACTAAGTCTCACAAACTATTGAGACTGTTACCAACATTATCCTCTTTACTTCTTGCTTCAGATGAAGTGAACCTCAGTCACCAACCATCCCTACAGCTAATCTTTCACATTAGCAAAGTGCACACCTTCAGTGTAGATTAACAATACGGCGCCCCAGCAAATAAAATGTTTCATGACGTAATATCAACCCATATAGATGGCAACGTCCCAACTTTGATGTCTGGTCTGAATTAGTTGATCTCAGCTGAGGCAGCAATGAGGGGGCCACAGTTGGTCTCAGCACCATTAGGTTAGAAAGAGAAAAGCCATCCCCCTAGGGTTGCACTAGTGCCATGGGATCTTTTTACATCTACCCGAGAGGGCAGACAAAGCCTTGGTTTAATGTCTCACATGAAAGGTGGCACCTCTAACAGTGCAGCATTTGGTGGAATGGGTCATGAATCCAGAACATTGACGAAGGATAGAGCATTACCATAATCACATAACATGACCTTGAATGAAGAACAAGTGCACTGTATATTATTGATGATGGAGGCTTCGGACACTTCTGTTCTACTTATTCAACTAAATCACTCATCTCTCCCCCTACAAGAACCTACTCTAAACTCAACCTTTTAAATCAAGTTTCCTTGTGCTCCTTTCTACCATGAAATGCTTTAAATTGTGTGCTTAAAAATATTAGAACAAATTTCATTTATGCAATGTTTAAATGGAATAAATGATGTTAATCCAGAGCACTTTCAAGTTTAACAACTGTAGAATGGAACATGGATACAAGCTAAAAAAAAGACTGATATCAGGAAGCAGTTCTTCATGGCAATTATCTTCCACATAGACAAGAAGGATCATAAATTTGTATGGAATGATAAATGATCTATGTTGTTGCTTTGGTGTGTGGTTTCTGTTTGGGGATAATACAGTAGCTATGCAATAATAAGGATGGAGGCTGTAACCTTCTTTGAATTAGTTTGCTCTTTTAATGAGCAGTTAAATCATGAGCATAGCATCTTTCCCACTACATCATCCAAGTATTAACAGTATGCTAATCCAAAAATGGTTAGAGATAACCATTTATATCTATTCCAGGTCAATTTTAATGACTTTGTGAATCTGGATTTCATTTTCAAGTTTTTAGAAATGATGTACGATGACCTTTGTTTTCCTTTCTACAGACTCCAATCACAATGTTTGTTCATTGGAATCCCAAGTCAAATTCCATGATCATTTTATGCAAATATACCACAATGTACCTTGTCCATTTCAAATATTGCAGGCCAAATCAGTTCAAAATGGTATCTTCTACTTCTTCACCCAATGCTAAAAAGTCACAGACTACTAGGGATTTTATATGCAGCTTTATCCATGTGGACAGTGTTGGACATTATTTATGGACAGTAAAAACTGTTCAAAATTTGTACACTCAAAGGGGTCACCTTGTTCTGTTGCAAAAGGTTAGCTATTTCTTTATATTCGTAGCCAGAATCTATTTCTTACCATCAATGCTGGATGGGCAAGAAAACTAATTTGGGACACTTTCTCCAACAGAGAATAGGAGATAAATGAGCCTATGCTGCGAAGTTTAGCTGTTTGAGAATGTAGTTATTTTAAGTCCATTTGGTGTCATTGCACAATGCAGCAGCAAGAGTTAAGGTCATTCATTGAGATTCAGTTTGCCACACAGTGACAGTGGACTGCAGTGAGTTCACTGCTTTCTAGGAAAATAAGCAGAGGGTCAACTATTTGCTACAGTGCATTGCTTGGAAATAAAAACTCACACACACATAAACACTTCATCCATTCGACTGTAAAAATCAGTCAACTGATTAGAAGCACTTCAGTATATAGAAATTAAACTGTACAGATTTATTCCAGTCACAGAACCACATGACAATATAAATAAATTCAAATAGTTAGACAGAAACTTGATTGGACTAACACAACGATCACTTGCTAGCTACTTGAATTTCCATGTTTTAAGATTTAATTGCTAATAGAGTCCAGAAATCATGAGAAACCTATGACCATCTACAGTTTACAGTATCTGTTCAGATGGTTTTAAGAGATGGTGACATCTAAAATTGGATAAGTATATCGATTTAAAATTTAATTCCATTCAAAATTAATGCTTTAATGTAATATATAAATACAGCACAATATGTACAAGCTACAGTACTTGTGTATTCTTCCAATGGATTATCCCTGTACTATGAACATCTTCATTTGCAAACATACAATTTTCCTGCAATTTTTCAACTGCGATATCAGGTGTTGTATGACATCTTAATTTTGTACTGACCAATTTTGTTCAGTAACAATGGCCACCTAATATGATATTGTTCTCTTAATTGGAGAAGGGGCGACTTTATAGAACATATGCATCTGTGCTGAGGATATCATTACCCAGTGAATTTCATCCAAAGTTAGTTTGCAGCTAATGTGTACGATGGTTGCACCATTTTGATACATACAACAGTAAACCAACTCCAGGTAGGATGGTATTCATCCTACTGTTTCATCTGTATAATGTGCAAAGTAAATATTCTTTATAGTTTGCAATTCTAGCCATGTTTAACCATAGTACTTTATATGAATATGATTTTGCATTGGATTTTTATTCTGCTTAGGCAGAAGGTCACAGTTTTGTTAATTATGGCTATGTTAACAGTCACATTGGTACAATGTAAACTTCTCTTCAAAGGAATTCCTTAGAGCAATATGCGCTGCCAGATAACATTTTTTTAAAAATCATAGAATTAAACGCAAATTATGCGTTACATATTTAGAATGCACCCCGAAATTTGTTCACTACCTAGCAATACATTAAAAATCTCACAGACCACTTTGGATTTACCATCTGTCCCAAAGTCATTGAAAATCTTCAGCGCAGACCTCAAGCTTTCGTTGAGGAAGGGGCATGTTTCCTGGAGGACTTTTGCTATTGCTGTTGGTGACAACAGCAGTCACCGATGACAGGATGGAAGCTGATGTTGGACCTCCTGGAGTACGGAAAAAGCTCTCCCTGTTGATTGACTGAGCACCTTCAGGCGTAGCTGGCACATTGCGCTGTAAAATGTAAAAGATCATCAGTAACATTTAAAAGTAGTTACATTTATGGCTTGTTTTATCTACAGTTTGGGGTATACTTTATCACTTGCTAAAACTGCTCCCCATTGTAACTTATTTGGCAGTACAGTGATGGAATAGGCTTCAATCACTTCATGTTCAACCAACATGTATTAACAGAAAGTGTCAGCTTCTCTTCGAGCTATTAATTCTTCAAAAGGTACTATGTGCACTACAAAGTCTTTATCTCAACAAAATAGGTATTGTATTGTGTTCAAGAATGTACATTAGAAATTTATGAAGCTTTTATGTACATCATCATACAGTCAGATCTCAAACGCCTTTGTAACATTCAGAAAGGTACACAACCCTTCACTTACTTCCACAAGTAATATTAATAGCCTTTCAAGGGCACAATGAGTAAATATTGAACTCACTTCATTAGAAGCAGCATAAAATCTTGGGTTGCTCAATCCAGAGAAAATTATCTCTCAATTCTTGTGCTTAGATTGCTAAATACAAATTATGGATACTGTTTAATCGCTCATCTTGAATGATGACAGTTTTTTTGAAGTGTTAAAATTGTGCATATTTTACTGTTCCTGCCATGGCAACCCCATTGTCAAAAAATTTCAGAAATGTCACTACCCTACCAGACCATATAGAGTCAATGTGATGTGCTGAACCACTGCCTTGTTAATCTCCAATTTTCTGTGTTGTGAGCTTCACATGTTAGCAAGGTAACTGGGGTGGGGAACCACAATACAATAGGAGTGAACCAATTAAAAAGCAATGAGTAAGATTATTGTATGGTACAAGAGTAATTCCTGTACATCTCTGGAGCCCATGTACACTAACATTTTTAGTAGTTTATGGGCAGGGTGCTTGTGTACTTCTCAACTTGGTAAATAATGCATGTTGAGGTTCACATATTTTAGTATAAAGTTCTTATAAATGGAGAAGGGAAATTGCGACTTATGCAAGATCTAACAAGTACATAGAAATGACAGCACAGAAACAGGCCATTTGGCCCAACACGTCCATGTTCCACACAAGCCTCCTCCCACCCTACTTCATCTAACCTTAACATAATCTCTATTCTTTTCTACTGCATTTTCTTTAATTCAACTTCTCCTTAAAGGCAACAATACTATTTGCCTCAACTGCCCCTTGTGGTAACAAGTTCCATATTCTGTCCACACTCTAGGTAAAAGAATTTTCTCCTGAATTCCTTCTTGGAATTATTAGTGCCTGCCTTGTAGTTTTGGTCTCTCCATGAGTAGATACATTTTCTCCAAATCTAACCCATCAAACTCTATCAAAATTTCAAAGAACTGTATTAGATCAACAATCATACTCAGAGCTGAAATACAGCTACATGCTGAACTAAGTTGCTGCTTCAAGCAAAATACAATCCCTGGAAATTTCCTTGGGACCTCATCAGATTCTAACTCCTGTAATTTAGGCAGAAACTCCGCATATGCTGCGTAAATGGAGTTTCTGATGTTAGAGCAGGTGATCAGGAGAAGCCCTGAAAAATATCCTATCATGAGTGTTTGCTATAAAACAACCAACACACACACTGAGAAAATTTATCATACGAAAACCAAACATCTGCTTCCCCTAAATACAAAGGATGCCTCAATGCCACAGCACAACTCAAACTAGACTACATTTACATTATTGATCTGTAATAATCAAAGTGATTGTCCAGCTCCCACAATGACTTAATGGGCAAATACACTCATCAGTGTGGTATTGAACTGTAGAACAGCTTGGATCATTGATTTGCATGTAGTTGACTGATCTCAGCTGAGAATGTAATTTGAAGCATTCAAAAGAGGAGGTAAAGGCAGGGGACTTGATAGCTATGCATTGTCACTTCCTGGGTAACTCAGGATGTACAGTTTTGTAGCAGCTAGCAGGAAGTTGCCATTGGTTTTAGACAATGAAAAGAGAAAAAAAAGATTTGCATTTATATTGTGCTTTTCTTGACTACTGGATGTCTCAAAGCACTTTACAGCCTATGAAGTACTTTTTGAAGCGTAGTCACTGTTGTAATGTAGGGAACGTGGCATGTAATTTGCACTCAGCAAACTCCCACAAACAGCAATGTGATAATGACCAGGTAATCTGATATTTTGTGATGTTGATTTAAGGATAAATTTTGGCCAGGGCAGCAGTGATAATACCACTGCTATTCTTCAAGATAGTGTCATGTGATCTTTTACATTCAGCAGAGCAGACAGATAGGGCCTTGGTTTAATGTCTCATCCAAAATACAGCACGTCCAACAGTGCAATGCTTCAATACTGCACTGGAATGTCAGCTTTGATTTTTTTGCATTCAAATCCTGGATGGGACTTGAACTCAAACCATTGTGATTCAGAGGCAAGTCTACTACCAACTGAGCCACGGCTTACACTCAATGTGTAATGTAAGTTATTTCAATAAGGAGGAAGGGCTAAAAGTTAAAAATTGGAAAGTGGAGCAAAATCTGATATTTAAACATAGCCTTTCTAGCAAGGTGAGCTGAAAAGCAGGAATCCTGGATTCTTTCCCTGCCATGCGCACAGGAAATATTCCTATCTTCCCTACAATCTCAGCTGAGGAATATAGCAGCACAGATCAGGAATCAAACTAAGTACCAGTTAAAGCAAAATACTGCGGATGCTGGAATACCAGTTAATTATCTGTACAATTTGTGGGTTCCTGTAAGGTACTAATAGTGCAGTTTGCTGGTAGTTGAATGAAGCCTTTTAGAGAAAGTATTTGAACATGTTCATTGCGGTTTAGTGTTTTTGAGACTTAGCTCACCTGTTGTATACTAATCAATGCTACAGGTTGTCCAGTCAGCTGGTGATGAGGAGACACTGGCTTAACAAAGATCATCTTTCCTTGTTGTAGATTTATGTTTCCTGTGAGAGGACTAGCTTGTTCTGGAGAAGCAGTTGCCATTGTAGGCCCTTGACTCATTGAAAAGTGCACCCCGGGGTTGATCAAACCAAGATTCTGCAGTGTGAAATTCAGAATCCCTGGGCTGGGACTATGAATAGGAAAGTGATGACCTGAAGAAGCGAAGGATGATATGTTGGCTTGGCTCACAACTGGAAGAGAGGCTACAGAAGAAGCAACAGCCACTGGATAAGGTAATTTCAGGGAGGTTATATGAGTGGCAGAGAAATTAGCTGGAGAGTAGTCTGAAGCAGTCATTGGTGTAACACCTACAAAGAGAGGGAACACTTTAATAACTCATTGGCAAAGCAGAATTTTTTGTACTGTTCGTAAAACAAACATTATATATATGTTTTTATCATTATATATAGATGCAGGACTTTAACCAGATAAAATTTGAACAACAAGCAGAACCACTAGCAATACAATCTTTAACCTCAGTGAAAAGTTCAATTTATTCCGAAAGGAATTAAACACTATTGGAATCACACCTATTCTATACAGCTTAGCTCACTGTAGAAATCCCAGAAGGTGCATTTGAGTCTTTGGATATGGCATTAAGGAACAGCCACAAAGCAGCCTTGCTAGTGAGGAGAAAGGTTGTGTGAAGAGGAGAAAAACACAAGGAGTTTAAGTGAAAGAGGATGAATAAACATACAGAAATCTGGTCTGAGACTGAAGGCTATAATTTCCACTGAGGGAGTTTAACTGGATTTTGGCATTAACAAAACAATGTTTCAGCAGTTGTTCTGACAAAGTAGCAGCAAGTTGTAGCAGGATAACAAATGTGCTTTCCTATGGATCAATGTAACAGTTATAAAAGAGTTTTTTTGCCCATTAAAATGACTGTGCCAATAATTAAAGTACATTATTCATTCTTGACTTCAAACGAAAAAAAAGTTCTTACAAGCATTACACAGTTTGAATCTCTTGAACATGTAGGTTTAATCACAAACCTGATAATGGTGAATGGTAAAGCTGATGCTCTGGTGAGGACACACATTTATTTTTCATTTCAGGAGACCCATTGCTTGAATTATTAAAAGATGCCTGCTGTGGTAATGGGATGAGGTATCCAGATGGCATTACAGTCTGAAGCAAACCAAATAAACAGGGACAATCAGGATAAAAAATAGAAATCATGAACTAACAAAATGTGGATTGTTTCAACAGAGTAAAAACTGATAATTGCAGCAGGAAAACAAATTTCAGCTTGTGGGCTGAAGGTTCATTTTGCTAATTGCATCTATTAATTCACAAAGTCAAGATCTCACCTCAGACACAGAGTGAAGATGGGCAGGAAATGCAATTGCCACTGGAACAGCTTTTACTGTGGTGGCTTTTCCTTCTGATAAAATAATCCCACACTTCTCTTCATTTTCAAGGAAACATTCAACACTGTGCTCAAGTTTTTCAGAACTGAGACTCTTGTCTTCTGGGGCATTGAGGAACTCTGGGTCGAGGTGCAAGGCCCGTGGGGAAGCCCGATTAGTTATCAAACTTCTGCGGGCCTTTAGCCTCGCTTGATGAATCTCTAAAAGCTCATCTTCGTTTGGTGATGTGCCCTTAAAGGTGAAATGAAGGGAATATGTTAAATTTTTCTGCTCTCTATGTTACATTCTATACTTAGCAGTAACCATAAATCCAAGACATAATAGTGTGTGCAAGTTTAAATATCAGGCACCATTGGGAAATAATTACAACACAACTGTTTTAATTTTGACATCGAGATCCATTATAGATTATTGCAATTTTAAAAGCACATCTACATGGTTGACAAATCTAATTTACAAGGCCCAGCAGCATCTAAAAAATAACCAACCATTGGTAAAGAAATCTTACAACACATCATTCATTAAAATGGAATAAATTAGCATGTGACTCAAATTACTTTTAAAACTTGGGCTTGGGAAGTATAAACATTTGCAGGTTCTGTCAAATTGTTACCAAACCTACTAAGTAATTTCAATGGCAAGTGACAATTATTTATAGTGAATTTTAACATTAGTAAGAACATCAGTCTTTTTCATTTTCCAAGTATTCGCGGTGGTTCAGTTGGTAGCACACTTCCATCCAAGTCAGGGGGTTGTGCGTTCAAGTAACAATGCAGGACTTGAGTACAAAAATTAAGGGTGACATTTCAGTGGAAGTGTTGAACTGTCAGAGGTGCAGTCTTTCAGATTGAGACCCCATCTGCCCTATTGATGGAATAAGAGATCCCATGGCACTATTGTGAAGTAAAGCAGGGGTCCAGTGTCCTGGCCAATATTTATTCTTCGGTCAATATCAAAAACAGGTTACCTGGTCATTATCACAACAGAAAATTCACTGATAAGAAGGTTCACTAGATTGATACCTGGGATTGGGGTGAGGTGAGTGCTATCTTATGAGGAAGGCTGGACAGGCTGCGCCTGTATCCATTGGAGTTTAGAAGAATGAGGTGATCTTCTTGAAACATACAAGATCCTGAGGGGACTTGACAGTGTGGACACTGAAAGGATATTTATTCTTGTGGGAGAGACTAGAACTAGGGGACACAGTTTAAAAATAAAGGGTCTCCCATTTAAGACAGAAGAGAATTTTTTTCTCTCAGAGGGTCACGAGTCTTTAGAACTCTCTTCCCCAGAGAGTTGTAGAGGCAAGATGCTTGAATCTTTTTAAGGCAGAGATAGATAGATTCTTGACTAACAAGGAAGTCAAAGGTGATAGGTGGCAGGCGGGAAAGTGGAGTTGAGGCCACAATCAGATCAGCCATGGTTTTATTGAATGGCAAAGCAGGCTCGAAGGGCTGAATGGCCTACTCCTGCTCCTAATTTGTATACTGTTTGTGAGAGCTATCTGCGTGCAAATTAGCTGCCACGTTTCCTATGGGACAACAGTGACTACTGCTAATGCATTGCTTTAGAAGTATAACATGGTTTGGGAGGTATATGAAAACTTTTCCTCTTTATAATTTTAGCTTCCAGAGTTCGGGACAAACAATCCAAGTTGCAAAATGAAGATTTCCAAATTCAACCTGAAATCTAACCTATTATAAAATAAAAGCACCCCACTACTGCACCAATGTGACATTTGCTATGCCAAATGGCCTTGTTTTGGTCAGCCAATTGTTCACACATGGAAAGCTTTAAATTCTCTAAATCAAATCACTAAGACATTTATAGTTTATGTTCATCTGTTATGGAAAGCACAGACTCACAGACTAGCCTACTGGAGGATTTGCAGGTAGGCTGGCAGGGACAAGGATTTAGGAATCCCCAAATATGCACAGCGATATTGCTTGAATTTAACCAGCTATAACTACATGGTCTACAAGACCAGAATACTCATAACCTTCCTGCTGGTTATTCATCTCGGACCAACCTAACCATATTTGAAAGTATGCTTGTTATGTTTGGGGCTGGTTGGTTGCGGGTGGGGGAGGGCAGTGTTGGAAATAACACCAGTTTTGGTTCTGGAAGATCTTACGAACGGCAGCTCAGATATTTTGCTCAAACCAACGTTGTTCACAAAAGCTTTGGCAATGAACATTGTCAGCCTTTTTTTTTAATCCTACAGACATTCTGGACAAGCACTATATTATTCTCAACCATAGTTCACGCAGCATACGTTTGGCAGGAACACAGAATAATGATCAGGGATCTAGCCTACAACCCAACAGATCCTGAGGCTAATTTATATGCCTCCATGCCACCTAGGCAACTTGTCATAAGCCAGGGATCGAGCCAGGAATCCAGCTGGCCTGCATGATGCTGAGTATACTTTCAGGGGTTTGGGAGAAGGAAGTCTCAATTTCCAGTTGCAACAGACAGAAGTAGACATTAGTTAAGAGATGACCATTACTCTCAGCAGTTACTTAAATAAAATCACCATGAACTAGCCGTTTGAAAAATTCAGTTATGCATTTTCATCAATTTACTGTACCCTTAATGAATCAACATCCTTTGCCGGCTGGCTCTCAGATTTATTTGCTGCTTTGGAACGCAAAACTTCACTGAGGTCATGTATGGAGGGTTGCTTCAGGCATCGGTCAGGGAGTGTATCACGTTTGGCTGCTTTGCTATTCTGGTTATCGTTATCAGTTTCTGGCCCGTCAGAACACATTTCAGCAATCCGTTTATTGGAGTGGTTCCTTGAATCATTGGGGCTTATCATTTGTTTTTCCGTGGCAAAAGATATGGACTGCACAAAGCCAGAGGGGTGTGCAGTCAGGTTTCTTGGCTGTGGAGGTTGGAGACAAATTGTATAAGGCCCATTGGAGTGGCTTTGAGGTAACATCACTGGTAAAACAGAAGAATACTGTCCATGCACCAAAGGAAACACCTCGAGAGGCTGAAACGTTGGTTTAACCTGAGAGAATACTGCTGAATTAACTCCAGTACATAATGCTGGTTCAACAAGTCCAGGGGGATTATCAAGTTTTGACTTCTCTTGTGAGGAACATGGTTTTGATGGCGAGGTTATGAGCTTACTGGCATTCAGGCTGAAGGGGAGGAAAAATACAAACTTAAAAATCAGAACAGTTCAAAAAAATGGTTGTTGCATAACATTTAAAGTATTATTTTCTTTCATATTGTACCAAGTAATGGGCTATTCTTCAATAAAATTCAACATGTTGCTCCAGTTATACTTTAAGGCAGAGGTTCCCAAAATGTGGGTCCCGACCCCCAATGCGGTCGCAGCGATAGTGTTTGGGGTCACGAACTCCCCCCCCCTCCTCCAAGACAACAATGACGACTGTGGAGAGGAGACTAGCAGGATATCCCCGGACTCACTGGGTGCTTGCTGCCAAACAGGAAGGGGTGGATGCTGGGCCTAAAGCGTTCTTTAACCTCAGAACACACTTGGTGGCGAGTGCCGAGCTGGCCCGGGATGATTGTGCGTGACTTGGTGCAGGTAGAGACAGGTTCTGATTGATTGACTGTGTGCAGGGAAAACCGGGAGGTTGTCTCACTGAGCCAGGAAGGTAAGTGCCGGTTTCAAATTTTACTGTGCTTCTGCTGCTATTACATAAGCTCCTTAACCTGAGCTGGGGACTCTGCTTTGCAGGCACCGGCAACTAGACCAGGACGTAGGTTGTAGTGGTGGTGGAATAGTAGCCAATTACGATATGCTATGAGGAGGGGAGGGAGCTGATTAGTAAGTGGAAGGGAAGGGGAGAGGAAAGGGCTGTTTACTGTGTGTGCGAGGAATAAACGAGAGGGGCTGATTATTGTGCGTAGGGAAGAAAGAGGGGCGGTTTATTGTGTGTGGGGTGGGGAAGGGAAAGGGGAGCTGATTAGTATGTGTGGTGGGGACGGGGTTTCACCGAGTCGTCTCTCACTGGGAAATATGGAGTTTGGTTGAAACCTACATGGGTACATAAAATAATTACATTTTCACCAAGCACTTTGAAAACACAGATTTTCATATTGTTATGATGTATCATATGTCATTCATGGGATGTTGGTATCACTGGCCAGGCCAGCATTTACTACCCATCCCAAGTTTAGAGGGCATTTAAAGAGTCAACCACATTACTGTGGGTCTGGAGTCACATGTAGGCCAGACCAGGTAAGAACAGCAGATTTCCTTCCCTAAAGGGAATTAGTGAACCTGGTTTTATAACAATGGTTTTATGGTCATCAATAGACTTTTATTTGCAGATTTTTATTGAATTTAAATTGCACCATCTGCTGGGTAGGATTTGAACCCAGGTCCCCAGAATATTACCTGGGTCTCTTGATTACTAGTCCAGTGACAATACCACTACGCCATTACCTCCCCTAATACTGAGACGCAGAGGACTTGGTTTCTTTTAGTGCTTTTAAAATGGGCACAATTCAAATGATATTTGATTAAAAATGTGCCTTAGAAAGATTTTAAATAATTTTTTAAATACTTGGCATAAAAATATAACACTAAATTCTCTGCATACTATATAGTATTTGAAAATCCAGTCAGGGGCATGCAAATGTTGAATTTCTGGCACTTACTTAGATTGGGCTTCCAACTGAAGTTTACAGATTGTAGCAAGCTGGTCCATTTTACTGGGGTATAATCCAGCTTTGGATGAATCACCTTTTTATGGAAAAAAAATTTCAGCAATCTGTAAATACACATGTTTAAATAACGCTGGCATGATACTTAATAATATGCATTTATTTAAGCAGAATGGAGAAATGGCCATTTTTTTGTTGGTGGATTGGGGAGGAAAAGGGAAGCAAAAAAGGGTCACAATACCAACAAAGATGCTTCACTGCCAACACAATATTTAATGGCAGCCCTGATACACTGTATTGGCCACACATACAATGATTCTGAAAAGACATGCAATTAGTATTTTTTCATGTGCTTATGATTTTCTCAATCTAACCCTGTTCAGCTGAATATTGACATCAAAACTCAACATAACCAAATCAGTTTTTGCTAAGTAGGTTAAGGTAATGGCGCTGTATTCCTGCAGTAGACTTATTAGAAATTACATCCCCTAGTTTGCTGAATTTCACACGCAAGAATATAAGAAATAGGAGGAGTAGGCCATTCAGGCCTGCTCCGCTAATCAGTGAGATTATGGCTAATCTTGTACCTCAGCTATACCTGCCTACAATATCCCCATATTCCTCAGTACCCAAAAATATATTAACCTCTGATTTGAATATGCGCAATGACTGAGAATTGATAACACTCGAGGTTAGAGGAAGAAGGATTCAAGGAGGGGGATAAACCAACCATGGTTAACCAAGGAAGTTAAGGACAGTACCAAATTGAAAGACAAAACATACAATATGGCAAAAATTAGTGATAAGCCAGAGGATTGGGAAAGTTTTAAAAACAAACAAAAGATGACCCAAAAATAATGAGGGAGAAAATAAACTTTGAGGGTAAACTAGCCAGTAACATAAAAACGGACAGTAAGAGCTTCTTTAAATATATAAAAAGGAAGAGAGAGAGAGGCCAAAGTCAATATAGGCCCCTTAGAGAATAAGGCTGGGGAAATAATAATGGGGAACCGGGAAATGGCAGAGGAGTTGAATAAATACTTTGCTTCAGTCTTCAAGATACTAATAGCACTCCAAAAATACTAAATAATCAAGGGGCAAAAAGGAGGGAGAAAATAAATACAATAACTATCACTAGAGAAAAAGTACTAGGGACACTAATGGGGCTAAAGGCCAATAAGTCACCTGGACTAGATGGGTTGCATCCTAGTAAATTAAAGGAAGTAGCTACAGAAATAGTGGATGCACTGGTAGTAATCTTCCAAGAATCCTTAGATTCAGGAAAAGTCCCAGAGGATTGGAGAACAGCCAATGTAACACTCTGATTCAAAAAGGGAGGGAGACAAAAAAAACAGGGGAAGAATTTTCGGGTCGGCAAGTGGGGGCAGGGCCCGCTCGCCGATGCCTAAAATGACGCACGGGCGTCCTGACGTCACCGCGTGTCATTTAGATTTTCAGTTCAGCGGGCGCGCAGCCGAGTCGGCTACACACCCGCTGAACTGTCAAAGGCCTATTAAGGCCATTTAAATAGTCATTAAAACAATTAACAGGGCTGCCCGTCCAACTTTGAGGTTGGCAGGCAGCCGAAGAGCCCAGGCGACCGTCGCATTTTACATGGAACCTCATCCATGGGCGGGATGAGGTTTCATGAAGGTTTCATTAATTAAATAACATTTTTAATCAAAATTCATGAACATGTCCCAGCTCATGCGACACTGTCACATGAGGGGACATGTCTTAAAATATTTCCTTTTCTTTATTTAAATTTTTAAGCCTTAAACTAATCTCCCTGAGGCACCTCTGTGCGCGCCAAAGAGTGCAGGTCCCGACTCAGGTAAACCCCCCGCCTGCCCATGGAGCCCTCAGCGCATCTGGGCGCGCGTCACATTGGGCGGGCCTTAATTGGCCCGCCCATGTAAAATAGTGGCGCGGCCATGATCAGGGGCGCTAATTGGGTTTGCGCCTGCCCCCCCCCACAGCCCCCCGGATAGGGGGAAATTTCTGCCCCAGGTAACTATAGGCCAGTTAGCTTAATATCTGTCATTGGGAAAATGTTGAAGTCTATTATAAAGGATGTAATAGCAGAGCATTTAGAAATACGTACTCTAATCAAGCAGAGTTAGCATGGCTTCATGAAGGGGAAATCATTTATTTAACAAATTTATTAGAATTCTTTGAGGAGATAACAAGATAAAGGGGAACCAGAAGACGTAATGTGTATTCCCAAAAGGCATTTGATAAGGTACCGCACATAAGGCTACTTAATAAGATAAGAGCCCATGGTGTTGGGGGTAGTATATTAGCATGGATAGAGGATTGGCTGACTAATAGAAGACAGAGAGTTGGTAATAAGGCAGGCATTTTCGGGATGGCAACTTGTAACTAGTGGAGGGCCACAGGGATCAGTGCTGGGGCCTCAATTATTTACAATATATATTAATGACTTAGATGAGGGAAGTGAATGTACTATAGCCAAGTTTGCGGATGACACAAAAATAGGTGGGAAGGCAAGTGATGAGGATGACACAAAGAGTCAACAGATGGATATAGACAGGTTAAGTGAGTGGGAAAAAACTTGGCAGATGGAATATAATGTGGGAAAATGTGAGGTGATGCACTTTGGAATAATAGAGGAGCTGAATATTACTTAAATGGAGAAAGACTGCAGAAAGCTGCAGCACAGAGGGATTTGGGAGTCCTTCTGCATGAATCCCAAAAAGCTAACATACAAGTTCAACAGGTAATAGGGAAGGCAAATGGAATGTTGGCCTTTATTTCAAAGGGAATGGAGTATAAAAATAGGGAAGTCTTGCTAAAACTATACAAGGCACTAGTTAGACCACACCTAGAATACTGTGAACAGTTTTGGTCCCCTCATGTAAGGAAAGATATACTGGCATTGGAGGTAGCCCAGAGAAGGTTCACTTAATTGATCCCAGGTATGGAGGGATTTTCTTATGAGGAGAGGTTGAGTAGGTTGTGCCTGTACTCATTGGAATTTAGAAGAACGAGAGGCGACCTTATTGAAACACATAAGATTCTTAGGGGGCTTGATAGGGTAGATGCTGAGAGGTTGTTTCCCCTTGTGGGAGAGTCTAGGACCAGGGGGCATAATCTCAGAGTAAGGGGGTGTCCATTTAAAACAGATACGAGGAGGAATTTCTTCTCTGAGGGTAGTCAATCTGTGGAATTCTTTACTGCAGAGGACTGTAGATGCTGGGTCATTAAGTATATTTCAAGGCTGAGATAGACAGATTTTTAATCAGTGAGGGAATCAAGGGTTATGGGGAAAAGGCAGAAAGTGGAGTTGAGGATTATCAGATCAGCCATGATCTCATTGAATGGTGGAGCAGACTCGATGAGCCAAATGGCCTCCTTCAGTTCCAAAGGTTTCCCTGTTAAGCCCCTTAAGAACTTTGTTTCCATGAGATCACCTCTCATACTTCTAAATTCCAGGAAATATAGTCCTAGTCTACTAAACCTCTCCTCATAGGACAATTGTCTAATTCCAGGAATCAGTCTAGTGAACCTTTGTTGCACTCCCTCAAAAGCAAGTATGTCCCTCCTCAGGTAAGGAGAGCAAAACAGTACAGTAATCCAGGTGTGACTTCACCTAGTTTTCCAAACTGGAGGATGGCAAGTCCTAATGACCTGGAACTTGCTGTTTGCAAGAGTGGTGGAAGTGGAGACAATGAATTATTTCAAAAGGAAATTGGATGGACGTTTGAGGAAAATAAACTTACAGGGCTATGGCAATATAGTGGTGGAATGGGACCAATTGGATTTCTCTTCAGAGAACTGGCATGGACTTAATGGGCTGAACAGCCTTCTTCTGTGCCATAATGACTCTGACATTATACTCAGTTCATTCATCAGAGTCATTGATATAAATTGTAAATATCTGAGGCCCAAGTACTTCCAGTACCCAACTAGTTACAGCCTGCCAACCCAAAAATGGCCCGTTTATTCCTACTCTGTTTTTAGTCTTATATGGTCCTAATTGCCAAAATGGCTAACCCAAAAACGTGTAATTCATTAGAAATTAGCGCCTCTGTCCATTTTTTCATCACTTACTTTCACTAAAGCAAATAAGCAAGGTCAAACAACAAAACCCATCTGAACATTAATTAAAAGCTTGACAACAAAACTTTCTTTTATATATTCATTTATGGGATGTGGGCCAAGTGAAGGAACGGCGATATAGTTCCAAATCAGGATCGTGAGTGGCTTGGAGGGGAACTTCCAGGTGGGGGTGTTCCCATGTATCTGCTGCCCTTGTCCTTCTAGATGGTAGTGGTCATGAGTTTAAATAATTAGTTATAATTTCATATTTATCAAACTCATTTGGCATGAATAAGTTTTGTAGGACAAGAACACGTAGACGACAAAATTAATGGCACCTGTTTAAAAATACATTTAAGAATTTAACTATAAATTGGATATATAATTACATAATAAATTAGTTATTCTGAAATACATACTGTAGATTTTGCCAACTGGGCTACTCGGTGCAGAGCTGATCTTCCTGTGGTCGTTCTCCATGTTTTGTAATAAATAATTCAAAGATGCATGCCGAGTGAAGCCTTGCTTAGTGTTCGAGGCAGGGAAAAGATTCTTGGCAAATGCTTCTTTTGAAATCTTGGGTAACGCAGTACTAGGTGCAGCTGAGGTAGTCAGTGTAATAGGTTTTACATCTGCAACAATAGCAGTTTCATTCATAATCTAAACTTAATTCATTAATTGTGCAATCAAACTCATTTTCTGAAAAAATGGTAACTCAGTGAGGGAAATATAATTTTATCAAAAAATTGTATACCGATTAGGTCTGGGAATGCCTCCGGTCCTATCCATTTAAATGCTGGCTTCCGTCCTCTCACCTCTGTTACGTGTACTTTCTTTATAAGTTCAAGGCTGGTGAGGACATTGGCTATATCGTAGAGTCGTCTTATTTTAGCTGTGAGATAAAAGTTAATTGGATTAGCAGATAGTGAAAACCTTACTTTTCAGAAATCAAGTATGGAGTAGTGATAAAGTTTACATATTTTAGTCTTTTCCATATATCAATAAAATAGAAAGTATTCGATACCTGTCCCTCTCAAGGGCCAGTAAAATAAGTAGGGAATTGTTCCAAAGATCTCAGCTCAACTTAAATCTAAGACCTATGCATCAACAAGGGCTATATATTACACTATTGTAAGTAGCGGATAAAGTATGTGTCTATGTACTATCTGCCATATAAGAATTGCTCTGTGATTTGGTCAATAAGAAACAAATAAATCCACATTTTATTTATTGCTGTATCTAACTCAGGATCTACAGCAAGCTCACATCACCATAATAGGTTAAAGTTTACCTGTTCCTCCACTAACAAAACAGGGATATTCCAATGATCAAGGACAGTTTAGTTACTGTAAGTAAATTTGAGAACCATCTTGGAACACAAGAATACTCACAACTGTCTAAAACTTCAAAACCCATTATCCCTCATTCTATGCTCAATTCACAGTATGTCCAGCAGGGCCTCTTTGTTCAAAGATTTTGTATAGTTCTAGCTTATTACGTACTTTTCATCAAATTGTGTTGTCTTCCAGCTCTCTATCTCCAGGTTAACAGCCAAGTTAACCTACCAAATAGGCCCATGCTCATGTACACAGTCAAATGCCTCAATCACTGTTTAACAAGAGTTTGGTACAAATGGAAGTTTGTGCTAGCTTTCAACACTGAAATAATTACTGTAAGGACTGATCACTGGGTATGCTAATTGAAATCTTGATTTGACTTTTGATTTGAGGTACAATGCTGAAAAGATCACAGAAAGACTACAAAATTCCACTGTATACACGTAATCCCACCCCCAACCACCAAACAACTTGGGAACGAGTTGCTAAGTTTGGATGTACGAATACACGGATCAATTTGTTTTCCAGGCTTCCCAATGACAATGAGCTTTAGTACTTTGATGTGATGCTGTAGTGTGTGTTAGGGTACAATTGTAGCTCTCAGTCTTACATTTTGTTCAAGGAGAAATAGAAAAGAGAGAGGAAATGTAAACTAAGTGAATGAAACAGGATAGTCATCACCCAGAGAACTCTGACTCCTAATCGAAGAGCAACGTCCTAGACTAAAGGGAAAAAGTATTTATCATGAAACAACTTTCATTCACACAAGATTAACTAATGGAAGTAGACTATTAAGTAGGTGCTTTAGATGAGAAATAACACATTATTGCTAGCTACACACAATGTTGTTGATGCATTTAAGCAGACCTCTGTATTAGGAAAGTGTAATTAAGAAAACTTAACTGAACAAATTCAAATAGGGGCTGGGGAAGAGGTGAGAGTGAGGAATTAGGTAGTGCCAATGCATTCAAAGGCCTAAGGAAAAAAAACAGCAGTATTTGGAGAGAATGGGTGGGGTCAAGAGCATACTTTATTTGAAAAAAAGATGGGACAACAGCAGCAGTTTTGGAAGGACCTATGCCTGAGATAACAGTACAGTTGATAATGTCAGCACATATTGAATGTGATGGGATGATCGAGTGGCCTAGGAGACAGTCAGAGAGGGAGTGGCCTTGGCTGAAGAAAAAACAAATGTTAAAAATAAAACACATGTTTCATGGATCTATCTTTCCTCCTAAATATACCCTCTAATCTCTTCCCCTCTCTCCCTCCCACTCAGGAAGTTTCACAAAGAAAATAAACTCAAGACATTGACTAACAAAACTATTAGCCTAAAAATTATAATAGTACACAACAATCACACAGCCCTGTTATGCATAACTCATCTCAGGCTTTAGAATACTCAAAAAAACAGCAGGGGTATGATCTCTAATAATGGAGATTCACATGCAGTATGGTGGTGAGTTTGTACTGTAAAAGAACAATACAAACTAAAAAGATTCCATGTTCAGTCTCTGGTCTATTCGAGTGATTAAATCCCAGAAAAGACAGTGGTTAAAGTACCACAGTTGGCTCAGAGCGCACTGGGGAGTTACAGTTTTATCAAAGTGGTGCATTGCAAGAGTTCCATTAAGCCGATCCATGGCCGCCATTGTGGTACCAGACATTGCAACCCCAAAAGTTTGTCCCGTGGTCCCACTTGGTTGGGGGAGGGGATCGCAACTCACAGTTTGAGAACCCCTGAAATAAGGACTTTGGAGAGGAGATATTGAAGGGCATCTGGGGTCCGTGAGTTTGTACCCCAGAAAACAGACAATATCTTCAGATGGTGAGAAAAAGCGTGGCATTTAGTTCACCAGGAAATCTTTATAAAGCTATTTCCCTTAAAGTGCAACTTTACTAATGTATCCACCTCCTTTGGTAGCTAGATAGAGAGGGCTGTATTTAAGAGAGGTGACGGGTTCTTGCCCACTGCCTGGAGAGCTGGCGAGAGCCCCATGTTGCCTCTTTTAGGGAAGGCTCAACAAATTAAGTGCCACTCATGCACTTCACTGGACAGCAGGAGGCCTTCCCTGGGATCAAGGACCCTAAGGTGGGGCACTGCAGTACAGTACTGCACACACAGCAGTGCAAGAGTACACATGACCAGGGTCAGTTGGGTGTTGGACAGAACCTATGTACCAGCAAGCATGGAGACAGTTCCTAGCTTGTACCTTTTACCGTATACTTATAAATAGTTCTAAGAATCAATAAAGACATGAGTTTTTTTTCTTATTCATTCACAGGATGTGGGCTTCACTGGCTGGGCCAGCATTATTGCCCATCCCTAGTTGCCCTTGAGAAGGTGGCGGTGAGCTGCCTTCTCAAACTGCTGCAGTCCATGTGGTGTAGGTACACCCACAGTGCTGTTAGGAAGGGAGTTCCAGGATTTTTAGCCAGCGTCAGTGAAGGAACGGCGATATATTTCCAAGTCTGGATGGTGACTTCCAGGCGGTGGTGTTCCCATCTATCTGCGGCTCTTGTCCTTCTAGATGATAGTTGTCGTGGGTTTGGAAGGTGCTGTCGAAGGAGCCTTGGTGAATTCCTGCAGTGCATCTTGTAGATGGTTCACACTGCTGCTACTGTGCGATGGTGGTGGAGGGAGTGAATGTTTGTGGATGTGGTGACAATCAAGTGGGCAACTTTGTCCTGGGCAAGCTTCTTGAGTGTTGTGGGAGCTGCACTCATTCGGCAAGTGCGGAGTATTCCATCACACTCCTGATTTGTGCCTTGCAGATGGTGGACAGGCTTTGGGAGTCAGGGGGTGAGTTACTCGTCACACGATTCCTAGTCTCTGACCTGCTCTTGTAGCTGCAGTATTTATATGGCTAGTCCAGTTCAGTTTCTGGTCAATGGTAACCCCCAGGATGTTGACAGTCAGGGATTCAGTGATGGTAATGCCATTGAACAGCAAGGGCAGATGGTTGGATTCTCTCTTGTTGGAGATGGTCATTGCCTGACATTTTTGTGGCGCAAACGTTACTTGCCACTTGTCAGCCCAAGCCTGGATATTGTCCAGGTCTTGCTGCATTTGGACATGGACTGCTTCAGTATCTGAGGAGTCACGAATGATGCTGAACATTGTGCAATCATCAGCGAGCATCCCCAATTCTGACCTTATGATGGAAGTAAAGTCATTGATGAAACAGCTGAAGATGGTTGGGCTGAGGACACTACCATGAGGAACTCCTGCAGTGATGTCCTGGAGCTGAGATGACTGACCTCTAACAACCACAACCATTTTCCTTTGTGCTAGATATGACTCCAACCAGCAGAGAGTTTCCCCCCAATTCCCATTGACTCCCGTTTTGCTAGAGATCCTTGATGCCACACTCTGTCAAATGCTGCCTTGATGTCAAGGGCAGTGACTCTCACTTCACCGTGGGAGTTCAGCTCTTTTGTCCATGTTTGAACCAAGGCTGTAATAAGGTCAGGAGCTGAGTGGTCCTGGTGAAACCCAAACTGGGTGTCACTGAGCAGGTTATTGCTAAGGAAATGCAGCTTGATAGCACTGTTGATGACCCTCTCCATTACTTTACTCATGATCGAGCGTAGACGGATTGGGCAGTAATTGGCCGAGTTGGATTTGTCCTGCTTTTTGTGTACAGGACATAACTGGGCAATTTTCCACATAGCCAGGTAGATGCCAGTGTTATAGCTGTATTGGAACAGCTTGGCTAGAGGCGCGGCAAGTTCTGGAGCACAAGTCTTCAGTATTACCAATGGAATATAGTCAAGGCCCATAGCCTTTGTAGAATCCAGTGCCTTCAGCTGTTTATTGATATCACGTGGAGTGAATTGAATTGGCTGAAGACTGGCACCTGTGATGCTAGGGACCTCTCGAGGAGGCTGAGATGGATCATCCACTTGGCACTTCTGGCTGAAGATTGTAGCAAATGCTTCAGCCTTTTCTTTTGATGTGCTGGGCACCTCCATCATTAAAGATGGGGATATTTGCGGAGCCTCCTCATCCAGTGAGTTGTTTAATTGTCCACTACCATTCACGACTGGATGTGGCAGGACTGCAGAGTTTAGATCTGATCTGTTGGTCGTGGGATCCCTTAGCTCTGTCTATCACTTGCTGCTTCCGCTGTTTGGCACACAAGGAGTCCTGTGTTATAGCATCACCAAGTTGGCACCTCACTTTTAGGTATGCCTGGTGCTTCTTCAGGCATGCCCTCCTGCACTCATCATTGAACCAGGGTTGATCCCCTGTCTTAATGGTAATGGTAGAGTGGGGGATATGCCGGATGAGGTTACAGATTGTGTTCGAGTACAATTCGGCTGCTACTGATGTTCTACAGCGCCTCATGGATGCCCAGTCTTGAGTTGCTAGATCTGTTCGAAATCTATCCCATTTAGCACGGTGGTAGTGCCACACAACACAAGGAGGGTATTCTCAATGTGAAGGTGGGACTTCGTCTCCACAACGACTGTGTGGTGGTCACTCCTACCAATACTGTCATGGACAGATGCATCTGCGGCCGGCAGGTTGGCAAGAACGAGATCAAGTATGCTTTTTCCCTCGGTTCTCTCACCACCTGCTGCAGACCCAGTCTAGCAGCTATGTCATTTAGGACTCTGCCAGCTTAGTCAGTAGTGGTGCTACCAAGCCACTCTTGGTAACGGACATTGAAGTCCCCCACCCAGAGTACATTCTGCACCCTTGCCACCCTCAGTGCTTCCTCCAAGTGGTGTTCAACATGAAGGAGCACTGATTCATCAGCTGAGGGAGGGCGGTGCATGGTAATCAGCAGGAGGTTTCCTTGCCCATGTTTTACCTGACGCCATGAGACTTCATGGGGCCCGGAGTGGATGTTGAGGACTCCCAGGGCAACTCATTTCCGACTGTAGACTACTGTGACACCACCTCTGCCCGGCCTGTCCTGTCGGTAGGACAGGACATACCCAGGGATGGTGATGGTGGTGTCTGGGACATTATCTGTAAGGTATGATTCCGTGAAGATGACCATGTCAGGCTGTTGCTTGACTAGTCTCTGAGACAGCTCTCTCAATTTTGGCACTAGCCCCCAGATGTTAGTAAGGAGGACTTTGCAGGGTTCACAGGGCTGAGATTGCTGTTATTGTTTCTGGTGCCTGGGTTGATGCTGGGTGTTCCGTCCGGTTTCATTCCTTTTTTGTGATTTTGTAGCAGTTTGTTACAACTGAGTGGCTTGTTAGGCCATTTCAGAGGGCATTTAAAAATCAAGCACATTGCTGTGGGTCTAGAGTCACACGTAGGCCAGACCAGGTAAGGGCAACAGATTTCCTTCCCTAAAGGGCATTAGTGAACCATATGGGTTTTTACAACAATTGACAATAGTTTTGTGGTCATCGTTAGTCTTTAATTCCAGATTTTTATTGAATTCAAATTCCACCAACTGCTGTGGCGGGATTTGAACCCGGGTACCCAGAGCATTACCTATGTATGACTACGAAGGTTTCTTCAGACCTGTAACCAACACCCTACAGCATGCTCGCAGCTTGTGGAAAAACCCAAAACCTCGCAGAAAATGCAGAGAAAAACTAAAATGCTGGAAGTCTGAGAAAATTTTTTTCATAGCATTCTGATCTGAAAAGAAGCTCCAGAAGCAGAGGCACAGAGGAAAAAATATCAGGCAAAAGCTCCAAAGAGAGGCTTGGAAGGCAGAGATTTAAAACTCTTTACTGCAGCAGAGGACTCCATTGCATCTCCTTTGGAAGCCCAGCTTCAAATCCCAGAGTGCAGAGTCGGCAGACCTAGCAAGGGTGAGCTAAATCTTTTAAAATTTCAGGCTACGGCAAGTTCTGAGGAATCTTTAAAAATTTCAGAGTCAGAAGTGCAGTTTAAAAAAACCCGTCATTAAAAGCCCAATCCCCGAGTCGGCGCCTTAAGACCAAGCTCACTACGAAAATATTTATAAATAATTAATTGAATACTGCGGCAGAATCGCGACTTTTTAAACCCAGCTAAAGGCAAGCAAAAGCCAGGATTTGACAAATTCACGACTTTAAACATAAATGCTGAGCAAGAGAACTCGGCCATTGTTGAGAATTTTTTTCCCCCCAGGCCGAGCACAATCGCCATTGTAGCGGAGCCCGCCAAAACTGGCGTTGCCAGCTAGAAATTCAGAAAGCTCTTAAAGCAGAACCTACATATTTAAAAATGTAACTATGGATCAGAATTCCACATTTCCAGATGAGTTCAGATTAATCCAAGGCCCACATCAATCAGATAATTGGAGACTTTCGAGGGAAAGATTCCTAAGATAAAGCATCGCTTCAGGTTTATACAAAAATCAGAAGCAGAGCAGGTTAACACACTGTTTTACTCAGTAGGTCCAATTGCAGAAGACATAATTGCAAGACAGGGAGTCAATTAATCATCTGCTAAATTTGAAGTACTAAAATCTTTTGATGTTTATTTCAATCTAAGAAGCAATAAAATACTCAAAAGAGCTAATTTATCAAGCAAGTCCAGCAGCCAGGATCAGAACTCAGAGATAGAATAGTGGTAGGAGTAGTGAACTCTCTGACCTCATGCAAGCAAAGGAAGATCTAACCCTGGAAAAGGCAATCAAGATAGTTAGGTAGTCAGAACTCAGTGAGCAGCACAGAACCATTTTAAGGGAGAAAATAAACTGTGGTGCAAAGGCCAACCCACAGTTCAGCTAGTTAAGCAAAGATGCAGAAAGACTCCAGTCCAGGAAAAGCAATACCTGAACTGGCCAGCAGAGCGACCATGCCAACACTGTGGAGCAAAGCGCTCCCACAGGTGAGATCAATGTCCTGCAATTTTAGCCCAATGCTTTCAGGGAAAGCTGTACAGGGCAAACACTCCGAAACACACAGAAGGCCCAAAGATTATCCACGAGGTTGAGACTGCAAACCCAGAAGACACACAGCTATGCTTCTTGGGTGAGGTCAAAGGTCTTGGTTTCTCATTTTGGAATGCGTACATTTCAGTCAATTAGCAAATGTTAAATTAGACATAAGAAGCCTGCATAACAGTCCTGTCAGACAAGGAACAATGATTGGTGACCCAGCTGCTGACGCCATCCACGACACCCCTATATGGGGCAGGAGGCTTAAAATTCCCGGTGAAAGTCACCCTGCAGGCGACAGTGAGATACAAGAATAAAACAATCCGTGAGACTCTCTTTGTGATCCAGAACCAGGACTGTTCATTATTAAGCCACAAAGCCTGTGTTGAATTAACAGAAGATTGATGAGGTCAGCTAGCAAGGGCCTGGCCTTCCATGCTCAGTGGACACCGTGGGGACTGGGGTGTTTTGTAGACCCCTTTGATCACATTTTGGTTTAATGTTTGTAAGTTTCCTTTAACATTTGACTTTCTGTTTGCAGTGTCTCTTTAAGGGGCTGCATCTTATTTTGTCCCTTGTTTTTCTTAATTTAATTTAATTAGTTTCATCAAAAGAAAAGCAAGGGCCTATCTCCAAGTACAAATCTGAGTTCCCGAAACTCTTCACAGGACTGAAAAATGCATTCAGGACCACACAGAGAGGATGCTAAACCCATATGCTTATTCACATCAGGTAAGATCCCACACCCAGGTGCAACAGCAGCTAGACGAGATGACAAACATGGGAGTCATCTCCCCAGACACACAACCAATTGCATGGTGTTCTGGGGTGGTCCCAGTCCCAAATCCAAACAGGTCCATCCAATAAAGCTGTAACCAGAGAAGTATATCTCACGTCCTCAGTGGAAGAAAGCCTGACTAAGTTCTCGAAGAGCACGACTAAATTCTCAAAGAGCACGATATTTTCAAAACTGGATACAAACAGCGGCTTTTGGCAACTCCCTCTTGACAAAGAATCTAGGCTATTAACAACATTTATTACCCCCTTCAGCAGATTCTTTTTTAACTATCTGCTGTTTGGAATTACCTCGTCGCCATAAGTATTCCAACGTATGATGTTGGCTATTTTGCAGGGCTTTCGTTTTGCAGGGGGTCATTTGCCATATGGATGATCTATTGGTTCATTGTGCAATGGTGGATGAACATTACAAGAGACTCACAGCAGTCTTACAGCACCTTCAGGAAGCAGGGCTGACACTGAATGATAAATACGGGTTTTCCAAAACATCAATTCAATTCCTGAGCCACATGGTCAACAATAAAGGCATCAAGGCAGACCCACAAAAAAACCAAGGCTATCAGCGAGTTCCCAACCACATCCTTAATTCCAGACCTCCAATGATTCTTGGGGACGGTGAGTCAGCTGGCAAACTTTTAACCGAATTTGGCACAGATCACAGAATCCTTGAGGCATCTACTTAAAAAAGACCAAGCAGGGTGCCAGGACTCACATCAAGAGCAAGCGTTCATTCGCATCAAGATGATGCTGCTCTCCACAGACATTCTGGCCCACTACGTCCCAGCCTTGCCCACCATCATAGCAGCAGATGCTTATCCACATACCTGGGAGCGGTCCTGTTCCAGGAACAACTGAAAGGAAGTTGCCAACCTGTGTATTCCATGTCCAGAGGGCTGTTGGACATGGAGACGTAGTCACATGGGCATGCGAGAAGTTTTCAGGCTATGTCATCGGCCTCGGGGTTACAACTGAAATGAACCACAAGCCACTAGTCTCCTTATTGGGCGAGAAGGAGCCAGCAAAGATGTCTCCCAGAATCCAGAGGTTTCGCCTGTGCCTCATGAGGTTCACCTATGAGATAGTATACATCCAAGGTGAAAACCAGACTACCACAGACGCAGTTTCAAGGGCCACAATAGACCTCCTGATTTCATCGAACAACTGGAAGCATACTCCCAATTGACAAGGATTCACCTGCCAGTGACCACGAGTAAACTCCAACATATCCGCCAGGAACAAATGTGCAATGTGGAGTGTGCCCACATCCGCAGATACTGCCAACAAAGGATGGCCTCAGCAAAGGCCAAACAGAGGGACCATGAAAACCTGGTTCAAACAACAAAAACACTTTATGATTGTAGATGACCTCCTAGTCTACGATGAGTGGCTGGTCATCCCAGTCTCCCTGCGGATAGAGATCCTTCAAAAAATATATCAGGGCCACCTGGGAATCAGATGAGTTCTTCACCACCACATCTGGCTTCCACCTCCATACTAGCTGCCCAAGATACCCACAGTCAAATGGGAGGCTGAAAGAGGGGTTCGTACAGTAAAACCTCTCCTAAAAAAGAACGGGGACTTCCCCACAACACTGCTCACATAGAGGTCACCGCTTTAAAATGCAGCCTATCCCCGTCCAAACTCCTGATGGTCATGAAACTCTGCACATAACTTTCAATCCCGCCGAAAAAACTCATACCAGGGTTGGTATCAAGGATTACCAGAGCATCCAAGCAAGAGAGCAGTCATACATGCAGAACCGAGTTTCAGCCTACAACTGAAGGTACTACACCAGACATTTACCACGATTACCAAAAGGTGAGAAGGTCTGGATTAAAGACCTTGAGAGACAGAAAAGGTACTGTCATTCGAAAGGACAAGGACCAGCCTCACTCCTACCTGTTTGGTGCCACAGAGAGCACAGTGAGGAGAAACAGGAGGAGACTCCTGTTATGAGACAGCCTTTTGGTAAAGCTGAGTTTTTAAAAAATCCCAGAGGAAAACTTTAAACAACTGTCATAACCTATATTTTAAGTGGTATGTTTGAGATGTAATTCTAGATTCAGGGATCAGGCCACCAGTTCTCAAGAGGTTTTATATTAAACTAAATGAAATATTTTATTAACTTACACAAGTTAAATATATATACATGGCTACAAATTACTACTATCATAACTTATAACAAATTCCTAAACTAATCTCCATTAAGGCAACAGCAACCCATAGATTTTTAAGCAGACGCCAGACAAAGCATTTTCACTGTACAAATTCAAAATGAGGTTCCTTTCACTATGGTTCCTGTGGAGTCAGTTGGAGGCTTACAGCTGCTTTGATCTTACATTGCCTCTGCCCCACACACACAAAACTGCTGAAGTTATACCGAGCACAGCTCATTGAATGTAAATTCTCATTATATCACCAGCATCTTCTAACAATAAAACCCCTTTCATAGTACCAATTTTATTAGTAATATAAACATATTCCTTGGTCTCTGCTAGCTAGGCACCAGATTTCACCCTACATCTTGAATGCTCTATTCAAAAAATGCACATTCACTCTCCCTCTCTTACATCCCAAAACTAGTACACATCAAAGCACCCAGACTAGCTGCCTTTAATCCAGTTGAGACACACCCACAGACTAAACCTCTGTTTTAAAAGAAAAATATTTTCCAATAATATATACATTAATAGCTTCATGAAACTCCACCTCATCCATAGGTTGCATGTTCCTGCTGGGCAATGGAGAGATATCAAGGAATATACACAGATCCCAGAACAACCTCTAGACATACAGAAAGAACCAGCAGCAACAGAGCCTACCACTCCTCTGACACTAGTGCGAATGAGATATGGAAGGGTTGTAAGGCCTCCAGACTGCCTGAACCTTTGAATTCAAGGACTTGAAGGGGGGGGGGGGGGGGGGGGGGATGGGGTAGTGATAATGCATGATAGTAATAACAATGAAATGCAAAAGGTAAGCTATAATCACTGGATGGGGGTGGTGGTAGCATGGGTTGGGGGAAGGAGGTACCTGAATTGGAGACAGGATAGGAAAGCTGTCCACGGTACTTCCTATCATGGACTTAAATCGGGGTGGAGGCAGGAACACGGCAATGGTAACCTGCTATCCTCCTGCCTGATTAAACTCCCCTTACCACCAAACTTGTCATGGGGAAGGGTGTTAAATTCTGCCCAGAGCATTTGAGGTCAGCCTTTGCAATGTTTACCCTGGAGCTCTTCCCTGGAATCCTTTGTAGAAAGGATTGAGAAATAACCTCAAGAAGACAAGAACCACATCATCTTGCTAGTCTTCCAATTTCAAACATTTTATGTTGGAAGCGGAAAGAAATTGAATCAGGGAAAGATTTATTTTTAAGAAAACATACCATTGTTACATGCCCCCCGATGGCAAACTGAAGAGCTGCAGTTTAAGGCATAGCAATTGTAAGTCTATACAAGGTGAAATTAAGAATTCATATTTGCTCATAAATAAGGTTCATAGGTTATCTAATGCTAACTTTTATTGCCATTATAAAGTAATTCACTTACTCTTAAACTTGCTGTGATCCAGATCTACCTTCTGGTCATCACCAATTAGGATTTTGGCAGCGGTGTCAAGACTAACCACTCGGGGTTTTGATACCAGGAACAACATGACAAATTTCTGACTCATTACTCTCAGGGATTTGTCCTTCCGTCCATTTACTGAGGCTGCAGATGGAAAGATCAATTATAATTGTAATTTGGAAAGCTAACAAGAAATTGCCCTGCATAAATGGATAGCCCCAAATTCTACAATCTTGATCTGGTATTTTGTGACTGAATCAATTATAATGTTTTTGGCTATCAATTTTCTGTACTTTTCCACTGCAATTTAAAGCAAAATGTCACAAAACAGGAGGCAACTCAGCCTATCATGCCTGTTAAAGGATTATCCAATTAGTCCCACACCTCTGTACTTTTCTCCCCTTTAAAGCGTATATCCAATTCCTTTTTGAAAGTTTCTATTGCATCTCCCAGGCAGTGCATTCCAGACCACCATAACTCCCTGCATTAAAAAAAAGTCTAATCTCTCCTCTGGTTCTTTTGTCAATTATCTTAAATTGCTGTCCTCTGGTGCCACTTGTGCCAATGGAAACAGTTTCTTCTTATTTACTGTATAAAAACCAATCATAAAAGTGTAAAAAAATTACTATTAACAAAGCTAACAATATTTCAAATGAAGATTATAGCAAATTCACATAAACCAGTTAGTAATCGAGACTGATTGTCATATCATCTTGTAGCAAATGATTTCAAAGGAACTCCAGCATTGCAATTTTTAAACGAGATAGCAACTGCAACAACATACACTTAGGTCCAACTGGATATATGGACAAAATGGTTGGTAGGCAAGGGCAAATAGCTTCCAGTATTTTATTTATGAAAAGAATTGCAACGCACCATTTGAAGGACAATGTCCAACATTCATCCTTCAAAAGTCAGTAAAATTAATTGTTGTTTGCGGTACCGTGTATATAAATTGGTTACTGCTTGTGGAATGGAGTACTTTTCAAGAATGGAGAAGGGGCAGGAATGAAATGGTAGAAACAAGTTTTGAGTAGCCAAATATTTGTGTGGCCACTTTTTGTGGCTAAGTTTATGGAATAGAGCTATCAGAAGTACAATCTGTCTCAGCTGAAGCCATAGACCTACAAGTTTGGCGGATTAAATGATCCTTTCTCATGTCTAAAATTAAAACTGTGAACACAGTAGGTTATCACTACCAGAAAAAAAAGTCATAAATGTTTACAAAGAAATGTCCAAAATACAGAATGTCATGAAGTTCCAGATAGCATCTCCGTTAGATTAGTTGGTATAACTATATCAAATATTAATGCTTGTGTACCTGCTCTAAATTCCATTCCAGGAAGTTCCACAAAATACATTTCTTTAGGCTTCACCTCACTGTTGTTGGCTAAATTTTGCTCTCGTAGTGGCTCTTTTATATAGTTCTCATGTAATTCAAATCCTTTCTTCTTAATGTGCAACATTTGTTCTGCATATTTTTGATCTTCACCAACATTCTTCAATGTTCCCAGTGTGTGAGCAAGATTGTGGCGGCCATGCCACGTGTACCGATTCTTAGCAAGGCGACTCACCATATGCAAGCTTTCGAGAACATTCACAATATCATAGATACGTCTACGTTCAACATCTATTGAAGGAGGAAGTACAATTTTGTTAAGTGATCAAATATACTATTTCTGGCAGCAGATTCATACTTTGATACTTCTACGTATTGGGTAGAATCTTACCTTTGTTGGGTGGGCTGGGCGGGAGCGGAGCCAATCGCTGCCCACCGCTATTTTACGCGGGCGGGCCAATTAAGGCCTTCCCAGCGTACCACGTGGCAGCTCAGCACTACCTGTGCGGGCAGGGAGAGGAGCGAGAGTCAGGGCCTGCGCTCTTTCGTACATGTGCGCTTGTTAATAAGTTCAATTGCTTTCTTAATGGCCTTAAAAGGCCGTTGACAGTTTGGTGGACGCGCAGCCAGCTCCAGCGTGTGCCCACCGAACGCAATGTTGAAATGTTGTGCGATGACATTGGGACGCATGCCCGAAGTCATCGCGCATCATTTTACATGTAGGCATGTTGGGCCTGCCCTTGCATGCCAACGGCAATATTCTGCCCATACTTCTTTATATGCTTAATATAAAAATATATCAAGTTTCATAATACTCATAGTTTAAACCAATTTTCCCTTTTGCATCTCAATTTACTTTCCCCTCTTACATATGGCAAACGATCTTGTGCAAAGATCTAAATAGGCCTCTGTTAAATTGTCCAAATGGCATTATGCATATGAAAATCCAAATTGTAAAGGCTGACCATTAAGTTGAGCCTAATAGCAGTGAGTGCACACTGCAGCATCGGTCAACATTCGGAAATGGAGAAGTGGGATTTCTGGTCATTTGTTAGTCTGTGTGCTTTCCTGGCCCAAGATGATCAGGCTGCAGAAAGGAAAATTGAGTCCACCTACACTCCTGCAGCTGTGTTCAAATTATTTTTAAATAAGACCATAATGTAGATACTGCAAGAAGTTGTAGGTACCTCAACATATCATGCCTCAGATCAACTAATACTGTAACCAGAAGTCTAATTGCCACAATGCTTCAGGAACACCAGGAAATTTGCATGGAATAATCTGATGTTACAGTAGTGAAAGTCCCAGTTGGGCCTGGGTCTAACATTTTATCTTACTTCAAGATGTTAGGTCTTTTGTGCTTGGAGAGATATATGTAGCTCAATTCAACTGGGACTTTCACTACTGTAACATCAGATTATTCCATGCAAATTTCCTGGTGTTCCCGAAGCATTATGGCAATTAGACTTCTGGTTACAGTATTAGTTGATCTGAGGCATGATATGTTGAGGTACCTACAACTTCTTGCAGTATCTACATTATGGTCTTATTAAAAAATAATTTGAACACAGCTGCAGGAGTGTAGGTGGACTCAATGTTAGACCCAGGCCCAAATGTCCCACTGGATCTTACACAAATTACATTATTGTCAATTGCTGCAACTTAATCTTCCACAGAAGAAAAATAATTTATATGAGACTACATCAAAACTAAATGCAGCAACTTTTCAAGCTTCCCCTAACATTAAGTCCTCTGTCTACATATTTCACATATACTTAATGTAAAATTTGTGCACCAACTCACTCAGTTCTGTCGCTACTTCATCCAAGCATATATCATTGTTCACTGCAGGGTTGGGATAGTCAGGATACCGTGCCAGGAATCTATAGCATAATAAACCCAGACTCTTTTCTTTGCGACTTGGATGAAACTTCTCAAATTCTTCTCCAGATAACTGGTCCTGAAATTCAATTACAGACACTTGACATTACTTTGTCATTATGAAATGTTAGGATAGTATTTATAATTTTTATTTTTACTCTGTATTGTTCTCCAAACCTGATTTTATACTCTACAACTATCCACAGTACAGAATTCTGCTCATGGACATAAAAATAATGCTTCTGAATAGTTACTGTACCTGTAAATTCTCATTTGTCTCTGAAGCATGATCATCATCTACAAGCAACTCCTGCTTCATCTTTTCTCTGCTCCTAATCTCTGGACTAGCAGCACTGATTAACATTTTCAAATTAGCGGTAGGTGTCCATGGCTCTCCAACAGGAGATTCTTGAAGCTTTGTTGGTGTAGTCATAGTTCCCAAGTCTGTTCTAATTGCTCCCAATACTGAATGCGAGGTAGAGGATTGTTGCTTCAGTGGAGTTTTGGTTGCCTTTTTATGTGGCTCTAAAAATATGTTTTCCTGTTTTGAAAGACACAAAAATCCAAATTCTGTGGGGCCATGCATCATTGTCTACTTATTGTATAGAGTTGATACAATATAAATTGATCTGCTGTGTTGTAAACAAGCAATAAGATTTTTCCAAACACTTTTAACCAATCATATCTTATTAAAAACAGTTGATATTTATACTCGGTCAAAATGTACAGCATGTTGAGATATTAAAAGGCCCCAGTTCGAAACTTGTCCTGCACTGAACAGCCAACCCAGAGCATCATATTATAATTTGCTTTAGTATGCAAGAAAGAGCATTGTTCTTTCAAAGAGCCAGCCAAATAGAATAAAATAGCATAGGAGGACACTATGATAGAGTATGATGCAAAAAATCTATTCAGTGACCACAATAAGCATTTGTGTGCAGATTGCAACTCAGCTTTGCTGCTCTCATCCAGACTTACATATTCAGCTCATACTATCCAGACTGGATGAGGATAAATATCATTTGGCTGAAGTCAGCTCTAGAATATGTTGAGTGGCCAGTCACAGTAACTCGTGTCCCATGAAATCATCAGCACTTGTAATAACATAACAGGGCTTGAATCTAAGAAATGTGCACAAGACCATGGCACATTACTTGCTCAGCAAAAGGAGAATGAGACAAATTGATAGCAATTGCAAGCAACTCACCCTTTGGTTGATTTCAGTAATGTCATCTTCAGGTTTTCCATTTCTGTCAGCAGTATTCAAGCTTTCGCTTAGATTTTTCACTTTTAAACAAATGCTCGTCATCTTGTTTGACTAAAAGTCAAAACACAAATTATAGTTTGACTTTTTCCCAATGTTAAAATACTTTAATCCTGAGCAATATGAATTTGATAACATACTTTCTCTAAAGAATGACAATGATTTCATCAATGCTAGAAATGAGCTTAAAAGGGAGGCAAAGGAAATAATTACAACTCTTAAAAAAAGCTACAGATAAAAACAAAAAAACTACTGCGGATGCTGGAAATCCAAAACAGATAAACCTTAGAAGAGATATCATTAACTTAAAAAAGATATAGTTAACTAAAAGAGAGCCAGTTGGTTAGACAGTTAGCATGTGGTTCAAATTAATGCCAACAGTAATTCGATCCCCTTTCCAGCTAAAGTAGACTCCTCGCCCTGTTCCCTGTAAAATTACAGCGTAAGCTGTGTTTCAGTGACCCTCAAATAATCAATGACGTTACCTGGAGAAGAACTAAAAGGAAAGAAAGTCTGGCATTTATATTGCACCTTTCATGATTTTGTGGCAGCCCAAAGGACTAAGTAGGGCTTTAAAGCCAAGGAAGTACTTTTGATGGGTAGCCGCTGTTGCAATAGGTAGGAAAAGGGGTGGCAACCAAATGAGCACAGTGAACTCCCACAAACAGCAATCTGATGACAATAACCAGATTACCTGTTTCAGTGATGCTGGTGATTAGATTGGATTTGTAAAACAAAAATGTAAAAAAAAAGTAAATGTTTGATTTTCATCGTTGCACACGTGCCATCAGTGCCCCCCGCCCCCGCAACCCCAGCTCAGTGTGTATACCTGTCTCTGTGGCGGGACCTGGTCACCAGGTGAGTCAAAAGGGAAGGGGGCGGGGTCACCCTCACCACCCGCGGGTGATTGGCATCTGGCGGCGACCAATGGCCGCCGCGTTACCCTGAGCGACCGACCAAACACTGCCAGAGCGGGGCCAATGGGCGCGGAGAGAGGGCGGGACTCTTCCCCCATTTTCCTTCCCTCCCCGGAGTCCTTTTGAAATTGGCGCGTAAACGAAAACGTCCCGCGCGCGCTCGGACCTCTCCACTGAGGCGGCATCAGAAGTGGATGAATGAATGAATGAATAAATAAAAAGAATAATTAAATAAAAGAATACCTCTCAAGTATACTAATGGCGACAGCTCCTGAGGAAGGGCCGCTTTTTTTTTTAAAGGAAACGTTTAATGGAGGGAGATAGAGGACAGGATTGATCTCCTGCTCCGAGGCCCGATGGCGACCGGGAGCCGCGCTCTGGTAGTTCTTGTTAACCATAAATAAGAGTGATCAAGAAATGTAAGCGCCGTGAAGCCGGTCCGGAGAAGTTGGCCGCACTTTGGCGGCAGCAGGCGGCGGTTTAGCGGGCGGGGGTTTGAACTGCTTTTCCCGCGCGGGACCGAGTTCCAGAACACGAGCCCGTGCCGTTACAGTTTAAAGGGGGGGGGGGGGGGGGTGGAGGTATAGAGAGGGGTGGTTGAGAGGCGGATGGAGGGGCAAGGGGGAGGGGGGGCGAGGGGGAGGGGGGGCGAGGGGGAGGGGGGGCGAGGGGGAGGGGGGGCGAGGGGGAGGGGGGGCGAGGGGGAGGGGGGGCGAGGGGGGGCGAGGGGGAGGGGGGCGAGGGGGAGGGGGGCGAGGGGGAGGGGGGGCGAGGGGGGGCGAGGGGGAGGGGGGGCGAGGGGGGGCGAGGGGGAGGGGGGGCGAGGGGGAGGGGGGGCGAGGGAGGGGGAGGGCAAGGAGTGGGGGAGGAGGAGTGGGGGAAGGGAGGCAGGGTGAGGAGTGGGGGAGGGGAGGCGTGGAGTTGGGGGAGGCAAGGAGTGAGGGGAGGAGGCAGGGGGAGGCAAGGAGGGGGGCAGAGAGGGTGGGTGGGGAGGAAGGAGGCATAGAGAGGTGGTTGAGAGGGGAGGGGGGGAAGGGAGAGGGGGTGGGGAGAATGGGGCATAGAAAGAGGTGGTTGAGAGGGAGAAGGTGAGAGGGGGGAGAAAGAGGAAGGGAGGGGTGGAGGGGAGTGGGGGGAAGGGAGGGGAGTTGGGGGAGAGGGGAGTCGGAGGGAGGGGGGGGCGGATGGAGGGGGGGAGAAAGGGAGCGGGGGTAGAAAGAGGGGAGTGGGGGGAGAGTGAGTGTGGGGAATGGGGGGGGAGAGAGAGAGAGGGTAGTGGGGGGGTGAAAGAGGGGTGGGTGAAGGTGGGAGAGAGGGGTGGGTGAAGGGGGAGAGAGGGGTGGGGGGGGAGAGAGGGGTTGGGGGGGAGAGAGGGGGAGTGGGGTGGGGAGTGTGGAGTGGGGGAGAGAGAGTGAGGGGAGTTGGGGGGGAGAGAGAGGTGATTGGGGAGGGGGAGAGAGGGGGAGTGGTGGGGGGGGAGAGAGAGGGGAGTGGGGGGGGAGAGAGAGGGGAGTGGGGGGGGAGAGAGAGGGGAGTGGGGGGGGAGAGAGAGGGGAGTGGGGGGGGAGAGAGAGGGAGTGGGGGGGAGAGAGAGGGGAGTGGGGGGGGAGAGAGAGGGGAGTGGGGGGGGGAGAGAGAGGGGAGTGGGGGGGAGAGAGAGGGGAGGGGGGGGAGAGAGGGGAGGGGGGGAGAGAGAGGGGAGTGGGGGGGGGAGAGAGGGGAGTGGGGGGGGGAGAGGGGAGTGGGGGGGGAGAGGGGAGTGGGGGGGGAGAGAGGGGAGTGGGGGGGGAGAGAGGGGAGGGGAGTGGGGGGGGGGGGAGGGGAGTGGGGGAGGAGAGAGAGGGGAATGTAGCGGAGTGGGGGGGGGAAGAGAGAGGGGAGTGTGGGGGGAGGGAGAGAGGGAGTGGGGGGGGAGTGGGGGAGGAGAGAGAGGGGAATGTAGCGGAGTGGGGGGGGGGAAGAGAGAGGGGAGTGTGGGGGGAGGGAGAGAGGGGAGTGGGGGGGAGAGGGGAGTGTGGGGGGAGGGAGAGAGGGGTGGGGTGTGGGGGGAGGGAGAGAGGGCAGTGTGGGGAGGGAGAGATGGGAGTGGGGGGGAGGGAGAGAGGGCAGTGGGTGGGGTAGAGAGAGAGGGGAGTGGGGGGGGGGAGAGAGAGGGGATGGGGGGGGAGAGAGGGGAGTGGGGGGGGAGAGAGGGGAGGGGAGTGGGGGAGGAGAGAGAGGGGAATGTAGCGGTGTGGGGGGGAAGGAGAGGGGAGTGTGGGGGAGGGAGAGTGGGGGGGAGAGGGGAGTGTGGGGGGAGGGAGAGAGGGGAGTGGGGGGGAGGGAGAGAGGGGCAGTGTGGGGAGGGGAGATGGAGTGGGGGGGAGGGAGAGAGGGCAGTGGGTGGGGTAGAGAGAGAGGGGAGTGGGGGGAGAGAGAGAGAGAGAGGGGATGGGGGGGTGGGGGGGAGGGGGTGAGAGAAAAGGGGAGGGAGTGGGGGTGGGGTGTGCTTTCCTGGCCCAAGATCAGGCTGCAGAAAGGAAAATTGAGTCCACCTGCACTCCTGCAGCTGTGTTCAAATTATTTTTAAATTAGACCATAATGTACTGCGAGAAGTTGCAGGTACCTCGACATATCATGCCTCAGATCAACTAATACTGTAACCAGAAGTCTAATTGCCACAATGCTTCGGGAACACCAGGAAATATGCATGGAATAATCTGATGTTACAGTAGTGAAAATCCCAGTTGAATTGAGCTACATATATCTCTCCAAGCACAAAAGACCTAACATCTTGAAGTAAAAATAATGTTAGACCCAGGCCCAAACGTTCCACTGGATCATACACAAATTACATTATTGTCATTATTGAGGGAGAGGATGGTTGTGGGGAGAGGAAGGGAGGTTGGGGGGGGGGGGGGGTGTACAGGGAGGGAGGTTGGGGGGGTGCGGTGTAGAGGGAGGGAGGTTGGTGGTGGGAGAGGGAGGGAGGTTGGCGGGGGGGGGGAGGGTGGGAGGTTGGGGGGGTGGAGAGGGTGGGAGGTTGGGGGGGTGGAGAGGGTGGGAGGTTGGGGGGGGGGTGGACAGGGAGGGAGGTTGGGGGGGGTGGACAGGGAGGGAGGTTGGGGGGGTGGACAGGGAGGGAGGTTGGGGGGGGACAGGGAGGGAGGTTGGGGGGGACAGGGAGGGAGGTTGGGGGTGGGGAGAGGGAGGGAGGTTGGTGGGGGGGAGAGGGAGGGAGGTTGGGGGGGGAGAGGGAGGGAGGTTGGGGGGGGAGAGGGAGGGAGGTTGGGGGGGGGAGAGGGAGGGAGGTTGGGGGGGGGAGAGGGAGGGAGGTTGGGGGGGGGAGAGGGAGGGAGGTTGGGGGGGGGAGAGGGAGGGAGGTTGGGGGGGAGAGGGAGGGAGGTTGGGGGTGGGGAGAGGGAGGGAGGTTGGTGGGGGGGAGAGGGAGGGAGGTTGGTGGGGGGGAGAGGGAGGGAGGTTGGGGGGGAGAGGGAGGGAGGTTGGGGGGGGAGAGGGAGGGAGGTTGGGGGGGGAGAGGGAGGGAGGTTGGGGGGGGAGGGAGGGAGGTTGGAGGGGGGGAGAGGGAGGGAGGTTGGGGGGGGGAGAGGGAGGGAGGTTAGGGGGGAGAGGGAGGGACCGGGAGAGTGGCAGGCAATGGGGAGAATATGGGGTAAGGGAGCATGGGGGGTGAGGGAGGGACAGAGAGATTTTGGGGTAAGGGAGGATGGGGGATTCAGGAAGGGATGGGTTGGGGGAGGAACGGGAAGAGTGGGGGTAAGGGAGTGAAGGGGAGATTTGGGGGCAAGGGAGGATTGGGCGTCGGAGGGATGGGGTGGGGGAGGAATGGGGTGGGGGAGGAATGGGAAGAGTGGGGCATGAGGGAGAGTGGGGGTGAGGGAGGGACAGGGAGAGTGGGGGTGTAAGGGAGGGACAGGGAGAGTTGGGGTATAAGGGAGGGACAGGGAGAATGAGGGGTGAGGGAGGGACGGGGAAATTTGTGGGTGAGAGAGGATGGGGTGGGGGAGGAACGGGGCAAGGGAGGAACGGGGCAAGGGAGGGACGGGGAGAGTGGGGGGACGAGGGAGGGATGGGGAGAGCGGTGGGGGGATGGGTAGAGCAGGTGTGGGCGGGGAGAGCGGGGTGCGACGGGGGGAGAGGAAGGGATGGGGAGACTGGGGAGCGAGGGATGGATGGGGAGAGCGGTGGGTGACAGGGAGAGTGAGGCACGAGGGATGGACGGTGAGAGCTGGGAGGGGGGGGTGGGGGGGGACAGGGAGAGTGAGGGGTGGGGGAGAGTGGGGGGTGAGGGAGGGAAGGGGGAGAGTGGGGGGGCCGAGGGAGGGAAGGGGGAGAGGTGGGGGCCCGAGGGAGGGAAGGGGGAGAGTGGGGAGCCCGAGGGAGGGACGGGGGGAAGAGTGGGGAGCCCGAGGGAGGGATGGGGGAAGAGTGGAGGTCCCGAGGGAGGGACGGGGGAGAGTGGGGGGCCGGAGGGAGGGACAGGGGGAGAGTGGGGGGCCCGAGGGAGGGAAGGGGGAGAGTGGGGGGGCCAGTGAGAGGGACAGGGGGAGCGTGGGGGGGCCCGAGGGAGGGAAGGGGGAGAGTGGAGGTCCCGAGGGAGGGACGGGAGAGAGTGGGGGTCCAGAGGGAGGGACGGGGGAGAGTGGGGGGCCCGAGGGAGGGACGGGGGAGAGTGGGGGGGCCCCGAGGGAGGGACAGGGGAGAGTGGGGGGGCCCGAGGGAGGGACGGGGGAGAGTGGGGGGTTGTGGGAGGGGTGGGGGAGTGAGGGCAGGAAGAGCGAGAGTGGCATGAGGGAGGGAGGGAAGGGCAAGAGTGGGTGTAGAGGGATGGACAGGGGCGTGGGGTTGAGGGGGGCATGGAGGAGTAGGGGGTGAAGGAGGTACGGAGGAGAGCGGGAATGAGGGATGGGGAGAGTGGGGGGAGGGAGGGACGGGGAGTGAGAGAGGGATGGGGAGAATGGGGAATGAGGGAGGGACAGGGATGTGGGAGGTGAGAGAGGGAAGTGCATAGTAGGAGGAGGGAATGGTGGAGGACTGGGTGAGGAAGGAATTTGGGGAGATTAGGCAAGAGGAACACAGAATGGAGCATTAAAGGGGGAAAAGAAAGAATGTGGGGTGGGCGAGGAATGTGGCAGGGGAGAAATTGGGAAGGATTTGGAGAGAGGTGAAGAATTGTTTGGAGTATTTGGGAATGGTGGGAGTAGGGAGAAATGGTCAGGGGTGAGGAAGGAAGGGGGTCGATCCTGACCCACTTCCCAAGTTACTGGCTGGGGGCGGGGGGTGGGGGGGTTGGTTGGTGTGGAGCAGCCTCTGTGAGGGTGCATTTAAATATGGGGCACAAAGCCTACAGTCAGGAGCTCGGGTTTAGGAACTGTCACCAAGCAAGAGCTCCTGGTCAATCCTCAGATAATAGGCTTCATCATTTACTGAATGAACAAAGTACAAGCAGATCAGTGTAAAGTATTGTTCCCCTAAGATCTAACTTCCCACCTCCCTCTTATAACACCAGAGCCAACACCAAAAAAAAACAACTGCAAAATAGATGCTGCAATTCTGCATATTTTTAGGAAACAAAATGCTGCAAATATTGTGCAAGTTTGGAAGCAACTGTGCAGAGAGAAACAGAGAGGAAAGGTCATGGACCTGAAGCCAAAGTACAGTACTGGAAAATGTTTAAGAGATGCAGCAGTTAACAACATATCAGTGCAGGGCTAAGTTAAGCTTTTACAAACCTGCTTAATGGAAACATCTCGGTATTAGACTGACCAAAAAATGGTTCCAGGAATGGACTGAGGTGGCTGAACAGATCTCCAGAACTGCTTGATCTTGGCCATCTAGTCAGTCACGTAACACTCGCTCAGTCATCAGACAAATGCAGTATATGGAACTCAAAGATTACTTTAAATGCAAAGAAAGCCACAGTAATGAAAGATGATCCCCACTCCCCCATACACTGAGTGCAGTTTACCCGCCTTAATACAGGACTTAGAACCCGTGAAACAAAGTGGTAAATCCTTGTTCTTATTGCAAAGCCTTACCCGAACTAGCTTTTCCTGTTAATCACTCATTGCTTTGATGGTGGTGTTAGCAGGGCAAGTGAAATAGTTTCATTGAACTGTTATTATTCTTTCTGCCATTAAACAGTCCAGTAAGTTATTTAAAAAAAACAAAATGCTTCCGATTAAAGTTGCCGGGAACTTCCTGAATTTGAAACACTTGAAAAGTGGGGAGTGAGGTTCATTTTCTTTGCCCTGCTCGACCGACCCCGCCCCTATGAAACTCCTTCACCAATCAGAACGCTCGCAAAAACTTTTACGGCCAATCCCAGAGCGCATGTAACTTTCGGACCGGTGTGTAAAATTGGCGGGGGAAAGAGCGCGCAAAAAAATATAAGGACACTGGTTTAAACATTAGGTTATATGTAGCTGCCGCCACCTCCCGCCACCTTCATGACTGAACTGCGTAATTGTGTGTTTTCGCTGTTTTAAATCGAGAAGAAAATCCGATCTTTTAAAATCCCGAAGAACGGAAGGATGTAACAAAGAACCATTTGAAAGATTGTATCATACAGATTGATCTGATCACGAATGTTTGCAGCGATAAATATGTAGCATGCAACAAGGTCGATTTGCTATCATGCTTTTTTTTATTCCAGTGCCGCGCCACGATTTTGAACATTAGACAATTATACAATGTCGTGTATTGTGGAGAGCTGATATACTGCATCTCCAGATTACAGGGGGACAAAAAGTGCTTTGCCCTTCAAACGTATGCTTTAATGGTTCAGATCTGTCTCCTTTTCTGTTGACTCTATCTTTGCCAAACAGGTTATACCCATGAAAGTTGCATTCAATTCTACATTCTGGATCTCAGCATGTCTCAGAAACTCCCAGTGAATCCCGGCTGCCAGAACCGTCTCCAATCCCAGTAATTTATTTCTCATTCTTCTAGCTTTCAATTGTGTCGTTTTTTTTTTATTATATAGATTTGCCTTCTCAAACATTCCTCAGTGACTCCCGTTCATGGATGTCTCTCAGAGCACCAGTGAATTCATTCGTTCCTAAGCTATAATTTATCTTGCCGGGATCCTACCTAACACTGTTGTGGGAGAACCAGCAACATAAAGGTTTCAAGCTATTTAGGGCAACGATGAATGGACAATAATTGTAACCTTGCAGTAACTCCCACATTCTGACAACGAATAAAACAAAAACCTCGATGCATCTCTACCTTATCAAGCTGTTATTTTAAAACGAATTACTCTTTCATTGCATCTGGAATACTGGTTAATTCTCCAAAGGTGGAACGAAGCAGGTGTTGGGCTGATATCAAAATGGTAATGTCCATAACTGTATGACCTTGTAAAGAGTTGCCACTGTGACTGCTCGCATGACAGAGTCTTTGCAAATGCATATGTGTATAGAGGAGCCTGAAGGCCAAGAGTTTCAGCTTGATTACAGGTTAAACAAGACGAGCATGAATCTTGTAGTCTCCTTAGATTTGTTCTTTCTGTGTTAAGCCTTTTTTGCTCCAGGTATAAACAAATTGTGCATTTTTACCACTGGACACTAAGCATAGTATTTTCAGCAAGGTAATTTACTGTCTATGGTAATTGAAGCTAACTATTAGAAGTCATTATGCAAAATTACCATCTTAGAAGAGAAATAGAATTAGCTGCTTGACCTTTGCTAATGAGTGTAATAGTTTTTGCTGGCAGTAAATAATAGAAGATGGTATATAAGTCAAAAGTCACTTGCAGGATATGCTTCAGATGAAATTTACATAATGCAGGAGTTCATGAGATGCTACACACTGCCTTGACTGAGTACATGCATCATCCATTGTAGTACCAAGCCATACTGAGTGGAGAGGGAATAAAATCAGCCAAGTTTCCCATTTTCCCATTTCTGATCACTGTTCAACACCCTGTTTCGTTAACTGTATGTGGGCTGAGGATAGGATTGGACTTTACTAATAAAAATGAAAACAAGACTTGCATTTTTATAGCGTATTTCATGACCCATCGGATATCTCAAAGCGCTTTACAGACAATTAAGTACTTTTGAAATGTAGTCACTCTTGTACTGTAGGTAAAACAGCAGCCAATTTGTACACAGTAAACCCCTGAAGATAGCAATGTGATAATGACCAAAAACTCTGTTTTTTGTGTTATCGATTCAGGGATAAATATTGGTTAGGGCAGCGAGGATAACTCCTCGGTCCTTCTTCGGAATAGTGCCTTTGGACCCTTTGCATTCATCCACGCATGCAAATGGGGCTTCGGTTTAATGTCTCATCCAAGGGTGGCGCATCCAATAGTGCAACGTTCCAGCAGTCATGATTTTTGTGCTGAAACCCTGGAGTGAGACTTTAACCCAGAGCCTTCTGATTGATAGGCAAGAGGGGCTACCAGCTGAGCCAAGCTGACACTCTTCATAGTTGTTCATAGACCCCCAGACATACAGAGAAATAGCATTTTTTTTTAAAAGAGAATGGTCTTCTAAACAAAGTATGAATTCATAATATAATGCTTTATGTCAATAATATTTACAATGGTGTAAATTCAGATGCTGTTCAGTATAATGCCATACCTGATGTCCAAGTTCTAAAAAATGAGTTTGGATGATTTATTAGCAAATCCTTCACTTAATGTTCACTGTTGAGGAGCATCCATCTGAGTCTGTTTTTTTTTATTGCACCTCTGGGACTAACTTTGGGATATTTCACCACCTTCAAGTTACTATATAAATGCAAATACTATTCTAACTCTTTGTGTGATTCTAGTGCTGAACACATGTCAAATACTTGGGCCCCATTTAAGAACAATTGTGTGAAAAGAGTACATGCGAATAACTTCACAAGGTAAATAGTTATAAGAGTTTTTCATACCTCTCGTCCTCTGCTAGATTCTGGAGCAGTGTGGCACTGCTGGACCATACATGAGGAATCCTCAAATCATTAGAGTGAATCCAAATTAATCCACCTCATTGAGATCTTGCAGAAATATCACATTTACTGCTGCAAGTATCTGTGCCTTCAAGCTGCTTTTACAAGTTGAAAATATTTTAGCATCAACTGACAATTGAACTATGAGTATTTTTATTCTTTAATTTTGTGTTTCATTGTAAGCCATGTGGTCTCTACTAAGTGTATTTTATACAATTTTAAATATACTGAAGATTACTTAGCACTCTCATGTCACCCTGTATAGTTTTGGGGCATTGCAAGAGAAAACACACGGTTCAAACCCATTTCACTTTATAACAGTTACAAGTCATGAGAAATAATAGTCCAGACTTCTATTTTCCATATTGTTGATCATTTTACAAGGTTTTCACTTTCAATCTCATACAATCCAGGCTGAATAATCTAAGTTTTTGCAGTCATTCCTCTCAACAGACCTCTGATGACAGGGATCAGTCTTGCAGCTTTTCTGTGGAATGCATTTAACACTTGAATAGCCCCTTTTTGTCCTGGTGACCAGAACTGAACACAATATGAAGGTAAAGTCTGACCAGTGCAATATATGGTTTGGACATTTCCTCTGATTTGTATTCTACTGTTTCAGTTATAAAATTCAGCATTCTACTTCCTGTTGTTGAATACTACACTGGATACGCTGAACATCAAGCCTAACAAGACTCTGGAACACTTTTCGTTTTATTGTTAACTATTTTGACACCTTACATAAAATACATATGCCACCTTTTTTCTCTTCCTATATGTGGTACTTTGCACTCGTCTGTACTAAGTAGCTTCAGCCTCTTACTGCAACCTCAGTACAGCTGGCAGATCGGAACACCAAGGGAAGAATTCTCCCCCCGTTGGGGGGTGGGGGGGTGGTGGAAGTGCAGGAGCAGGCGCAGGTGGGCATGCCTCTGATCGACGCCCCCGATTGGGGGTGTGCCGCCATTTCACGTGGGTGGGCCATTTAAGGCCCGCCCAGTGTGATGTCCGCCAGGAAGCGCTATGCGCTCTCTGTGCAGGTGGTGGGGGGAGACCCTCAGCCGGGAGTGCACTCTTTCGTGCATGTGCGTGAAAGATTGCACTCATCTCCCTGAGGCAAAGTACTGCCTCAGGGAGATCGGCGTCAAATTTAAAAATGGTGCAGGTGCAAAAATAAAATTTCCCTGACATGTCCCCTCATGTGACACTGTAGCATGAGTTGGGACATGTCCATCACTTTAAAGCATGCATTTATTAAAATTTTAAAAACCCTCATGAAACCTCATCCCGCCAGGGCTCCCGGCCTGCCCGCCAAGCTTAAGGTTGGACGGGCAGGTCCATTAATTATCTCAATTACTTTTTAAATGGCCTCAATAGGCCGTTGACAGGTCGGCGGGCACACAGCTGATTTGGCTGCCCACCCCCCCAGCCCCACCGACCTGAAAATTGAAATGAAGCGGGGTGACGTTGAGAGTTCTGCCCGACATCATCCCGCGTAATTTTACCTGTCGGCGAGCGGGCCCCGCACCCCCCTCACCGACCTAAGGATCCTGGCCCAAGTTCCCCTCCAAGCCACACACCATCCTGACTTGGAACTATAATGTCATTCCTTCACTGTCACTGGGTCAAAATCCTGGAATTCCCTCCCTAACAGCAGTTCAAGAAGGTGGCTTATCAGCATATTCTCAAGGGCAGTTAGGGATGGGCAATAAATGCTGGTCTTGCCTGGAATGCCCACATCCCATGGATCAATAATATAAAAAAAAATCACTTCCCAAATTTGATCCATTTGCATTGAGTTTCTAAACACAAACTGTACTTCTGAATCAGAAACAATACTGAGTAGAACGCTATGTCAGAACAAGAAGGAAGGGAGTTTGCTGCATGAAGAGATAAAAGCAAAATTATTTCAATTAGCTTTTTTTTATTAGTTCATAGGATGTGTGCATCACTTGCAAGGTGAGCATTTATTGCCCATCCCTAATTTCCCTTGAGAAGGTGATGGTGAGCTGCCTTCTTGATTGACTATAGGTCATGTGATGAAGGTACTCCATGAGCTGATAGATAGTGAAATCCAGGATTTTGACTCGGCGACAATGAAGGAACCGCTATATGTTTCCAAGACAGCATGGTGTGTGACTTGGAGAACTTGGAGGTGGTGGTGTCCCAAGTAGCTGCTGCCCTTATTTTTCTAGGGCATAGAAGTATAGGGGGCGGCTGGAAGGTGCTGTCAAAGGAGCATTGGTGAGGTGCTGCAGTACATCTTGTAGATGACACACGCTGCTGCCACTGTACGCCAGTTGTGGAGAAAGTGAATATTTCAGGTGGTGCATGGGGCACCAGTCAAGTGGCTGCTTTGTCCTGGATAGTGTTGAGATTATTGTACTGTTGGAGCTGCACTCATCCAGGCAATTAATGAGTATTCCATCACACTCCTGATTCAGGCATTGTAGGTAGTGAAAATGCTTTGAGGAGTCAGGTGGTGAGTCACTTGTCACAGAACACATAGCGCCTGGCCTGCTCTTGTAGCCAGAGTATTTATGTGGCTGTTCCAGTTCAGTTTTTGGTGAATGGTGACCTCCAAGATATTGATGGTTTGGGATTCAAGAATGATAACGTCTTTGAATGTCAAGGGGAGATGGTCATTGCCTGGCATTTGTATGGTGCGAATGTTACTTGCCACTTCAGCCTAAGCCTGAAAGCTGTCCAGGGCTTTCTGCATGCAGACATGGACCGCTTCATGGTCTGAGTAATTGCAAATGAAACTGAACATTGCAATCATCAGCAAACATCCCCACTTCTGACCTTATGATGGAGAGAAGGTCATTGATGATCCAGCTGAAGATGATTGGGCCTAGGAAACTACTCTGACGAACATCTTCTGCCATGTCCTGAGATTGAGTTAATTGTCCCCCAACAACCTCAACCAGCTTCCTTTGTGCTGGGTATGGCTCCAGCTAATTTCCCCCTGATTCCCTTTTGACTTGAATTTTACTGGGCTCCTGATGCCACACTCAGCCAAATGCCATCTTGATGTCAAGGGTAGTCACTTCCACCTGACCCCTGGAATTCAGTTCTTTTGTTTATATTTGAACCAAGGCAGTAATGAGGTCTGGAGTTGAATGATACTGGCAGAACCCAAACTGGGTATCAGTGAGCAAGTTATTGGTGAATAGGTGTTGCTTAATAGCACTGTTGACCACACCTTCCATCTCTTTGCTGATGATTGAGAATAGAATGGTGAGGCCATAATTGGCCAGACTGGATTTGTCCTGCATTTGTCCAAGAGGACATAGTTGGGCAATTTTCCACACTGTCGGGTAGATGCCAGTGCTGTGGCTGTACTAAATCAACTTGGCTAAAGGCATGGCTAGGTCTGTAGCACAAGGCTCCAATAGTACTGCCACAATGTTGAAAGGGCCCAAAACCTTTGCTGTATCCACTGCCTTCAGCCATTTCCAGATATGGGGTGGAGTGAAACAAATTGGCTGAAGACTGGCATCAGTGATGCTGGGGACATCAGAAGGAGGCTGAAATAAATCATCCTCTCGATACTTTCTGCTGAAGCTGAGTGCAATCTCTTCAGCCTTGTCTTTTATATCCATTTGCTGATCTCTGCCATCTTTGAGGACGGGAATGTTCATGGAGGCTACTCCACCCATTACTTGTTTAATTGTCCACCACTATTCATAACTGGGTAGCAAGAATGCACATTTTTAATCAACAAAATATATATATATTGAGCATACCCAAGTGGTTTGAAATCTCTGTTGATGAACATAATTTTTCACAGCCGAGTAATAATGAATGACTTTGTCATTTTCCAGTGCACATCCTGACTTCGAAAAGTGTTTCCTTTTTTGTTTTGCTTATCCTAGATATTCCATTTTAACATTGCATTAACTCAAATCCTGTTTATTGTTCTCCTTTATTTTTAATTTCACTCCCATGTCCTCCTTTTAATTTTGCTTCACTTGAGCACTCCCTTTTTAAATTATCTGGTGCTCCTTTATTAATTTTGCTTCAAGTGTTGCACTTTAATGTTCACTTCTCTCCAATCCTCTTTTTTTCAAATTCACCTCTGCCTCATACTCCTGTTACTTTGACTCAGCGCTGTGTTCACCTTTAGAATTCTAGCTCTCCTCTTTTCAGTTGCCTGGTCTTCACTACAACTTCATGGCCAGGACTTTTCCTATGGCGGGCAGGCTGGGCGGGAGCAGGCGGAGGCGAGCATGGAGCCGATCGCCTACACGGGCGGGCTAATTAAGGTCCGCCCAGCGGAATACGTGGCTGGTAGCGCTCAGCACTCCCTCTGCAGACGGGGCGGGGGGGGGAGGAGGGAGAGTCGGGGCCAGTGCTCTTTCATGCATGCGTGCGAAGGAGCGCAGCAATCTCCCTGAGGCACGGAGCTACCTCAGGGAGATTGAATGGATATTAAAACAATGCAATAAATGATTAAAACATTTATTTGATCATGTCCCCTCATGTGACTGTGTCACATGAGTGGGGACATATTGTATATTTATTAAAATGTATTTATTTAATTAATAAAAGCTTCAGGATACCTCATCCCGCTCATGGATAAGGTTTCCTGAAAAAACGCGAAGGCTGCATGGGCTTTCTGCCTGCCCACTAACCTTAAGGTTGGGCAGGCAGCGTTCTCAAGTGGCTCAATTGATTTCTTAATGGCCTTAATGGCGGGCGCGCAGCCGACTCTGGCGCACATCTGCCAAACAAAATATCGCGCATCATTTTACACATTGGCGTGTCAGGACCACCCTTCACGCCAACCGGAAAATTCTGCCCCACGTCAGCTCAAGAGTTTGAGAATGAAACTCCATCACAACGAATTGTTGCATTATTGCCCCCTGCTAAAATCAGGAAAAACATATTATGCGTTCCAAAACAAATGCTTCCAATTAGAGTTTAGTTTTCCCCCACAGCACTGAAATCTATCCAGGCCACAATCACCAGATATATCCTATGTAGCTGTGAATGTGGTACATCACCTCTCCATTATCTCTCTGTAGTATTTAATGCGGCTGATTACACCCTTCACTGCCTCTTCTTCGTGGTCCATCACTGTAACAATACCCCTTCTTGATTCTTTTCTTATCTGTCCCAATGTAACCATCGCAACTACTTCATTAGATTCTCCACTGTCTGAACAGTCACCTCCAGTGTGCCCCAAGATTCCATCCCCATGCTCCCTCCTACCCCTTATGCCTCTGAAAGGAATTATTTGTAAGCTTGGGATGTGTATGCTGATCGCCTACACATGCCTCTCTGACACCAGCTTCAAATTCATTACCTTCTGCTGTTTGACTGATATTAAATCAAAGATGACCCAACACTGGTACAAGGCTGTTCCATGTGGTTTTGGCCGGAAGCTTTGTAATCTGGTTCCTGATTCAATTCCCCTGCCAGCTGCTTGTCCAATTTAAAGCTTCAGCATCCTGTTTGAACTTGAGCTGAATTTCAAACTTCACATCAAGTCCATTATCAAGCCTACCTTTTTGCACTCCTGTAATAACTAGGTGTATTGTCCCTCCCTCCTGTCAATCACTCATCATGTGATGTGATTACAGGCAGGGCTTCGACCAATAAGCTAACTGTGCAGGTAATCCTGTGGGCGGGGCTTCCAGCAGAGCGATAGCGTCTAGTGTACAAGCACTTCTACATGTCTCCTAAATAAAGTTTAGCCTTTTCTTCACCAAACCTGCTGCTCCATCAAGTTATTACATTTTGCGATGAGGATAAAACCAACTCCTGTTGCGTACTTCACCCTGGTTGATGTGAGTAAAACAAAGTCGAACGATACTTATCAGTCATGCTGCTGTTTGGACAAATCGATTCACACGATGCTAACATTGAAGATTGGAGTCGGTGTGTTGAGCGACTTGGGTTCTATTTCATTGTGAACGAGTTGACTGCTGAAGAAAAACGTAAAGCTATCCTGCTGAGTGCATGTGGGAGCAAAATGTGTAGCCTGATTCGAAACCTGGCTGCCCCGAATGCGCCCAGTTCTAAGTCGTACAGTGAGTTGGTGGAACTCATGAAATCGCAGTTTCAACACAAGCCATCTGTGATCATACAACGCTTCAGGTTTAATTCAAGAGTTCGTGCCCCAGGAGAGTCCGTTGCTATCTTTGTGGCGAATTTGAAACAGTTAACTGAATTCTGTGAGTTTGGAGATACCTTGAGCAGACTTGTATGTGGAGTCAAGGGTGACACCATACAGTGCCACTTGCTAGCTGAATCCAACACTTATTTCAAGCATGCCTTGGAACTTTCTCTCGCGATGGGAAGTGCTGCGAAAGACTCACAGGCTTTTCAAACATGCGGATAATGGCACCGTCCTCAACGTTGGGCGGGAACCTGCTGCTGAGCGTGGTGCGAGAAACAGAACAGCAGATTTTAAACGCGATTCTATGCCCACGACATGAAAACTTAGGAAGCCTAATGGTAACACGTCAGCTAATAAGATACGCATTTGCTACGAATGTGGAGAAAATCATGGAGCAGACGTTTGTAGATTCAAAGAGGCAGAATGCAATTATTGCCACAGGAAAGGACACCTGGTTAGGCAGTGCAGAAAAAAGGATAGGCAAACAGCAAAACAACAAATGAATCTGATTGAGCTAACTGATACAGCAGAGGCTGAGGCTGCTCCTACTGATGTATACTCTCTGTATCACGTGACTGCTGTTAAATCTGAGCCCATTATAGTGTCAGTGCAAGTGAATGGCAAGCAACTGCAGATGGAGGTGGTGCTTTAACTACTGTTGTTGGGGAGCACATGTTCAGGTGCCTCAGTGAAGTGGGTCAACCATTAACATTGGAGCGGACATCTGCCGAGCTGAGAACTTACGCTGGAGAATCCATTCAGGTCAAAGGCATTGCTGTTGTCCCAGTTTCCTACAAACAACACTCAGCCCAACTGCCTGTGATAATCGTAAAAGGGGAGGGGCCCAGCCTTTCGGGTTGAGATTGGCTGCAGAAAATAAAACTTGACTGGTCAGAAATATTCCATTTGAAGTCTGATGGAATTCCAGAGCTCTTGAAGAAATATGACACTGTTTTTCAAGACGAATTGGGAAAACTGAAGGGCCTGCAAGCTAAAATGCATTGTCGATCCCCAGGCAACACCCCATTTCTTCAAGGCCAGACCAGTGCCTCACTCACTGAAAGAAAGCGTGGAAGCAGAGTTGTGCAGGCTGGGAAACCTGGGAATAATTTGGCCTGTCCACTTTTCTGAGTGGGCTGCACCCATAGTCCCAGCTGTCAAGCCAGACCAGACTATACGTATATGCGGTGACTACAAACTGACAGTCAACAAAGCAGCAAAGTTAGACAAATACCCCATTCCCAAAATCGATGACTTGTATGCCAAGTTAGCTGGAGGCAAGTCATATACAAAACTAGACATGAGTCATGCCGATCAACAATTGGAATTGGAAAGCACATCAATAGAATATATGACAATTAATACCCATAAAGGCCTCTACCAGTATACCCGATTACCTTTTGGAGTTTCATCAGCAGGCGCTATTTTTCAGTGAGCCATGGAGAATCTCCTGCAGGGACTTCCACATGTGGTCGTGTACTTAGATGATGATCTCATCACTGGGCTGACAGAAGCTGAACACTTAGCCGACCTTGAGGAAGTGCTGAGAAGATTTATGGAAGCAGGTGTGCATTTGAAGCGAAAAAAATGCACATTTCAGGTATCGGAGGTAACCTACCTGGGCCACAGAGTGGACGCTGTGTGGTTGCATCCTGTTGAAGACAAGGCCCAAGCCATAAAAGATGCACAAACACCCTCTAATGTGACAGAGCTTAAATCTTTCCAAGGTATGATTAATTACTATTGCTGTTTTTTTACCTAATCTATCCACTGACTGGCACCACTACATTTGTTGCTGAGGAAGAACCACCGCTGGTCATGGGGCTCACAGCAAGAAGAAGCCTTTGTAACAGTGAAGAAACTGCTTCATTCATCAGGCTTGTTGGTGCACTATGACCCATCTAAAGAGCTGTGTTGATGTGTGATGTTTCTCCTTATGGTGTAGGAGCCATTCTATCACATCAATGAAGGACGGATCAGAAAAACCATTGGTTACATTCCTAGAACGCTTTCCCAAGCTGAGAAAGGCTACTTTCAGTTGGAAAAAGAAGGATTGTTGATTGTATTTGGTGTCAAGAAGTTTCACCAATAGCTACACGGGCAACATTTTACAATTGTGTCTGACCATAAGCCGCTGACAGGTTTGTTCAGTAAAGACAAAACTATTCCGCCTATAGTTTCAGTGAGAATCCGAAGTTGGGCTTTGACGCTATCAGCTTATGAATACATATTTATGTACCGCTGTGGCTCGCATATAGAATGGCCAAGAATTCTCATGTCTGATGACTTACGACCATTTTATTCCAGAAACACTGAACTGAGTTGTCACGACGGAATTTTGCGTTGGAGTTCAAGAGTTGTGGCCCTATTGTAGGTTAGAGAGTCACTCTAGGCAGAGCTCCGCAGTGCACACCCAGACATATTGAAGATGAAGATGCTAGCACGTAGCTACGCCTGGTGGCCAGGAATAGACAGTGACGTCGGGAGCATGGTTAAACAGTGTTCCCTTTGCCAGAAACACCGGAAGTTACCTGTTTCAGCGACTCTTCACCCATGGGAGTGGCCTGGTCGACCTTGACTGCATATTGACTATGTGGGAGTGTTTCTAGGCACCATGAACTTATTAAGCATCGATGCACATTCAAAATGGCTTGATGTCAACGAAGTTAAAACGCCAACTTCAGCCACAACTATTGAAAAGCTGCATCATTCCTTCAGTATACATGGTTTACCTGAGATTATTGTTTCTGATAATGGAACAGCTTTCACCAGCATGGAATTTCAGAGATTCACGGATCTGAATGATATCCGGCATATTAAAGACCGCTCCCTGGCATCCTTCATCCAATGGTCTCGCCGAAAGAGCTGTCCAGACTTTTAAAGCTGATATGAAGAAGTTATCTGGAGGTACTCTAGAGTCTCACCTTTCCAGATTTCTCCTAAGTTACCGTCCAACACCACATACTACTGCAGGCTCGACACTGTCAGAGTTACTGATGAAACGCTGTTTGTGTACGCGTTTACACTTGGTGTTTCCAAATCTAGAGGGGAAGGTGACACAGAACCAGAATAATCAAAAGTTGAACCACGATCTACACAGCAAGGCTCGTACGTTCTATGTAAGTGACCCTGTGTAGGTGCATAATTGTGGAAGTATCTTCTAGTACAGCTCCAGATCCCATTAATCCGGTTCCGGAACTTCTTTCAGTAGAGCTACGCCACTCTAACCGTCTCTGCTGAGCACCTCAAAGGCTTGATTTGCAATCACCAGAGATTGTATAAATATTTGCTGGTTTTTCTGACCTTTTTTTATTGTAAATGTAATAAACTTAAAGGGGGAGAAAGTGTAGTAACTAGGTGTATTGTCCCTCCCTCCTGTCAATCACTCATCATGTGATGCGATTATGGGGGCTTCGACCAACAATCTTACAGGAGGAGCAGCACCTCATCTTCCGACTAGACACTTTACAGCCTTCCAGACTGAATATTGAGTTCAACAATTTTAGATCATGAACTCTCTCCTCCATCCCCGCCCCCTTTCCGATCCCCCTTTTTCCAATGATTTATATATATTTTTCTTTTCCCACCTATTTCCATTATTTTTAAATGTATTTCCATCCATTGTTTTATCTCTAACTTTTAGCCTATTTCGATCCCCCCCCCCACCCCACCCCCACTAGGGCTAACTGTCCCTTGCTCGTCCTGCTTTCTACCCTAATGTCCCCATTAGCACATTCCTTAGATAATATCACCACCGACAACACGCCTTTGTCCTTTTGGCTATGACATCTTTTGGCAATCTCCACCTATCACTGGCCCTCTATCCAGCTCTACCTGTCCCACCCCGCCTTAAACCAGCTTATATTTCACCTCTTTTCTATTTTTCCTTTGTTCTGATGAAGAGTCATTCGGACTGTATTCCTCTCCACAGATGCTGTTAGACCTGCTGAGTTTTTCCAGGTATTTTTGTTTTTGTTCTAGATTTCCAGCATCCGCAGTATTTTGCTTTTAATCTTATTGCGTGTAATCCTGTGGGCGGGGGTTCCGATGGAGAGATCACATCTAGCACGCAAGCACCTCTACGTGTCTCCTAAGTAAAGTTTAGCCTTTTCTTCACCAAACCTGCGGCTCCATCAAGTTATTAGAACTTCTTTATGATTTGCTTTTGTCCTATCTCATCCTGACAAATCCATGTTTTCTGTCATCTCCAGTTTTGACTTCAACACTGTCCTCACTGACAGGGAAACCTGTAGAAAATTAAAAACAGGCACTTACCTGGGAACATATGGCCCAAGGTGCAGATCTCAACAGAATTAGCCTGACAGCGCCATCACTGCTCCTGCTCAACTCTAGGGTAAATCGCATTCTGCCCTGGTTACGTCATTGGACTCTGATCTGCAAACTTAAAATTGCAATCACCAGGATTGAGGTGGGAAAAAGGTGGGTAAGTTCCCCCAGCCATTTTAACTACCTAACTTCATCACTGCGAGCTTTCAAACATACCTCTTCAGTGCCACCTTTGATCATTTTGCCTAACTTTTCTCCTAATCCTTACATAGTATCCAAGCTTACCCCTGTTAAAGGAATATTTTGCTTTGTAAAAGATGGTGTATTACCATAAATTGTTCCTAATAAAGTCGACCATTTGTATTGCAGTTACTTTACCATTGTTAGTCCTCCCACCCACAAGATGGTAGTATAGTACAGGTAATGCACAGACATCCCATATACTTGCATCCTAAGAGATTTTCTATGACTCCAATGAATGTTACGTTGTGATTGACCACTAGATCATGTTGATTGAAGCAAGTGAGTGCTCCCAATATTGATCAATCTTGATTTTGCAAAGCACGCCGCATGGTAATTTGACTGAAGAGGAAAAGCCCACTAAGGGTAGATGTGCCTTCATGGTTGGGAGCCAAGAGCACAACTCTTAACTCTTCCTTGTCTTGCTTTGTACTTACATTTGATATAGAAAAAAACATAATTCATGCACATAGAGATATTACAAATATGTTTTGAATAATTTTCAAAAATCTATCCTGTTGTCACTTCCAACAGGGTATATAATTTTTAAAATCAAGTTTGGTTTGCATTTCAGTAAACTACCTTAGGGTGGCAGAATTGAATCAACCATCTGCACGGGTAACACTAAAACCATAAAACTCTCTTTCGCAAATGCGGACATCACAGCATGGGCGGAATTCTATGGCCCCGTCAAACGGGGGCGGGGCTGGAAAATGCCGTTCCGGAGTCCATTGACTTTGGCGGGATCGGAAAATCCCGCAGGCGGGAGGGGCTGTAAAATTCCGCCCAATGTATAACAACACCGAAAGAAACAGGTTTTCTTTTAAAAGGAAAAAATAAAATTTATAATAGAACGGAAAGAAACAAATTCGTTTTCTTGTTGAGTATGAATGAGTCATTGTCTAGTGAAGTCTTAGTTCAACAACAATAACCGCCTACACTTATATATGGCCTTTGATGTAGCGGCAGGATTTTGGTGACCTCAGGCTTATGGAGGGCAGAAAGTGGGAGCTCAGGCAGGAGAGCATTGGAATAGTCAGCTTCAGAGGTAACAAAGGCATGGGTGAGGGTCTCAACACCAGATGAGCAGAGGCAGGGGTGGAGCTGGATGACGTTATGGAAGTAGGAATAGGCGGCCTTAGGGATAGTACCGATATGTGACCGGAAGCTCCTCCTGGGGTTAAACCTGGCATTAAACTTGAGAACAGTTTGATTCAGATAGCTGCTAGGACAAGGAATAGAGTCAGTAGCGAGGAAACAGGGTTTGTAGCAAGAAACAAAGACTTCAGCCTTCCCAATATTTGATTGGAGGAAATTTTTTTTGATTATCCAGTACAAGATGTCAGACAAACAGTCTAATAATTTAGAGACTTTAGAACATAAGAAAAGAAGCAGGAGAAAGCCATTCGGCCTTTTGAGCCTGTTCGGCCATTCAACAAGATCATGGCTGATTTTCTACTATAACTCCACCTTCCAACACTATATCCCCAAGTCCCTTAATTTCTTTAGCGCTCAAAAAATCGATCAGCCTTTTACTCGAAAATACTCAATGGGCAGAATATTGCGTTCATCGGGCAGGCGTGCGCCCGACCTGAATGAGCGCAAAATGACGAGTGATGACGTCAGGAGAGGATCCCAATGTCATCGAGCACTCACGCGATATTTCGGTCAGAGCGCTGGAGTCGACAATTAAGCAGCCTATTAAGACCCTTAATGAAGTAAGTGATTCAAATTTTTTTGCTGCCTATCCAACCGTTCAGCTGGCGGGCGGCTGGGCGAAAAGACCAAGCGGCCTTTGCATTTTTGGCCGAAACCTCATCCAGGAGCGGGATGAGTTTTCAACCAGCGATTAAAAAAACCTTTTTGCACTCAACTCTGCCGTGACAGAGTCACATGAGGGGACATGTTTTTTTAAAACATTTTTAATATCTTTTTTTTTTACTTGGAAATTCTTCAGCCTCGTGAGGCAACTCTGTGCCTCAGGGAGCTTTCACTGCGCGCACCCACATGCATGCGTGAACTTCCGTGCTGCTCCGACCCCCGCCCCGGCAGCGCTGCAGCCCGCGTTTCACGCAGGCTGGCTGTTAATTGGCCATCCAGCGTGAAACCGCAGTCAGGGCCTGATCGCGGGCGGTGGTCGGCTTCCCGACTGTTCCCGGTCCCGCCCGCCTGACCGCCGGAAAATCCTGGCCAATGGCTGAGTATCCACAGGGGTAGAGAATTCCAAAGATTCACAACCCTTAGAGCTGAGGCATTTCTCCTCATCTCAGTCCTAAATGGCAGACCCCTTACTCTAAGGCAGTGGAGAAGTTTAGAAAGCTGGTGGTGAGATTGAGCTGGGTGTCGCTGTGATTTCGAATGATGTTGCAAGGGGCAACACGTGGATGAGAAATAGATCAGCGTCAAGAGATAACACAGTAAAATGGACCTAAATAGTATGATGGCAAATGATATAAAAACTCAGAAATAAATCCTGATCTGGCAGAGATTAGTGACAGCGCATCATGGATATTGTTTCATTTGTGGGAAAGCCTATTGTAACCTGTAAGCTTAGCACATCTATATTCTTAGATCACTTTATTCGTTATATGGTAAGCAGGATGTGATGCATATAAAACAACAGTTTCCATGTAGTTACCCTTTTTTGTTTGAAAATATAGAGTAATAGAGTGGTTCAGTACAGAATCTGTGCCAGCTCTTTACAAGAGCAATGCACCCAGTACCACTCCCCTGCCCTTTTACCATAGCTCTGCAAATTTTTCTTCTCCCGAATCTTTTCCGCACCCGCTCTAATGCCTTCCTAAAGTGTGGTGCCCAGAATTGGACACAATACTCCAGTTGGAGCTAAACCAGTGTTTTATACAGGTTTATTATAACTTCCTATGCTCCTATTTATAAAGCCCAGGATCCCATATGCTTTATTAACCGCGCTCTCAACTTGCCTTGCCATCTTCAATGATTTGTGCACATATACCCTAAGATTCCTCCGCTCCCTTTAGAATTGTACCCTTAATTTTATGTTGTCTCCACCCATTCTTCATACCAAAATGAATCACTTCACACTTCTTGAGAGGGGAGTATCTTGGACACTGGCATATTTATGTGTAGTGTTACAAAAAGGTAGAATATAAATATACTTTTGCACATCCTCATTAAGCAGACATAGCAAACCATGGCACATTCAAATACCAATGGTTTTGCTTTTAGAAATAGTTGGTGGCAGACTTGAAACAGATGACCTGCTTGCTTTCTGTGCCAGAAATAATCTGTGGAGTAAGAAAACATGAAATGCAGAGGGGAAGTGGAATAACCTGTTTGAGTTGGAAGTCCAAGCAATTTTAGGCTTTTGCTGGATTAAGTATGTTGTAAGTAATGGCACATGCATTTTTAGAGCACTCCATTTATTACATTAAAATTATTTTATCCGGACTTCTCCGTCAGAGAATAAATGTTGGTATGTGTGGTTGGCTCAGAGATGGTATGCTGAGTGCAGCTAGAGATGTTTTGCCAGATCTTTGTTCTCCAGAGTTGGAGCACTCCTCTGCTGGGCAATGCTCCATGATAGTATCCTGGCCAAAAACTGAAGGAACATGCCCAGTGAGTGGAGGCTAACTCAAATATCAGTCTAGGCAGCAATCCAAAGCCCCAACCCATAAATTGTGCTCCCAGTCCTTTATTGTCGGGGTTACTAGACTGTCCAAGCAGCAATATTTCTTTTGAAATTTAAAACAACAGATTTATGAGGAATTATTAAAATGGCTAGATTTATATGTAGCTATAAACACTTTATAATAGGTCATATTTCTACTAAACTGACCACCATAAATATACATGATCCACAGTTCTGGAGATGACTGCAGTGTCGTTGTTCACTCTGCACCAGATTTGCAAGCCGCTCTCAATCTCTTTAATTCTTCATGCAAGAAACTCGGACTGTCACTGAATGTTGCTAAAACAAAACTCATACAACAACCCACGCCTGGCCAGCCAAACATTCCGCCTCCCATATATATTGAAGAGGAGACTCTGGAATATGTTGAGCTCTTCCCACATCTTGGCAGCCACCTCTCTCAAAATGCCACCATTGACGAGGAGATCCAACACTGGATCCACTGCACCAGCTCAGCTTTCTACAAACTACAGCAATTAAATTTTGACAATGAAGACCTCTGCATGACAACAAAAGTTCAAGTGTACGGCACAGTTGTTGTCACCACACTCCTGTACCGCAGTGAGACCTACGCTGTGTATCAATGACACGTAAGAGCGCTTGAGAAACTCCATCAACATTGCCTCCACCGGATTCAATGGGAGGACCGTTGAACAAATGCTAGCGTCCTTCTTGAAGCCAGCTCCCTCAGACATTCAGGGCATAACTCCTGCGAAACGGCCAAACACTGTCTTTCCCGCAAGGTCCTGTTTGCTCAAATCTCAAATAGCAACACTTCAGGGGAGGACAAATAAAATGCTTCAAAGACACTCTGAAGCTCTCCTGGAAGTGCAGCAGCATTGACATTAATGACTGGGAGGGACTTGCTAGCAGTCATTCGGAATGGTGACAACTTGTCCTTCAAGCTTCATCACACACTTTGAGTCCCAGTATTTAATGATAAGGCAGAGTGAGGCAGAGAAGAAAAGAAAAGGAAGCAAACCCTGAACTCCAGATTCCACTACCTTGTTGGACGTCCTATCCCACGTGCCCAAAGGTCTCCAGCTCAAGGATTTCGGTCACATGAAAACCCATGGCAGAAACTCGCGACCCTGAGTAGCAACCACCCTTGAAAAGACGGACTGCCGACACACATACTTCCTATTTTTTAAACTTGCATTTTCCTCTCCATCAGCTGTTTTGGTGCAGCTATTTCTAATTGAGGAAAGTCAAGTGACTGAGGTGTACTCGAGCAGAACAAATCTAATTGCCGTCTAAGTTTCCTCCCTTAATGAAGGCATTGTCTCCAGGTAATTCCTGCAGAAATGCAGGAATTTACCGACTGGAGAATATGCATCCCTTAGTCCTATGTCATAACATTGAACTAATAAGCTGCACCACTGGTTATGTGACAGAAACAGTGCTTAATTCATTTTTTAAAAAGTCATATTGACTTCTCATTGCAAATGAGAATAGATATTGTACACTGGAGAACAGATGATCTTAACTGCTGGGAAAAGGAAACTAGGCTACAGGTCCAGAGAGCTGATAAAGCATAGTTTTTGGTTTCTATTCTGTTACTCTCAGCTTTCTCTGCTCCTTTCCAAAAGGCAATGATTCATGATGGCAAATTATTCCAAGGTCATCAACAGTCCTCTAATACCTTGCCCAAAGAACCATTCTTCATGCATGAATGTAGACAGGAATTGTCAGCAGATTATTGACAGTAGGGGTATTACAGCCAAACCAATCCTGCCTTCATCCGACCACACCTTCCAGTTGACGATTAACAATCAGGAACTGTGGGCGGAATCGTCCCAGGTTTGCACAAAGTGCGATAGCGGCCGGGCAAAAAATTGTTTTACCCTCTGGCCGCAATAGCAGGTTTTCACGTCATATCGCCCCATTTCCAATGCGTCCCACCTCATTAATAATGCATTCACGGGAAACACACCAGATCGCTGGCAGGCAGACTCAAATTTGCCTGACCCACCGGGACCTTAGCCCACCCCTTACTGCCTCCTCTGCCCTCACTCCCTCCTCCACCCTTACTACCTCCTCCACCCTTACTCCCTCCTCTCCCCCACCCAGACTCCGTCCCCACCTCCGAACTCCTTCCCCCCTCCGAACTCCCTCCTCCACCCAACACCTTCCTCCCACTGGACACCTCCATCCCCCTGGACTCCTTTCCCCCTCCGATCTCCCTCTTCCACCCAGACACCTTCCTCCCCTGGACTCCTTCCCCCACTCTGAACTTCATCCCCCTCCGAACCCCTTCCCTTACACTTTCCTACCCCCTCCCCTCCCGCCATACCTACCTCCCTACTTGTCGAATTCTGCCCCGTTACGCCGTCCTCCCTGGGTACTCCCTCATTCCCCCTCTTACCTGACACCTTCTTCTCCCGCCTCCCAACCTCCCAACCTCACACCTCGCGACAGCTTTGCCTTCCCCCCGCACTCCCAGTTTAACCCCCCCAGTACACTTCCCTCTCCCACTCACAGCTAGTCCTTCCTCTCCCCCACCTCCTCCTCGCTGATCATCCGTAGCAGCCCATGGCCAAGATCATGATTTTCCGGAGAAGACCCCTGACATCAACGGAGACTTCCCACCCTCCGTGAGCTGCTTGATGGCAGAGCCATGTGCATGAGAATCCACCCAGCATGCAATGCATGTGTCCCTCGAGGGGTTGGTAAATGTAGGGCTCCAGCATCTTCTGCTCCTTGGATGTCCGGAACCTGGACAAGGCCGTAACGGTAAGTCTCAACTTCTGCATGTCACATTTGTCCCGATGTGTTCTGGGCCGGCATGTTAATGGTAAATCTGGCATGGGGTACGATTCCGGTCAGGCCTTATTTTGCACCCCATTAGCGGGATGCATAGCAGGTTCACACTGACCTCCAGCGGGATTGACGTTCTGCCATGGCCAACATCATCGGATAATCCCACCGTGCTTTCACATTAGCATAAAACCAATTTTTGGCCTTCTCACCATAATGTCCCCCACCCCTCCGCCCCCGGCTGCCATAGCGGCTGCTGCCAATGGGGCTGGAAAATTCCGGCCTATGACTAATTCTGTTCCTCATGCACTCCAAACCTCTGTCTAATGTACCTTTTATTGATGGCTCTGTTGTACGGACAGTGACAATTTTTCAGCTACCTAATAACAGCCAAGAGCTAACATCATTATTGCTTTCCCTTCACTCGTGCTATGATATACACTCTACCACAGGACCAGTTTTAAATCCTGTTATTGTGGTTGATAAGATAAGCTGACACGGACCGATCGAAACTGGGATCTTCTTCATCAGTAAGGTCCACTACCCCACTGTTGTATTTACCCTAAGAGGCAGCTGAATATCCCATCCCAGCTTTTATGTTTTAAAACTGACAGCACCCTTTATTTGAAATCACTCTCTTGGTTTTCATATAACATTGGGAAAATGACATCAAAGTAACACACAGATGCAAAGATAGGAGCGATATTTTGATATTTTTAGCCAGAATTTGCTATCAATGTGAAAAACAAACATAAATTAAATGTAAGGCAGTAATTTTAACCTCTGAGCTCAGATAACCATTAACTGTTCTGGCTTGAGTTCTCTATGGCCTATGATCCTCTTAGATGCATAACTGTCTTTTAATTCACTTGCCGTGTCCATTATCCAATGTACATTAGAAAACCACAATGACTGTTACCATCTGTAATTATTGGTAAGGAACATTTTCTTCTCTATCCATCTATTCTATATGAACAGGTTTTCAGGTAGCTAACAGCAGTCAGAAGATTGATGGCCACAACTGATGCCGTTATTGTTGGCGTGCTTTCCCTTTACAGTGTACCACAACAGGCAGCTTCAAAGACCATGACCTCAATTTTCCCTTTGGAGCAACTACACTGTGTTTTTGTACTTGAGCCGATTGTAATCCCAAAAAAACAGCGCAGTCATATCTGAATTTATTTCTCGCTTTCACTAGAATTGGCTCTCGGAAGCTAGCTTTGATTTTAATTCCTATTTAAAGCTCTTGAGCATCAATAATTTTTTGTGCAAGGGGTGTCAGTTGGGAAATGCAACTTTTAAAAAATTTTGTGGCATCACCACTCAAAACACTCGAATGAATAAAATACTGAGTAGTTTCCTTCATCCTACCTGAAAATTAATTTTGAACCCAATCTCGGAAAAGCTTATACTGCTGTGGAAATGTTTTCTTCATTTTCAATTTTGGGTTCTGTTCCAGTGCGATTACCTATTTATGGGAAGTTTGGTGCTGTGGGTCTATGGACATTCAGAACTGACCAAACTGAATACATGTGAGACCGTGACAGACATTAGAGAGAAGTCACCCTGGATTCAAGTATTGGTCCAGAGGTGAAAGCGTCCTGTGTAACCTACAATTCTATCCAGGCATGACAGTCATCTGTGTTTCATACACATTCAGCCTTTTGGAATCAGTGACCTGCTGTCTGCTCCCAGCTCAAGTCGCTCACTGCTACACCTTCTGCTTTTATCCCAGGGAGTGGACCCGCTTGGGGAATCATTTTTCCACTTTGTGTAATCACAGTATTACCACCCACAGTGTGCAGCAGGCTTCCACCTCTTGAAACACCAGATAGAAGGTAGGAATGATGCTGAAAAGAGGAGGGGAGAAGGATGCCCTTGTGAACTTGGAAAGGGAAGGATAATATCAGTATAATCTGAAGGGGATGAAAGAGTGAGGGCATGCATTGATGGGCGGAGGGTACCAGGGTGCCAACTTGAATTGAGAGCTGAACAGAAGAATGCCAATATGAAGTGGGAGGAGAAGAAGAATGTGATTGTGAGCTGAGAGGGCGGAAGAGCAAAAAATATATTTAATTCAGAAAATTGGTTAAGGTACATTAAATAACAGTTCAAATTTCACATTAAGCAAAGTACAAGACACATCAGTTTTTTAAAACACAATATGACACTGAGGTGCTTCACTACACTTACAATTACAGGTTCCATTTACAATATTCATTTCATGTCAAACATACAGCCCGAGGGATTTTACACTGTTTCCAGTCCCTCGATATAGTGGCTTCTTCTTTTCTCTCTCTCTTTTCCCCCTCAATTTACAGTGACATTCTCTTCCGCCTTTAATTCAGACTGGCACTTTGAATCCCCTACTCAATTCATGTTGTCACTCTTCTCCCTTCACTCCATTCCTACTGGCATTCTGCTCTCCTATTCACCTCACGCTCAATCTGGAACTGTGGTCCTCTGGTTTCCTGTTAATCCTCCTGAACTGGAGGGTATCTGAATCATTAAATAAATGTAAAATAACTGAACAATCAGATTTAACATCACTATAGACTGCAATATCTGCGTATGTGGTCTTTTCAATGTGTTATACATAATTTTTGCAAGGTATTGTAATATGGCTCAAGTCATGTTTTAACACAAAGTCTCTGTATTACTTGAAAAAATAATCAGAAAAATATTAAATGGATAGAAAAATATCAGGAGAATCAATGACTTTTAAAGCTATTCCACAGCTGATAAGAAAATGTTTTTTTTTTCCATATGTGTATGAGTCCTCCAGAGTAGCACCTAATTGTATTTTACTGGAAAGGGCAAAGCTAAAGTATTTAAATAAGCTTTTACCTTTGAATCTAAAAATTCTAATCTCCAAAAAACCTTGATGAATTATCAGAAATGCTGATGGAAAGGAATTTCGAAGAGATTTTTTTAATAGAACTATTTTTAAAACAGTTTCAGGAGTATGATCATTTGAAAGCTTTGTAGAATGTTGCTGATTTATAGATGGTCTTTTGTAAAAACTTTTCATTTTCAAGACTTGGGCATCACTGGCAATGCCAAAATTTATTGCCCACCCATAGCTGTCTTCAGGAAGTTGGAGATGTCTGAGTGGGTTGCTTGACTACTCCCGAGAGCAGTTAAGAGAGTCAATGTCATTGTTGTGGGACTTGAGTAGTACATTGAATCATGGAATGGCTACAACACAGAAATCCTGTCCATGCCAGCTCTCTGCAAGAGCAACTCACCTAGTCACACACCCCCACCTGTTCCCCATAATCCTGCAAACTTCTTCCATTCAGATAATTATCTAATTCCCCTCTGAAAGCAACCCTGCCTCGACAATCGCAGTCAATGCATACCAGACCCTAACAAGTTGCTGCGTTAAAAAAAAGCCTTTCCTCATGTCGCCTTTGCTACTTTTTCCATTCATCTTAAATTGATATTCTCTTGTTTCTTTACCCTTTCGCCAACAGGAAGTTTTTCCCGATCTAGCCTGTCCAGGCCTTCCATGATTTTGAAAAGCTCCATCAAATCTCCTCTCAGCCTTTTCTTTTCTAAGGAGAATAAGCCCACTTTCTCCAACCTATCCACGTAATGAGGCCCCTCATTCCTGGAACCAATTTCGTATTTCTGTTCTGCACCCTCTCTATTGCCTTTACATCCTTCCTAAAATGTGCTGCCCAGAATTGGGCACAGTTCTCCAGCTGAAATCAAACCAGTGTTTTACACAGGTTCATCGCAATTTTCTTGCTTTTGTACTCCATGCCTCTATTTATAAAGCCCAGGATCTCATATGCTCATTAACTGCTTTCTCAACCTGCCCTGCCACCTTCAATGACTCGTGCATGTACACCCTCAGGCCTGTCTGCTCCTGCACCCACTTTAGAATTGTACCCATTATTTTAAATTGCCTCTCTTCACTCTTCCTAACAAAATGTATCACTTCACATTTCTCTGCATTAAATTTCATCTGCCACATGTTCATTCATTCAATCAGCCTGTCTATGTCTTCTTGAAGACTATCATTAGCCTCCGCACAGTTCACAATACTTGCAAGTTCTGTGACATCCTCACATTCTGAAATTGTGCCCTGCACACCCAAGTCAAAGTCATTAACATAGATCAAGAAAAGCAGTAGTCCTAATACCAACTCCTGGGTAACACCACTATGTATCTTCCTCCAGTCTGAAAAGCAGTCATTCACAACTCCCTGCATCCTGTCACTCAGCCACCTTTGTATCCATGCTGCCACTGTCCCTTTTATTCCATGGACTTTGACTTTGCTGACAAGCCTTTATGTGCTATTTTATCAAACACCTTTTGGAAGTTCATGTACACCATATCAATTGCATTACCCTCATCCACCCTCTCTGTTACCTCACCAAAAACTCAATCAAGTTAGTTAAACACAATTTGCCTTTAAATAATCCATGCTGGTTTTTCTTAATTAATCCATATTTGTCCAAGTGATTGTTGTCACAAGTGATTTGTCCAAGTGATTGTTGTCACAGATTATTGTTTATAAAATTGTTCCCACCACCTAGGTTAAACTGACTGGCCTGTAGTTGCCGAGCTTATCTTTCCACTCTTTTTCAAACAAGGGTATAATATTTGCAATTCTCTAGGTGCCACCCTGTATTTAAGCAGGTTTGGAAGATTGTTGGCAGTGCCTCTGCAATTTCCACCCTCACTTCTTTCAGTATTCTCAGATACTTCTGATCCAGTCCTGGTTACTTATCAGCTTTAAGTACAGTCAACTTTTCTAATACACCCTCTTTATCAATTTTTCATCTATCCAGTATCTCAGCTACCCCCACTTTCACTTCTTCCTTGGTAAAGATAGATGCAAAGTACCCTGTACTCATTTTGTACCACAGCCATGCCATCTGCCTCCTTGTGTGAATTCCTTTTATGATCCCTAATTGGCCCCACTCCTCATCTTACCACCCTATTACTGTTCATACGCCTATAGAAGACTTACGGACTATATTTTATGTCACCAACTGATAGAAAGTGGACTCAGCATAGTTGGATCTATGGTAACCATGTGGTGTGAAATTTCTCCCAAATGTTTTGAGTATTCAAAACTGTTTTTTTTAACTTGGGATGTTACTCTGTAATATGTGTTTGTGTGATCTTGTTGCTTTAAACAATAGATAACAGCTTCCAAAATTATACCCCCCAATCCTTGAAGTGTTCTTGGAAGTTGAAAATGATTCACCTCGAGGTATATCTGCAATTTTGGATGCCCAGATAATTTATTCTTTCCAATGGGAACATCTTTGAACTTGGTTGTTAGTATCCATAAAAATACTACCTTATAAGGGCCTACATCAAACAGCTTAGAACAATAGATTGCAAATCCAGCTAAAGTTTTTCAATATGGTTGATATTACTGAAGATATGGAAGAAGAAAATACATTGTGATCTATTTAATTTTCATACAAATAAAGGATGAATTGTGTCCGATCAGAATTTCTGCTCTTCTACTAAGTTGACTTGATGCAAAAAACATAAAATGCTGGAAAAACTCAGCAGGTCTAGCAGCATCAGTGGAGAGAGAAACAGAGTTAACACTTTGAGTCCATATAACCCTTCTTCAGAACTGAAGAGAAGTGGAAATATGATGAAATTTACACTGTTTAAGTGGGGTGGGGCAGGTGGAGCTGGATAGAAGGCCAGCAATAGGTGGGGACAAAGGAGGGATTGATAAAGATGTCATGGACTAAAGGTAATGGTTAATACTAAAAAAAGGTGCTGATGGTGGCATAAAGATAAGAAAGCAGAATGTGATAACAGCAGAGCAAGGGTAGCATTGTGTGAAAGAAAACACAGAATAAGTAACAGATAAGACCATAAGACCATAAGACATAGGAGCAGAAATTAGGCCATTCGGCCCATCGAGTCTGCTCCGCCATTCAATCAGTTTCTCAACCCCATTCTCCCGCCTTCTCCCTGTAACCTTTGATCCCCTTACCAATCAAGAACCTATCTATCTCGGTCTTAAATACACTCAATGACCTGGCCTCCACAGCCTTCTGTGGCAATGAATTCCATAGATTCACCACTCTCTGGCTAAAGAAGTTTCTCCTCATCTCTGTTCTAAAAGGTCTTCCCTTTACTCTGAGGCTGTGCCCTCGGGTCCTAGTCTCTCCTACTAATGGAAACATCTTCCCCACGCCCACTCTATCCAGGCCTTTCAGTATTCTGTAAGTTTCAATCAGATCCCCCCTCATCCTTCTAAACTCCATCGAGTATAGACCCAGAGTCCTCACACGTTCTTCATATGTTAAGCCTTTCATTCCTGGGATCATTCTTGTGAACCTCCTCTGGACCTTCTCCAGGGCCAGCACATCCTTCCTGAGATACGGGACCCAAAATTGCTCACAATATTCTAAATGTGGTCTGACCAGAGCCTTATAAAGCCTCAGCAGCACATCCCTGCTTTTATATTCCAGTCCTCTCGAAATAAATGCCAACATTGCATTTGCCTTCCTAACTACCGACTCAACCTGCAAGTTAACCTTAAAAGAATCCTGGACTAGGACTCCCAAGTCCCTTTGCACTCCAGTTTTCTGGATTCTCTCCATATTTAGAAAATAGTTTATGCCTCTATTCTTCCTGCCAAAGTGCATGACCTCACACTTCCCCACGTTGTATTCCATCTGCCACTTCTTTGCCCATTCTCCTAACCTGTCCAAATCCTTCTGCAGCCTCCCCGCCTCCTCAATACTACCTGTCCCTCCACCTATCTTTGTATCATCTGCAAACTTAGCCAGGATGCCCTCAGTTCCTTCATCTAGATCATTAATGTGTAAAGTGAAAAGTTGTGGTCCCAACACTGACCCCTGTGGAACTCCACTAGTCACCGGCCGCCATCCTGAGAAGGACCCCCTTATCCCCACTCTCTGCCTCCTGCCAGACAGCCAATCTTCTATCCATGCTAGTACCTTGCCTCTAACACCATGGGCTCTTATCTTACTGAGCAGCCTCCTGTGTGGCACCTTGTCAAAGGCCTTCTGGAAGTCCAAGTAGATAACATCCATTGGCTCTGCTTTGTCTAACCTACTCGTTACCTCCTCAAAGAATTCTAACAGGTTTGTCAGGCATGACATCCCCTTGATGAAACCATGTTGACTTTACCCGATTTTACCGTGCACTTCCAAGTATTCTGAAATCTCATCCTTAATAATGGACTCTAAAATCTTACCGACGACCGAGGTCAGGCTAATCGGCCTGTAATTTCCTGTCTTTTGCCTCACTCCCTTCTTAAACAGGGGGGTTACATTAGCGATTTTCCAGTCCTCTGGGACCCTCCCTGACTCCAGTGATTCTTGAAAGATCGCCACTAATGCCTCCACTATCTCTTCAGCTACTTCCTCCAGAACTCTGGGGTGTAATCCATCTGGTCCAGGTGATTTATCCACCTTCAGACCTTGGTAATGGCCACCATACTCACCTCTGCCCCCCGACTCTCTTGAACTTTGGGGATGTCACTCGTGTCTTCCACTGTGAAGACTGACACAAAGTACCTATTCAGTTCCTCCGCCATTTCTTTGTTCCCCACTACTACTTCTCCAGCGTCATTTTCCAGTGGCCCAATGTCCACTTTTGCCTCTCTCTTACCCTTTATATATCTAAAAAAACTCTTGCAACCTTCTTTTATATTACTGGCTAGTTTACCCTCATATTTAATCTTCTCCCTCCTTATTTATTTTTTAGTTGTCCTCTGTGGTCTTTGTAGGCTTCCCAATCCCCTGGTTTCCCACTGCTCTTCGCCGCATTGTATGCTTTCTCTTTAGCTTTTATGCTGTCCCTGACTTCCCTTGTCAGCCAAGGTTGCCTCGTCCTCCCTTTAGTATGCTTCTTCTTCCTAGGGATGAATTTTTGCTGTGTCTCCCAAATTACTCCCAGAAACTCCTGCCATTGCTGTTCCACTGTCTTTCCTGCTAGGCTCATCTCCCAGTCAATTCTGGCCAGCTCCTCCCTCATGCCTCTGTAGTTGCCTTTATTCAACTGTAATACCGTTACATCTGATTCTAGCTTTTTCCTCTCAAATTGCAGGGTAAATTCTAACATATTATTGTCACTTCCTCCTAAGGGTTCCTTCACCTTAAGCTCCTTTATCAAATCTGCCTCATTAAACATCACTAAATCTAGAATTGCCTGTTCCCTAGTGGGCTCCACCACAAGCTGCTCCAAAAAGCCATCTCATAGACATTCCACAAATTCCTTTTCTTGGGATCCACTACCAACCTGATTTTCCCAGTCTACCTGCATATTGAAATCCCCCATGATCACTGTAACCTTGCCTTTCTTACACACCTTTTCTATCTCCTGGTATATTTTGTGCCCCACATCCTGACTACTGTTCGGAGGCCTGTACATAACTCCCATTATGGTTTTTTTAACCTTTGCGGTTCCTCAACTCTACCCACACAGATTCTACATCATCTGACCCGACATCATTTCTTGCTATCAATTTAATTTCATTTCTTACTAACAAAGCAACCCCACCCCCTCTGCCAACCTGCCTATCTTTTCGATAGGATGTATATCCTTGGATATTTATCTCCCAGTCCTGATCCCCTTGCAGCCATGTCTCTGTAATGCCCACCACATCATACCTGCCAATTTCAATCTGCGCCACAAGCTCATTTACCTTATTTCGTATACTGCGTGCATTCAGATACAATACCTTCAGTCCTGTATTTCCCGTCCCCTTTCTCATTGTCGTCCCTTTATCCTATGTCCTTGAAGTTAGATTCCTAGCCCTTTCCAAACACTCTGTCCTATTTTGTGTTCTGGAGACTTTAATAGCCTCTCCTGGGCTCTCCTTTCTTTTCAGTTTTTTCATAATTTTCCATGAAGTTGAATCCACCCCCCCACACTCTAACCTGCTGCTTTGTTTCCCATTAGTTATACTTCTTGGAGTTTTACCCTTCCCTCCCCCCCCCCCCACTTTCTAGTTTAAAGTCCTGTTGACCACCCTATTTATCCTTTTCGCTAGAACATTGGTCCCAGATCGGTTCAGGTGGAGACCGTCCCAATGGTACAGACCCCTCCTGTTCCAATACTGATGCCAGTGCCCCACGAAATGGAATCCCTCTTTCCCGCACCAATCCTTTAGCCACGTGTTTACTTCCCTTATTCTTGCGTCCCTATGCCAATTTGCACGTGGCTCGGGTAGTAATCCGGAGATTATAACCCTTGAGGACCTGTTCATTAATTTAGTTCCTAGTTCCTGATAATCCCCAAACAGGTCCTCTTTCCTAGTCTTACTTATGTTATTTGGCCCTATAGGGGATGGGGTGGGGGGAGGGGGGCGATGGTGGGGAAAAAAAGGATAGAAAATGGAATAGAAAGGGCGATAAAAAGCGGATAAAACCACGGATAAATGAATAAAAATAAAAATGAGTGGATAAAAAATAAAAATTAATGTAGAGAAAAGGGGATTGAAAAAAAGGGGTCAGGACGGAGGAGACAGTTCATTGGCTGAAGTTGTTGAACTCAACGTTAAGTCCTGAAGGCTGTAAAGGGAAGGGGAGGTGATGGGGTAGTGGTATTGTCGCTATACCACAATATAGTGTGGTATAGTAATCTAGAGACCCATGGTAATGCTCTGGGGACCTGCATTTGAATCCTACCATGGCAGATGGTAGAATTTGAATTCAATAAAAATCTGGAATTAAAAGTCTAGTGATGACCATGAAACCATTGTCAGTTGTTGTAAAAACCCATCTGGTTCACTAATGTCCTTTAGGAAAGGATGTCTGCTGTCCTTACCGGGTCTGGCCTACATGTGACCCCAAGCCCACAGCAATGTGGTTGACTCTTAAAATGCTCCCTGAACAACAGCAATTGGGGATGGGCAATAAATGTTGCCCTATCCGGCGATGCCCACACCCCATGAATAAATGTAATTGAGGAACTACCTTGAGGTGAATTATTTTCAACTTCCAAGAATACTTCAAGGATTGGGTGGTGTAACTTTGGAAGCTATTATGTATCATTTAAGGCAATAAGATCACATGAATATATATTACAGAGTTACATCCCAAGTTATAAAACAATATTGAGGGAATGTGGAAGTGTCTTTTTCCTTCCTGTTTTTCTGATTGATTTGCTTTCCTTCCCTGTCTCTCGCTTTAAAGTATAAGTTTGCTGTTAGGTTCTGGTTGCAAGGGCACCGGTCATGTTAAAAGTGGTAATTCTTCATGGGCAAACTTAGACTGAGAGTAAAGAAAAGCTGTCCTACCACTGGGGGCCCAATTCTGTTCTCACACAGACAGCTCAATACATATAGTGCCAAATGTTAAGTGTTTTAAGCTGACAATTAGCGTTTTAACTAATTAATTGACTTTTCAGCATTTTACAGCACTCTTTCATTGAGGTTGGAGATTTTCAATATCAACCAATCAGTTTGGTTGCTTCTGTGATTCCAGTCTATTAATCAGATTTTACTTTCACCACCGTTCAGTTTTATTTTTATTCATTCATGGGATGTGGGCATCACTGGCTATGCATTTATTGCCCATCCCCAATTACTGTTGTTCAGGGAGCATTTTAAGAGTCAACCATATGTAGACCAGACCAGGTAAGGATGGCAAATTTCCTTCTCTAAAGGACATTAGTGAACCAGATGGGTTTTTATGACAATCGACAATGGTTTCATGGTCATCATCAGACTTTTAATTCCAGATATTTATTAGTTTCAAATTTCACCATCTGCCGTGGTGGGATTCCAACCTAGGTCCCCAAAGGATTCACTGGAATACTAGTCCAGTGATAATACCACTATGCCACTGCCTCCACATTTAAGGCAGAAAGATTTTCAGAGGAACTGATAGTTTCTGAGAGTTTCAGTTACAATCATAACACCTCTAATATTTCCCTCCTCTCCATGGAGAAGTGGCTGGCCTCCACCCATTGGCTTTCCACAAATTGAAAAATGATTTTCTTTCTGGGGTTGTGAATAAGGATGTCAGTAGTGTGTCAGTCATGTGTAGCAGGGCGGCGTTGCCTATTAATTGGCTGCAGGGCAGGTTGGGTGGCCAATTAGCGGCTGTAGGGCGGGAATGGAGGCAGTCTGAAAGGCTGCAGGCCAGATTTAAACAGACCGTGGCAGCCAATACTGCAGCTCCCGTCTAACTGCATTAATTGCTGTCTTACTGATGGAGCAGGAAAGGGAGAGGGCTGGAAAAAAGGGCAGGGCTGCTCCTCGCTTTGCTGATGCAGACCTGTAAGTTCTCCTCAAGACAGTGAGGGAGAAGGGAGAGGTCCTGTTTCTGGAGGGTAGCAGGAGCAGACCACCCTCTATGACCAAGCAGGCCTGGATCGAAGTGGCAGAGACCGTAAGCAGGCGTTAATTGTGAGCATCAACATCTTCCAGGTCTCTCTGGAGTGCCATATTATGGAGAACACAGCAGACAACCACAATGCACAAGACCCTTGCAGGAATATACTGCTGGGCACCACCCAACTGGTCCAGGCACTGGAACCGCATCCTCAGAAGCCTGAGGGCATGCTTGATGATGGTCCTAGTGAGCAGATGGCTTTGGTTGTTGTGCCTCTGTCTTGGATACTTATAAAGGGATGAGTAGCCATCTCTTCAAGGGATAACCCTTGTCCCCTTGAATTGAACCATGTCATTTGGGGATTGGAGGGATGAGGTGTGGCAGTCTGGACTGCTGGAGGATGAAGGATTCATGGCATTAGCCAGAAAAGTCAGCAGCCAGAAGCAGGAAGCTCCTGTTGTGGTCACTGAATGCTGAGGGAGTTGAAGGCCTTCCTATCAATGAATCGTATTGGTCACTCGCTCAGTGCCTTGATGGCCACAAGGGTGCAATCGATGACGCCCTGCTCATGCAGCAATGGAGGGGAAACCCACTGGACTTTGTGTCTGCGAGGCTGCATCTGTCTGGAATTGAATTCTATTTGAATGTACTGTCCAGGTCTCACAAATAGGGCATCTGTGAGATACAGGCACTTGCAAGAAGCCACCGTCGTCCACAGCTGATCTTTGGAAGGAGTCAGAGGCAAAGATGCTCAAGGCCACAGCAACTCTGACAGCTTCTGGCTGGGCATGGCAACCAGTTCTGCTAGGTATGAGGTCTTCCAGGAAGAGGGCGCAAATCTCTGCGACCACCTGTCTGGAGAGTCGCAGCCTCCTGTGGCAATGGGTTTCGGTTATTTCCAGGTAACTCTGTCTTTGGCATCAGATTCTATGCTGGTGTATGACCTCTGTTGCCATCCTGCCCCTCATCCCTTTCCTCTGCCTTGTTGAGGTCCAAGGTTCTGCCTCCCTGCGGAGGATGTTGCTCCTCTTTGCCACTGGACCCAAATCTGAGAGAACTGTTTCCTTTTCCAGCTGCTGCGTTATTTGCACTCAGGTGGCCTCCCAATTGTCTGAATGCCTTTCCCCCTCCTTATTCCCCCACAATACCAGGAGGGGGATGACCGCCTGTGCCTGAGCACGTGCAGAACAGTCTCCCCGCAACCTGCGCAGGCCCAATGGTATCTGTGTGCCAATGGCTAAATCACCCTTTGAACTGTTCACCTAACTTGTTGGGACTCCCCACTGTGTTGCTGCCTTCATGCACCTGGTCGGCCCCTGATCCAGGGTACAACCCATACATCCCTAGATGTCCCTAGATGTCCCTCAATGAGCTCTTCAACAACCCTAATTTAACTTATTAACAGTTTGAGCAGGTTCTCAGCCTTCCCCTGCCCTGACAAAACTCGCCAGCAGTGGGAATGATGATGAGAAACTGGCACGTGGCGGGCACCGCTATTTCCAATACCTGCACGCCTCCATTTCCACCCCTGGCGACACCCAACAATCCAACCCCTTGTGTCAGCCTTCCCTACTTCCCCTTAATAACTGTAACACTATTGTGTATTCTAATACATTGCACAATTGCACGATCAGTAGAATGCCACATTTGGGAAAATGGTTTTCAGGTTAAGGGTAAACATAGGTGAGACATTAATTAAATAAAATATCATGGGCAGAATTTTGCCCTTGATGGGCGGGCGGGCCCCATTGGCTCGGTGGCGGGCGGGCAACCGATCTCAGCCGCCGAAAAGGGCCCTGCCGCCATTTTAACTGGGCGGGCCAATTAAGGCCTGCCCAGCGGGCCACCCGACGGGAAGCGCTATGCGCTTCCTGTGCGGGGGGGAGAGGGATTCCCCATCTGTCAGAGTGCGCTCTCTCGCGCATGCACGTGAAAGAGCGCACATCTCCCTGAGACTAAGTGCTGCCTCAGGGAGATCGGTGAAAGGTTTATAAACTTCAAAAATAGAAAAATTTAAAAATTATTAACGTGTCCCCCTCATGTGACAACGTTACGCGAGATGGGACATGTGAATAAAAAGCACAGAAACTTTATTAAAATTTTTAAAAACAGACATGAAACCTCATCCCGCTGGTGGATGAGGATTCATGTTTTTTCAGAAGCCCGCTGGGGCTTCTGGCCTGCCCGCCAGCCTTAAGGTTGGATGGGCAGGGTCTTTAATTGGTTTAACTACCCTGTCACTGGCCTTAATTGGCCATTGACAGGTCGGCGGGCGGACAGCCGATTTCGCTGTCCGTCCGCCTTCCTGAATATTTAAATGGGGCAGGATGACATCGGGGGTTCCGCGTCATCCCGCGTTATTTTCGTGTCGGCGAGCAGGCCCTGCCCCCAGCTCGCTGAAGAAAAAATTCTGCCCCATGTCTTAGTCCAAAAAAAAGGGATTGAACAGATTGGGACTGAGATTGAGATAGAGACTGCCTTTTAACTTTGGAACTCTATAGGATTTCCTTCAGTGCACAAGCTGATGGCATTAAACCAACCAGTAAGCCTAATTTTTTTTAAAAAAGCTTTAAACATTTGTTTTGTTTAACTTAAAGCTTGAAAAGTTAATAAAAACATGAATTAGAAAATGAATTCATCGTACATAGATCCTATAAAATAGATGAGTTCCTAAGTCTCAAATGGAACAATAATATGTAGGAAATGTGATTTGCCCCAGATTGCGTTGCACTTAATAAAGCCATGTCAATCTGTCATTGATTTTGACTGTAATTTAATATTATTGAACATAGGATTTGAATGAAGTAGTTTGGAGTATATTTTCTTCAGATTATAAATAATTCACGCTATGAATACACATTTTTAGAACTTTTTTACTTACTGTGTTACGAAAGCACTTGTATGTCCTAAGGTACAGTAAAAATATGATAAACCACATTCAAGAGAGCTAACCTACCATTTAAGCATATTCTGCTTGAATACATCATTTAAATGTTATGATTGGAAAAATCAGAACTATACAACAGGCTCTCATGATAGGATTTCTGACACACAATGGACTACTTGTCCCTCTCTTCCTGGTGGTATTGAATGTGTATGTCCGCTGCACTCCAGCGGCCTATGCAAGTGGCCATTCTTCACATGTGACAGGGAACAATGAGGGCCAGTATGTCTTTTCTATTTGACTGTGACGTTAACTGTTACACACGTATACATTTTCCAATACAGGTTACTAGCTAATGATCAAGAAAATGGACCCAGGCTGATAGGAATGTAGGTACAAAGGAACAGGAGGAGGCCTCATGAGCCCTTTGAGCCTGTTTCACCACTGAATGAGATCATGGCTGATCTGCGACTTAACTCCATATACCCCATTTGCCCCATATTCCTTAATATGTTTGGTTAACAAAAATTTATCAATTTAAAATTTACAATTGATCTCGTGTCGATTGCTGTTTACGGAAGAGAGTTTCAAACATCTACCGTCCCTTGCGTGGCTTAATTTCACTTTTGAAAGGTCTGAAAGTTCTAATTTTTAGACTATGCCTCCTAATCCTAAACTCCACAACCAACAGAAATAGTTTTTCTCTATCTACCCTCTCTGTTCCCCTTAATATCTTGAAATAAATCCTTCATAGCTCAGAGATCCTGATCACAACACTCTTCACCACCAGGCACGGCCAATCACAACACTCTTCACCACCAGGCACGGCCAATCACAACACTCTTCACCACCAGGCAAGGCCAATCACAACACTCTTCACTACCAGGCACGGCCAATCACAACACTCTTCACCACCAGGCACGGCCAATCACAACACTCTTCACTACCAGGCACGGCCAATCACAACACTCTTCATTACCAGGCACTGCCAATCACAACACTCTTCACCACCAGGCACTGCCGATCAAAGCACTCATCACCACCAGGCACTGCCAATCACAACAGTCTTCACCACCAGGCACTGCAAATCACAGCACTCTTCACCGCCAGGCACTGTCAATCAGAGCAATGTCACCACTGGACACAGTCAATCACAACACTCATCACCACCAGGCACGGCCAATCACAGCACTCTTCACCACCAGGCACTGCCAGTCACCACACCTTCACCACCAGGCATGGGTAATCACAACACTCTTCACCATCTGGCCATTGTCTCTGTGGAAGTCAGCACAGGTGAAAAACCTTCCCAAGTCCCATGTGACTCAATACCCCACCAAATAGTGCATTTACCCACTGAGCTATAATATTCATGCTCTGATATATAAATTATCTTGATTATGATACCATCAACTATATATGACGGACTGCAATAACATATCGGAGCTTATAATTCATTCATGGACCTGCAAATAAATTCATTGTTTTAATGGAGTCTTGCTATTATGAGAAAAGATTAACAGAAATATAGGCCCTCACTTCCAATTTATATTTCATATATACACAAATTAGACAATAAAACTTTGATCAGGTTAAGAAAATGATTAGGTAAATGTATATATGCTGATAGTATTTTAGAAACAAAACAAAGCAAGAGAATTTGTAGCTGTTAAAGTTAACAAACACATTCTGAATGAACTGAAGCTAGATAGTAATAAAATGTAATAAAAATAGTCTGAGAATTTGATTTTCTGATTAAAATCCAATCTAAAATTGTACCTGTGGAGTGGGGATATTAACACAAAAGGGTTCAATCTGTAGTGATGATGTTTGACTAGGAGGTGAATCATTGTTGCAGGTATTGCAGAGAGATTATTTTCTTAAACAGATTTCATGTTTATGTAAAAAGAATCAAATTGGTGAGAATCTGAAGTCAAATTGGAAATATAAAGTCTGTCTTCCAGCAATTGAAAGGAGGTGGCATTATGAACTTGTGTGGCATGCACACAAGCACCACACGGGCACCCACACATATAGCTAATGATTATTGAGAACACTGTGATTGAATTACAGCCTTGTAACATGTTCATTCCTCTGTACCTCATTTTTTATACATAGCATACTAGTTGTGATATTTAAGAAAACACATCTTGAAACTATAATAATTTTCTACTTGGCACTTACTGGTTTCAATGTCAAATTTAAGTTGCAAGTAATTCACATGAAGGTATCAGACTCAATATCGTCACTGAACTAAAAACATTATCTAAATGGTGAGAGATTGCAAAGCTCTGAGTTGCAGAGGGATCTGGGTGCCCTCGTGCATGAATTGCAAAAGGTTAGTATGCAGGTACAGCAAGCAATTAGAAAAGCTCATTGAATGTTATCATTTATTGAGAGGGGAATTGAATACAAAAGTAGGGAGGTTATGCTTAAGTTATACATGGGAATTGGTGGCACCACATCTGGAATACTGTTTATAGTATTGGTCTCCTTATTTAAGGAAGGATGTAAATACTTTGGAAGCAGTTCAGAGAAGGTAATAACTGGAATGGGCGGTTGACTTAGGAGGAAATGTTAGACAGGCTAGGCTTGCGTCCGCTGGAGTTTAGAACAGTAAGAGGAAACTTGATCAAAACATATAAGAACCTAAGGGGTCTAAGGTGGGTCTGGAAAGGATGTTTCCTCTTGTTGGATCGGGGTTACTGTTTAAAAATAAGGGATCGCCCATTTAAGACAGAAATGAGGTGAAATTTCTTCTCTCAGAGGGTCGTGAGTCTTTTGAACTCTCTTCCTCAAAAGGCAGTGGAAGCAGAGCCTTTGAATATTTTTAAGGCAGCGGTACATAGATTCTTGATAAGCAAGGGGTGAAACGTTATCTGGGGCAGGTGGGAATGTGGAATTGAGGTTACAAACAGATCAGCCATGATCCTACTGAATGGCGGAGCAGCCTTGAGGGGGCTGAGTGGCCTACTCCTGCTCCTAATTCGTGTGTTCGTACGAACCGCTTGCACTCATCCAAGTCCTCTAATGGCGTAAAATGCCACTGGCACTTTATAGAAGCAAAACCAGATTGAAAACCAGGGATGAGAAGGCATAATCAAAGCAATAGGTTTTAATGAGGTTTTCTTCAGGAAGGGAGAGAGGCAACAAGCCGGAAGAGAAGGGTACTAGGAATGAAAGAACAAAGAGTTTGTATTCTATTGCACCTTCTCACATTTTTCAGAAATATCCAAAAACATCTCATATAGTGAATTATTTTCAAAACAGACACTGTTGGTATTTAGATAATTGCAGCAGCTACTTTATACACAGCAATGACCCACAAGCAGGAATGAGATAGCATGTTGAAGAAAGGATGCTAACCAGGACAGCACAGAAAAAAACGCCTATTATTTTTTTGAAAGGTGTTGTGGCAATTTTAATATGTATCTCAAGTAGCAGACCGGACTTCAGTTTAAAAATCTCGTTCAAACCCTGGCAAAGAGACACTTCCTCAGTATTCTGATTGAAATGTCAGCCTAGATTTTGTGTAGAAGCCCTCGAGTGAAGTTTGAACCCAAATTTTTCTGATTCATAGGCAAAGAGTGCCACTAACCGAAGTCAGCTGAGACGCCAGGGAGTTTCACAATTTGGTGGGGTTTTTACATCAGGACAAGATAATGTATAAATATTATCATTGGATTTGGACAACATTATTGCTACTTCTATCCATGTACAATTGATTTATCGTCTATTGCAAGAGAGTATCAATAACACATGGTCAGAATTGTACAATAAAAATAAATGTATGCAAGACAATTCAGTAAGATTGCTTCAAATAGTCACAAATATATTTGTCTTCTGATATACAACATTAAGAGCTGAATTTCTAGGCCCTGATGGAAGCTGGTACAGAGGCAGACGGGCAGGGAATTTTGTGCCATCATCTAGCACGACAGCTCCCGGCTCCATTCCGCTCCTGGTCCATTTTCCAGAGGCAAGATTGGGCAGGCGGCAGAGCTGCTGGCCCACAATCAGTGGATAGCCAACTGACTTTGTTAAAGACCTAATAAGGCCAGAGGCATGTTCTAGTCAGCCTCCAGTTCCCCGTAGGTGCCAAGGAGCAGCATAGCTGCATGGAGGCAATCTCCTAGCAGCAGGCCAGGACAGAAACTAATGCTCCAGGCAGGCTTACAGGCCCTTCCTGCCTGTTTCTTTTTAACTGAAGCCACAGGCTGCCCTGCGTAGGAGATCCACCCGCCCCACTAGCCCCCATGCGGCCCAGCTGCTAAGGGCTTCTTTTTATTTTAAATTTTAAAAAGTTGGAGAGAGGGCATTTCCATCTTCAGGTGTCCTCTCTCTTACCTTGAAAGGACAGCTTCTGCTTCTTCTGAGCTGGAGGGTTGCCTATTGGCTCTGCACTCCAAGAGACCACCTGCCATCCTAAATTGGATTGCGAGCCCACTCTCTCACAACTAAATTGGGCAACGCAGGGAAACCATAGGCAAGTTGACTGTCTCCCACACAGTGCAGATTCTGAGCTCCATTTGACCTGATGGTGGGGTCCTGAGGCCCATGGCAAAATCCCTGCCCAGAGTGCCTATAGTTTTTTTCAGTTCTGATAGGATTGCTCCATATTGTGAGCTCAATCATGTCATTCAGCTTAAGGGAGATAACAGCATATTTCATGTTGAATCTTTATAACCCTACATGGGTGAAATTCTGATGTAATGTTGGTACATTTAGAGAATAAGATTTGAAGAGCCAGGGATTTTATTCTCTTAACATGAATTATATGACTGGATAATGCAAAATTATGGCATTATGTACATTTTTCTATTTGTTGCATTGTTTTAAGATTGCAGATTTAGTGCTTAGTGCACAGAAAAACAGTTCATTGTTGAAAGTCGACGTAATATTATTGTGCTGAAGAAGATTCAGATTCAACTCAAAATGTTGACTGTTTCTCACTTCACAGATGCTGCCAGACCTGCTGAGTATTTCCAGCACTTTCTGTTTTCATATCCCATGTTATTAATATCATTTTCTACCATAGGATTAAAGCCTAATTTACAAGAAAATAAATTTATAAAAATCAAAAATATTTTCCCAACTGTCCTCCCCACCCCAGACACTCGAAAAGGGAATTATATCAGGAATGGTAAACATTATTGCTGGGAAAACACTGGGCTGCATTTTACCAGCCCTCCAGGGATGGGGGCAGCCCGTAAAATGGAGAAGGAGGACAGAAGATGGAGTGCCCATCATCTTTGTGCCACCATGGCATTTTACCAGTGGCAGGGAAGGTGAAGGACAGCCCTCCTGCCCAGAGGCCAATTTTGCCACTTAAGTGGCCAATTAAGGGCCTCTTCCTGCTCTTGCTGGCATTTTTCCTGCCAGCCTCCCCGTGGGCTCAGGCTCCTAATTCGGCACTCTGTGGGACTCCCTGGCATCAATGGCCAAGTGCATGGCAAGCCCACTGTGCCCTCACTAACCGCCCCTCACACCTGGCTTGACCGGCCCTGGTGTCCCCATTCCTCACTGATCTGGTTGGGATGGTGGCTTACTCCCATTGTCTCCTCTCTGCCAGGTGCCATCCTGGCAGTGGCCACTGCTCCTGAGGGCGCTGCTGAGCCTGCTAAGCTACTAGCCCTCTGAATGGCTGGCAGTTCTTCAGGGTGGGCACCTCTCCTTTAAAGGGACAGGGGGAGCACCGATGGCAACTTACTAGTTTCTGGATGGCCGAAAATGAAGCCTTGAGTCCCAGAAATGGCCAAGGTAGGATTGACCCAGCTTTTGGACGTGTTATCGGCAGCCCCGCCATGCCAACAAAATGCCGTGCCTTCTCTGTGACTATTAAAAGTGAAACAAATTTAACTGATGAAAGATACTAAGATTGTAAGTCTCAGGTCTCTCAATGTGGCTCTCTGGTAAGGTGTCAGCTTTGGCTCCACTTGGTAACACTCTCCCCTGTGTCAAAAAAATCATCAATTCATTCCTAGGCTGACACTTCCATACAGTACTGAGGGAGTGCTACATTGCGCAGTCTTTGGGGTGAGATACGAAAGTGAGAACCTACTCTCACGTCTTTGTAAAAGATCTATGTCACTATTTGAAGAAGGGCATTATCTCCCGGTGTCCTGGCTGATATTTATCCTTCAATCAATATCACTAAAACAGATTTTCTGGTCTAAGGGGTTCCCGAAATATGGGTCTTGACCCCCCAGTGGGGTCGCAGGATGAGATTTTGGGATTGTAAACTCCGAGGCAGCAATGGTGGCCATGGAGCTCGGGCTGAGTTTTGACAGCTGTGAGGCCCCTTTAAACGTTTTTCTTCTGTTGGTGGGCGTGGCTTAATTGTCTGTCCTCTGAGGCCCAACTGCTGCTACAAGCACGGCCTGTAAAAAGTTGGATCTTCGCTTTTTTCAGGGTAAACCCAACATATTTAAAATGCCCCCACTTAACTAATTTCTCCCACACCGCCACCACTCAACAACTCTCTAGCTCTTTCCCCAAAACCCTAGTTTTCACTCTGGGGGTCAAACGAAGGCTGAGGCATTAAAATGGGATCACATCGGGAATAAGTATGGGAAGCACTGATTGAGGAATTTATCCCATTTCTGTTTGTGGGCTTCCACCCCCCCCATGAAGACTAGCTTTAAATTTGGCATTTCCCTACATTGCAAAAACGACTGCAATGGAAAAGTGTTTCACTGGCTTTGAGGAACTTTAAGGATGAACCTGAGACCATGAAAGACAGTGGGCTGAATAATATGTGGGGCCAGATGGCTCGCCTCCCGGAAGCAAAGTCGGCGTGGAGCTGACAAGCTCCGTGCTGACCAACCCTGCAGCCAAGTGTTCTGCAGGCAAGCTAAACGATGGCTAAGTGAGATCAAGTCCTGCCCTATGGAGCTACCGGCCAGTCCGATCCATCAGTCCCGGCATCACCAAGAGCGTGTCAGTGGCTGCTGTCAGGACTGCAAGGAGAAGAAGAAGGAAGAAGGCCCATGGATCTCCCAGAGTAGTTAAGCCTGGGGTCTTGGGCAGGGAGAGTTTGGGCAGGTCAAGGAGAGGGGGGTAGGAGATGGGCTTAAGGCTGCAGGGATGGGTTTAAGGCTGCGTGTGGGTAGGAGTTAAAGGGGGGTTCGATCTTCGGGGTGCCACCCTCTGATTGGCAAAGGGCAATCCCCAAAGATCGAACACCCCCTCCCTCCTTCCTGCCCTTTGAAGAACCTTGTTAAAAAAATCGGGCTGCCTGCTCCTGCCTGACTGCCGACACCAAACGTTTTATGGCGTGGGCAGCATATTACCAGGGTCAGTTGGCGTGATAAAAAGCCGGATTGACTCTTGATTACTTATTTGAATATGGCAAGCAGGTTGCGGGTTGCTGATTTTGGCGCCCACCTCCCCAAATTATGGGGGTGAGCTTAGGGCTTGGTGGGAAGCTGGTGGGGTGGGAACCTGCCCTATTTTAGGTGCCCCTCTTGCCCAAAACACACCTGGCAAGGGCATATAAAACACAGCCCAGTACATAAATTCAATTCCTAGAGAGAGCCAGCATGGATGCAATGGGCTGAATAACCTTTCTCTGTGGTAGGCACATATATGTTTCTTAAAAACAAAAAACTGCTGCAGATGCTGGAAATCCAAAACAAAAACAGAATTACCTGGAAAAACTCAGCAGGTCTGGCAGCATCGGTGGAGAAGAAAAGAGTCGATGTTTCGAGTCCTCACGACCCTTCAACAGAACTGATATGTTTCAATATGTTTCTTGTTCCTCTAAAAGTAGCCATTTGAATTAATGAATCTCACTTCCTGGAAAATGTTTGGTCTACAGGTCATGAAAAAATGTAATTTAATAGGAATATAAGAACTGCTTAATGAGAAAAAGATCAAGGAGCAGCTAGTTCACCTTCTACCATCCTGACAGTTGTAGTTTCTTTTAATGATATAAATACAATAGATTTAGTGTTTAATTAATCAATTAATCACTACTTCCTGATTTGGCTGGTTTCCTGTTAGGGTTTTGTTCTTGACAATTCACACAGGTCTAATAAAGAGATACATTAGCTATTAAAAAGAGAACAAAGACTTTATGTAGCGCTTTTCACAACTGCAGGTGCCCCAAAATACTTTACAGCCGATTAAGTATTTTGTGAAGTGTGGTCATCGACGTGATGTAGGAAATGCATCAACCAATTTGCACATAGCAAGGTCCCTCTAATAGCAATGTGATAGAGACCAAATAATCTATTGCTTAGTAATGTTGGTTAAGGGGTAAACACTATGGAATACATCAGCAAGAACTCCCCTGCTCTTTGAAATAATGCCCTGGGATCTTTTATGTCTTCCTGAGAGGGCATGTGGCCTCAGTTTAATGGGGAGAATTTTCCCCATGTCGGGTGGGCTGAGTGGGAGCGAGCGCAGGTGGGCAAGCATCCGATCGCCACCCGCGATCGGGTCTGCGCCGCCATTTTATGCGGGCAGGCCAATTAAGGTCCACTCAGCATAATGCACAACTTCCAAGGATAGCGGGAGTGGGTGGGCAACGGCAGGAGTGCACTGACCGCCGGGTCCAATGGCGACCTGGCAGCCTGTTTAAATGAAGCACTGGCAGACTTGGAAAGGCTGCTCACAATGGCAAGCAGAAGGGCTCATCAGAGGGCTTCTGGAGAGCAGGCCAGGCCAGAGGGTAGGCCAGCGGAGCAGGCCAGGCCAGAGGGTAGGCCAGCGGAGCAGGCCAGGCCGGAGGGTAGGGCAGCGAGGCAGGCCAGGCCGGAGGGTAGGCCAGCGGAGCAGGCCAGGCCGGAGGGTAGGCCAGCGGAGCAGGCCAGGCCGGAGGGTAGGCCAGCGGAGCAGGCCAGGCCGGAGGGTAGGCCAGCGGAGCAGGCCAGGCCGGAGGGTAGGGCAGCGGGGCAGTGTGCCCCTCAGTTTTCCAGTGAGTGCCTAGCTGCCCTCCTGGAGGAGGTGGGAGCGCGGCGGGAGGTCCTGCTTCCGAGGGACGGGAGACGGAGGTGCCCCCACCTGACCAAACGTACCTGGGAGAAGGTAGCCAAGAGTGTGAGCTCCCATGATGTGGTGCGACACATGTGGGTCCAGTGCCGCAAGAGATTCAATGACCTTCTGCGCTCAGGAAGGGTGAGTACCCTGTTGGCAGAGGTCACTTAATGCAGCTGACAGCCTTTCTCCCGCCTCCCCGCACCCCAACAACTCTGCGTGCAGTTACAGCATTGAATCCTTCACTGCATGTTTCCCTCACTAGGTGGGCCAGCAGATACTGCTCATGTCTAGTTCACCCTGAGAGGGTTGTGCTGAGATGGGTCCTGCACCCACAGCATGTGTAACACTGACACCCAGAGTGCTGTTTTGGGGGCAACCTCAAGGGTCTGCACCTAGGTGCAGTGCTAGAACTGCGAAGCATGTCAAATTCAGGGTGCTGACATGCTGGGAGGGGAGCTTCCAGGTGGTGGGGTACCAATCCATTGGCTGGCCTTTGCGTTCCATGTGCTTGTGCCTCCTTACTTTGCAAGGTTAGACCGTGTGGTGCCAAATGTGATGGAGGCAGCTTGTGGGCAAGGGGGGGTGGTCAGCCCTGGCTTGTTTGGGTGAGTGTGCGGCAGCTGTGGGGTGACAAAGCACTGGAGCCCTGCAATGTCCCACTCTGGCTGGGTTGGCAGGGATGCGATGGGAATCCAGGTACAGGGTGGACTAATCAATGCTCCTCTCTCCTTTTCAGGAGAAGACTGCACACAATGCTGCCGAGCAGATGCGGACTGTCGGAGGCCAGGCCCAGTTGGCCATCGTGACTTGATTCGAGCAGGAGGCCATGGATCTGGAGAGGCACCATGTGCCCAGGTCCACAGGTGGCAGTGAGGCTGAGGTGGCACGGGGAGGCAAGATCGCCAAGCACTGAGGTCACCATGTGTGTGGCCATGGCACTGCTGAATGCTCAGTGATTGAAGTTTGCAACATGGGTTGACCATTGATTATGGAAGGATGAGCGCATAATGATCCGGGGGACAGGCATGCACATTGACATTGTCTCCACTTTAACCAATCAAATGTCCTTGTTCTTTCTTTCAGCATCACCAGAGCAGGGCCGGGAGGAGGAGGCAGGGGGGTCACCTCTCACACCTTAGGGCCCTGAACATTTTGACTCACCAGTGTCACACCATCTCTGCCAGGCAGGCATCAGCGTAGAAACTAGCACCTCGGTGGGAATTAGATCATCAGCTAGTGTCCCCGGGTACAATGGTGAGGGTGTGCGAGCGGAGACAGAGAGTGCCCATGGAGCTGGCAGTCGAAGGACTACACGGGACCAGTCACATGCTCGGTCGGTGGTTGATGATATGCCTCTGGAGTCGTCCGTGAGGCAGAAAATGCTGGAAGTGCATCAGAGTATGCGGGAGGATCTGGAGGAGGTACATGAGGCTATGCGTGGCATGGTCTCCGTGCTGGAGGAGTCCACGCAGACCATCACCGATGCATTGAGCCTCATGGCCAAGTGCCATGTTTCCTCCATGGAGAGAGTGGTGACTCTCGTGGAGAGGCTCCTTCAGGAGAACAATCAGGGCCTCCTGGGGTTGCGCTCAGACCTGCGAGCCCTCACAGTGGCATTGACAGCATCTGGTCAGTGCCAGTGTGGGAGATGGTTTGGGCACCAAGTATCCCAGCTCGGTGCCCATCCATCTACAATGATCAGGGAGGTCTGAAAGGGCTTCACGGAGGCGCAGCAGCTGCCTGTCTGCGGGCTCCTCTCAGGGTGCTCCGGATGAGGGCAGCAGCTCCTCCACCCCATTGCCAGTGACCATGGCATCCGATGAGGCTGCAGCGTCTGGGGAGAAGCCAGCTGTGGAACTGGCTGCTCCCTCCCAGGCGGGGCCATTAAAGGCTCCACAGGCCAGAGCTCGGCCGCCAGGGTCATTGAGGCCAACAGGATAGTACAGTGAGCAGGCTGTCTCAGATTCCAGTGCCAGCGAGGGGACAGCACCTAGATGTAGCACCCGTAAGCATAAACTTAAGGCACCTTAGGCACACCATGGGTTTCTCATTGGTTGCTTTTATGTTGCCCCGCTATTAGTTTATGGCCACTTGATGTGATGTGCAACACCTTTGTAATTTTTTTATTCTGAACTTAATTTTAAGTCATTAAATTTTGATATTTAAGCATGGCTCGGGGTGACTCCTTTCTTCCGCAGGTGGACGGTTACCCATGATGTTATGAGTGAGTTGTGTGACATTGTGCTTTATTGACAAGACCCTTAGTTAATGTTCCTATCCAGGCAGGTCTTGCACTCAGGTATTGAGCATGGAACCCGCAGCCCTGGCTTGTGTTGGAGGTCCATCTGTGGTGTGCTAGTTGAAGGTTTGTTGGATTAAAGCCTCCCAGGTGTCCCTGCCTCCCTGGAGGATGCCCGGATCAGCGTCTACCCCCTCAGCATTCTCCTGTGCCTGCTCATCCTCGGACTCACTGCTGGACTCATCGTGTGCAGCCAGAGCAACTGTATCTACATCTTCTTCATCCACTGCATTGCCCCTTTCCAGTGCAAGATTGTGGAGAGCAAAGCATGCAACCACTATCAGCGACACACTATCTGGGGGGTATTGGAGTGCGCCTCCTGAACGGTCCAGGTATCGAAAGCGCATCTTGAGAAGACTGATTGCTCTATCTACCACAGCCCTTGTGGATGCGTGGCTCCTATTGTACCGCTGCTCAGCTTCTGTTCTTGGATGACGGAGATGCGTCATGAGCCACCTTTTGAGGGGATAGCCCTTGTCACCCAGCAGCCAACCATCAAGCCGGGCTGGAGCACTGAAGAGCCCTGGCACCTGGGATTGTCTGAGGATGTAGGCGTCATGGGAGCTGCCTGGGTATCTTGCACAGACTTGCTGAACCTACATCCTGTGATCACACACTATCTGCACGTTCATGGAGTGGAATCCCTTCCTGTTGACGAAGGCACCGGGCTCACCTGCTGGCGCCTTGATGGCCACACGTGTGCGGTCGATTGCACCCTGGACGCGGGGGAAGCCAGCAATCGCCGCAAAGCCTCAGGCTCACTTTGTCTGGCTGGCCTCGTCCCAGCGGAGGTGAATGATAGTCAATGCACGCCCGAACAGAGCGTCTGTCACCTGCTTGACACAAGTGTGGACAGCTGACTGGGAAGCTCTGCAACGATCATCCACTGACCCCTGGAAAGAGCCAGAGGCATAAAAATTGAGGGCAGCCATGACCTTCAGTGCCACTGGTGTGGGGTGTCCACCCAAACAGTTGGCGCAGATCTCAGGCCCAATCATCTGACAGATGGAGGTGACTGTCTCCCTTGAGAGATGGAGCCTCCTTCGGCATTGCACCTCAGACATATTGAGGTAGCTGCTTTGCCGCCTGTATACCCTGGCAGCAGGATAATGGCATCTTCGGCGGCTCCTTCCGCCTTGGACTTCCTGTTGGCCCTGCGCCTCTCCTCCCAAAGGTGGCTCCCTTGGAGGCTGAATTTGGACTCCTGGCCTCGTCCGCCTTCTGGCCTTCCCTTCCTCCTCAGAGGAGGTGCATCCAGTGGAGAGCACAACTCCCATTCCCAGGCTAAGGGAAGGCTTCCTGAAACCTGATCTTTACTGTAGTGTCCTGACCTGAAGGCAGTTACTCCTGTCCAAGCAGCTGTGAAGAGTTTTGAAGTATTCCTGCTCACACAGAGAAGTATCAGTAACTTTCACAATTAAATATCTGACAGATACCACTCGTGACCCCACCCAACATTCTTATCTCGCCCATGGATGAGGTTTATACAAATGTGTCCTACCCGCCTGCCCTTTGTGCCTGTGCAATGCCCTGAAGATCGCACGGGCCCCGAAAAATAGCAGACAATTGCTGCCTCAAGGGCCTTAACTGGATGATTAATTAATGGTGGGTGCACATCGGAGAACAGCGTGTGCTCGCACACCTAAATATTGCAATGGCGCGCGGTGATGTCGGGATGCTCGCCCAACATCACCGCGCGTCATTTTACGTACCGGCGTGTGGGGCCCGCCCCCACAATCTAACGAGAAAATTCTGGCCAATGTTTCATCCAATGGCACATCTGATAGTACCAGTTCACCAGATTTTGGGCTCAAATCCCAGGAGTGTGCTGACTCAGATAGGAGAGTGCTACAAACTGAGCTACAGCGGACATGCACACAGCAACCATAAGGTAGAATAAAGACATCAAATGTATTTAGCACAGCAAGAATGTATGAATGCAATCGGTTCCAAGAAACTTCGTCTGAATCACTAAAATTTACAAAGTACTTTAACATTATTTGCCTCCACAATGATGTGGTCTTGTTAAGGGCTGCCAAGACGAATGGCCCAAACTTTGCAAGAATACCAACTGAACAACATGTTTTCAAAGGCACTAGAGTGATCATTTTCTCTGTGGTAGTAATTGAGAACTGTAAACATCAGGCATTTAATAGATGGAGTGAAATTTGTGCTGCAATAGATTGCCAATTCCTGGGAAACAATGTAACTTTGTTTTGCAGCATTAGCAGGCTTCATTTCAAAATGATAAGCGGGTTACATTTTGTTTTAGCAACCCCAACTGAGTTGGAATTGAGCTGCCTTTCAGCTGTGGCTCATGAAATAAAAACAGAAAATGCAGGAAAAACTCAGCAGGTCTGGCAGTATCTGTGGAGAGAGAAACAGAGTTAACATTTTGAGTCCAATATAACTCTTCTTCGGAGTTCTTTCACTCAGAAACGTTAACTCTTGTTTCTCTCTCCACGGATGCTGCCAGACTGCTGAGGTTTTCCAGCACTTTCTGTTTTTATTTCAGATCTCCAGCATCCGCAGTATTTTTATTTTTATGTCAGTTGTGGCTCAGTTAGGTAGCACACTTGTTTCTGAGTCAGAACTTTGTGGGTTCAAGTCAAACTTCAGGGCTTGAACAGAAAATTCAAGGATGGCACCTCAGTGCAATACTTACAGAGTGCTACACTGTTGGAGATGCTGTCTTTTAGATGAGATGTTAAACCAAGGACCCGTCTGCTCTTTCAAGTAGGTGTAAAAGTTCCCATTGCACATTTTTGAAGAGCATAGGAGTTCTCCCTGGTCTCATATTTATCCCTAAATCTACATCATGAAAACAGATTTACTGCTCATTATGACAATGCTGTTCGTGGGAGCTTGCTGTGTGCAAATTGGCGGCCACGTTTCCTACTTTGCAACGGTGAGTATACTTTTTTTGCACTGGAGAAGTACCACCGGCAGTGTCTTCACAAGATCCTCCAAATCTGATAGGAAGAAAGGTGTTCTAAAGGCAGTATCCTCTCCCAAGCCAAATTTCCCAGCTCCCCTGGGCAGATCATGCTGTTCGTACACCATACTCCTGAAGCAATCGCTCTACTCGGAACTCGGTCACGGCAGAAGCTTCCAGAAGGACAGCGGAAACACTTTAGGGATGTCCTCAAGCATTTCCGAAGAGGTCAAACATCACCGCTGACTCATTGGAGTCCCTGACTTGTGATTGACCAAAACAGAGAAGGCTCACTTAGCATGGCACCGAGCATATTGAAAGACTTTGTTGGGATTTTCCAGAGAGAAAATCTGAGGGAGCACACAAACCTCCATGCATATCATTTACCTGATCCTTCAAGGACCACGGACCTACAGAATCACAGAAGGAGGCCATTCGGCCCATCATGTCTGCACCGGCTCTCCACATGAGCATTATGACCTAGTGCCACTGCCCTGCCTTTTCCCCGTACCCTTGCACAATGATTGTGCATTGGACCAATCAGCCGTCTCAGAAGCCATCAACGGAGAGTAGGAGCAAGTCATCCTCCATCCCCAGGGGCCGCCTTAGTAGAAGGCACTTCAGAAGTGGCTGTAAAGTGGCTTTGGGACGTCAGGTGGTCCTGGAAAGGCGCTACACAACAGCAGACGCATGTCTTTGTGTTTTTTTTTTCGCAGTCCTGGCGCTTGCTGGTTCCTGGTCTTCCCCATGACTGGCAGCAGGAGCAACAGGGTGGTGATGGTGGGGGGGGGGGGGGGGGGCACGTGCGCTGTGCCCGGAGTTGCCATGGAGACGGATCACTTTTCCAACGGTCGGCGGCGAGGAAGAGGCGCCAATCCATGACGTCAGGCGGAGTGGGGGGGCGGGGCAGCCGCGCGGGTTGCTCCTATTCGGTCCGCCTCCTCCTCCCGCCTGCCTTGGGACAGCAGCTCTCCCTCCAAACTGAGCGCTCCGCTGCCGGGGTACGTAACTTTCACACGCTTGACGCTTCTCATTCACACAACACACCAAATAATAATAATAATAATAATAATTAAGGGCAATTCACACCTCTTTCTCTGGATTTCATATCTGGCTGCCGTGAGAGTGAGAGAGCTGATTTTGATTTGGGGCCAAAAATATTGATGAAAGTGGTTGAGCACCTTGTGACTGGCTGAAGATGTCATAAATTAATGTGGGGTTGTCTGTTATCTGGGTGACAGAATGTGACTGATTTTTTTTTGTGTGTGTGAGGGACTCTTGCCTTTCTGGAGGGTTTGCAAAGCCATCTCTATGCACACACAAGACACACACACCCTCTGCCGTTGTATTGATATTCACTTTACTGAGCAATGCAGAATTACTTGTGTTTTTTTCTTTACCAAATCTGTTCTTTCTAGATACTTGCTGATTGCATAAGAAGGGGAACCTTGCAAGGCAGATTTTCCCCCACCCCTCGCTCTCTCCCTCTCTCTCTCTCCCCGTAAACTTGCAACACTGCCGGCTGACAAAAGAAATCTCCGCTGCAAGTGCTTTTTTTTTTGGAGAGGAGAGAAAGAGAGAGAGAGTGAGAGAGGAGGCGGGTGGAATTGATCATCACGTTCATATAGAGAGCAGATAGGCCTGGAAAGTGATGCTGGTCACATCAACGTGGCGGACAACATTCGCGGCTTCTCTCGACACATCCTCCTTTGCACGTTTCTGGATAAAATGGAGAGGATGCTGGAGCAATAATGTGGCAGGGAGCATTCGCCCTGAATTCGCAGTGGAAATTTGGCTGCTCTGCATCGACCAGGCATTCTAGATTGAAACCGAAAGAATACACCTTTTAAAAAGGGGTGTTGCAGGATACTGGGAGAGGGAAGAAGGAGGAGGAGGAGGAGGAGGGGGGGGGAGATGATTGCAAGCCTGAGGAAAGTTTAATGTGTTTAAACCTTCCCTGTGATGGATGACACCAGAGCCAGATTTAAGGATCAGCTGCCGAACTGAAAGGACATCTTTCGTCCCATCACGGGGGTTTTTCCTTTTTTGCGGGCTGAGTATTTTTTTTATTATTATTATTTGGAGAGGACCCAAGGACTGTCGATTCGGAGCTGACACCAGGGATTTTTGATGTTGGAAATGGAAACAGGATCAGACTCGAACCGGCACCAGAGAAAGCCTGTAACTCATGGGCTGGAAGACCAGAAAAGAGTAAGTGATCACATTTTATTCATTGAAACCGTGTATCTTTCCAGGATTCCAGTCCCCAGGCGTGTTGCAATGTTGAAATGTGCTGAGATTGAAAGTTTTAATACATTGTTGCTATGAACTCAAACAAACAGGCTGATATTTACACTCATTTCACTTGCGCACACTGGAAACGAAGATTGTCGCCTCTCGGATTGTTACTGTTTGTTTTGCGGTACTTCAATAATATTTGACAGCTTCATTGCTGTGATGTCTCATTTGTTTGATTTTTTAAGATGTTGGGGGGGGGGTGGGGGGGAAGCAGCATGCCGGCTTGCACACACTGACCAGCAGATAAAAACGTAAATGGGTGATCCTGAGGTTCGTTAAATGCCATATTGGCCATAAAATTAATACGTAATTAGGGGGTTGTTGTGCATTGTTGATGAGGCTCATCTGCTCTTGGCACTGACCGCACTTGGAATCTGTGGCTCTGTAATATAACCCAAGTCAGGCTTCGGTGGCAGCTGTGATAACATCAATTGGTCACGCTTTAGTGATGTTCATTTTAACTTTACCCCAATTGTCACGGCGATTATTAAATTTCATAACGTTATATGCAGGATTATATTCAATGACTGTTCACAGTCGGTTTTAGTCTTCCCCCCTCAGGTTTACAGACAGCCACTAATGATTTGATATATAACTCACTGTAAATCTGTTCCAAAAAAAGTTTGTGTAGAATTTGTGTCCACAAATTGATTTCGGATTTAAAAATTGAAGGCTTTCTACGAACGTTGTATTTTGCTAAGACCAAACTAATTGGTTATTTTGGTGGAGTGTGTTGCTACTTGATTTGCTGGCATTGGTACTTGTGTCATGTGTTGAAGGAATGGTGTGTCATATATTAACTATTTGATATTTTTAAAAAAAAACATGAATTTAATATAGATTTTAAAAGAAGTGTTATTATACTGATATATTCACTCAATTGATCACAGAAGTTTTTTCCGCAAACAAATACACCCTTATTTGATTGTAAATCTGAAGGGTTTACACTTAGATATAACACAAATCTGACCACCCTTCTTTAAATCAGTCTTTGCTGGCGGTTTGCCACTCTCTTAGAATCAGCCAAGTGTTGCTGAAGGAAGCTGAAAGTGCAGCCTGCACTTAACTTGAAAATGCCTTGCATTGTGCAAAGTGAGACCACACCTGGAGGAATGTGTGAAGTTTTGGTTTCCTTACCTAAGGAACGATATACTTACCTTAGAGGGGAGCGTAGTGAAGGTTCACTGGACTGATTCCTGGGGTGAGATTGAGTAGACTGGGGCTATGTGGCCCAGAATTTAGAAGAATCACAGGTGATCTAATTGAAACATATATAAAATTCTAAAGGGCCTTTCCAAGGGTTGACGCTGGGAGGATGTTTTCCCTGGCTGGGGATTCCTGAGCACAGGGTCACAATTACAGAATAAGAAATCAGGCACTTAGGACTAAGGTGAGGAGAATTTTTTCACTGAAAAGGGTTGTGAGTCCTTGGAATTTCCTACTGTGGATGCTCAGCCGTTGAGTATTGTCAAGATAGAGATTGGGTATTAAGGAAATGTTAAGAGATATGGGGCAAGTTTGGGGAGGTGGAAGATCAAGCATGATCTTATTGAATGGAGTAGCAGGCTGAATGGCCTGCTCCTGCTCCTTTTTCTTATGTTCTTCTCAACAGTGGCATGAGTAGCATGCACAGTCGGTTTTTGGAAGCAGTCTCAAATGTTGCCACAAGTGAATACTTTTGGTGTGATTGCTGTTTAATAAAAAGCATCAGTAAAATTTCGAGTATCTGGTTGGTGCTGAGAATGTCAATAATGTGCAGGCAGAATTTTAAAAAAAAGGGCTGGGAAATTGTGCGCCAGCAAGTTAAAAATGTAATTAAATTGTGACTGAGGAGATGTGTGAATTTGGTGGAATGCTCAATCTCGTATTGAGGAAAGACTCCGAACCATAGAGTGCTAAGACACAACTTTGTGTCAAAGATTGTCGTTACAATAAATTCTTAGTGTCACGAGGAGGCCTTGATGGAGGCCATTTGCTATCCTTAAGTGAGGAGGAGAATAATAGTGGTGCAAAACATCCTTGGTTGTATCTCAGCAGATGCTTATGGGTGGCATGAACCTTAACCCTTTGTAGAAACTGTAAGGATACACCAATAAACCTTGCATTGGATTGTGCTATTTGTTTACAAAAATCCATAAATCAGCTCATTTGTTTGGATTTAGAACCAGATACAAGTAGCCAGATAGTCTGGTGGAATATTATATACCCTCTTGAGCAAAGGCCTTTGAGTTTAAATCCCATTCTTAATCATTTATTCCACTGGTTGGAGTGTGGCTTGACAGGTGTAATATTGCACTTGCAAAAATCAGAATTTAGGGGGACCAGTATGCCTTTAATAAATTGATTGGCCAAACGATATTGGCAACTGTCCAGATCGTCTCTTCTATTGGGCGGAAGGAGAAATGTGACTCTGGTGAGGGAATATTTCGGCAAAATAGGGGATATTGTACATTAACTTGTCAAAAAAACCCCAGCAAAACACTTTGAGAGCAAATTAATGTGCAAATTTGCTTGATTTGAATTATAGCATGCAAAATCTGGAACTTTTATGTAAAATTTGTGTTACGTGGTTGCTTCATCAGTTGATTAAATGCTGTATCCAGTTTGAATGTGCAGTGCCCTTTGTTTTTATATCGCAACTTTTGCATATTATAGTTAGATTAGGAAAAGGAGGTTGGACATCATGATTGAAGTTTGTTTCTGTGTGCTGCAAGCCTAAAGAGAAAAATTTGTATTGTCATAGTGTGATTGATCTGAATCAGTACTGAATACCAGCAATGAATGCACAGAGATATGCGTTTTTCCTTTCCAATATTTTTCTCTTGCCTTAAGGTAGAGGTACCCACACAAGTGCTTCCAGCACCGGATATCATTCTGGCAAAGCAACAATGGCCAGTATTTTCATGCATTTTAGGATGCCTTTGGGTAGCTGTAGAAACTGTCATTTCACATGAATCCCTATTGCATTCTTACTTTACTTCTTCTTTCCTTCTGTGCCACGTGGTGGCTCTTGTTCCTAGAGGAGAAAAAAAAACTGCATTTATGTCCTTTGTATGCACGGACACTTTTTAAAAAAAATTTGAATATTTGGCAGAATTGCCACCAATGTATCTGCCCTTGTGAATTTAAAGCTGGGTCTGGCCTACAGAAAGCATAGGATCTCAACATGAGCACATAGCTTCTGTTTCTGATAATTCCAGTCCCCTGAAGTATCAAACTGCAGTGTTTAGTCTATTCTTCTTTAGACCATGCGATTTAATTCCTTGGTATTAAGTATGTGTTGTGATTGGTATGCAGATGAATGTCATTCTAAATTGATTTGTGCAATGTCAACTATTTGTGTATGCGAATATAGTCAAAGCCAGTTAAGCATATATTGAGATTTCTCACCACCGTATGACAAAGTTAACATGTCGATAAGTAAGCGTACTGAGCAATGTTTGGAAGTGGTATCAGAACTGATCTTGGTTCTTTAAAGGCGCTTGTTGTTTTTGCTGATGATGAAGTAAGTGGGCAAGGTTTAAAGCCAGTGGCCTATTCCTGCTCCTAATTGTATGTAAGGTTTATTTTAGCTCGAAAATAACATTGTGTTCAGTTTTTAATTCTGGACAGAGACTGAAATCTATATCTATAACTAAAGAAAGAAAGAATTTGCATTTATGTAGTATCTCTCACGACCAAAGAATGTCCCAAAACAATTTACAATCAATTAAATACTCTCTTTCAAACATTGTCACTGTTGTAATGTGGGAAAGGCAGCAGCCAAGGCAGAGAGGCCCAACAATGGCCAGATAAGCTTTTTTAAAAATCACGAATAGTTGATTGGGGAGTGAATATTGGCCAGGACACTGAGGAGAACTCCTCTGCTCTTCTTCAAAATGCTGCCACTGGATCTTTTATGTCCACTTGAGAGCAAAGATGGGGCCTTGGTTTAAAGCCTTGCCAAATGGCACCTCAAACACTGTGGCACTCCCCCATTACCTGACTGGAGTGTCAGCCTAGACCGTAAGACATAGGAACAGAAGTAGGCCATTCAGCCCATTGAGTCCGCTCCACCATTCAACGAGATCATGGCCGATCTGATAATCCTCAGCTCCACTTTCCTGCCTTTTCCCCATAACCCTTGATTCCCTGACTTGTTAAAAATCTGTCTATCTCAGCCTTGAATACACTTAATAACCCAGCCTCTACAGCCCTGTGCGGTAAAGAATTCCACAGATTCACCACCCTCTGAGAGAAGAAATCCCTCCTCATCTCTGTCTTAAACAGGTGACCCCTAGTGTGGTCTAACTAGTGCCTTGTATAGATTTAGCAAGAATTCCCTATTTTTATACTCCATTCCCTTTGAAATACAGGCCAACATTCCATTTCCCTTCCCTATTACCTGCTGAACTTGCATGCTAGCCCTTTGTGATTCATGCACGAGGACCCCAAATCCCTCTGTGCAGCAGCTTTCTGCAGTCATTCTCCATTTAAATTATATTCAGCTCCTCTATTCTTCCTGCCAAAGTGCATAACCTCACATTTTCCCACATTATATTTCATCTGCCAAGTTTTTGCCCACTCACTTAACCTGTCTATATCCCTCTGTAGACTCTTTGTGCCAACCCCACCACTTGCCTTCCCACCTATTTTTGTGTCATCTGCAAACTTGGCAATAGTACAAGATTCTGCGCTGAAGTTTTTGGAGTATGACTTGAACCCACAACCTTCCAGCTCAGAGGCTACCACTGAGCCATGGGTGTCACATCAGTATGGAACAAGTAAACAGATGGTAATGCACTTACTGTACACATGAGCAAGTTGTAATTCATAAAAAAGAAATGGTTGTGGTTGGACATGCACACCCACATTGTAAAGTTGAGGTGGCTTGACCCATTGACAAAGCTTTGTGTGCTTCTTGTGAAGTTGACTTAAAAGAACATGATGTGAGGGGCATTGTAGAAATAACAATGTTGTTTCTGGCATTGTTGGGTCATCCATAACACAAAATGATATCCTGAAAACATTTAAAAACTCAAAAGCTTGATGGGTTCTGTTGCTGAAAATATGACTTTGAAATTGGTTGCACAGGCTATTAATGCTCTCTGAAATGGTAAATCTATAAAGATTAGTATTGCTACATGATGTGTGCAAAATCTATCTCTAAATCTCAGTGGCCAGAGGGCTTTCCACCAACCAATCAGTTTCTTAATCTAACATTAGTCCTGATTAATGCCTGTTGATCAACTATATAGGCTGAGTGTGAATATTTCTTTGGATGAGATGTTTTAATATTCAATGTTGTGCAAAGTGTAGCAAGACTTTCATGGAATTCTTCTAAAAATGTAACTGCTGAACTGTTTTATAGCTTCCATCTATCTAAATGTCTCTTACAGTTCTAATCAAATTGACAATAATTACTTTGGATTCTTGATTCACATTAACAAGAAAGACTTTGATGGATTGAAATATTCAAAAGGCTTAATCCTATATCGTCTACAGGTTGCTAAACCTTTAAAAAGAAGAACCCCTCATGTATAAATTTCCTTGTTTGAAGAGTGTGGCTCCTTCCTATTGTAATATCTTTCAATTCGTATTACATTAAAATTGAAGGAAGTACAGTGAAACCTTAAACCAAATAGTTCTAGATAAGCAGAGTAATATTGTGAGTCTTTTGATTTAATAAAAGGCTTATCTGTTTAAGCTCATTGCTGTAGGCTTAGTTAATAGTTCTGTTTAATGTACTGGAGATGGATATGATCATGACTGGATTATAGTTTCCTTATCTGTCGGTTGCTTTGTAGTAGATAAATGTGAAGAAATTGTTTCCAAAGAAAAATGTTGGCCAACAGATACATGGGTTTCTTTGTAGATTTCTCAGCTAGTTATCTGTGAATTAAATATTTTAACGAGAGAATTACAGTTGCTACCATATCATTTTTTCCATGTGGAAACTATTTGTCCTGTCCAAAATGCAATTGTGCATTTTAAATTTAAAAGTAAACTTGGTTTTTTTCTTCTTTTGGTTCCCAAATAATTGCAGATGAGAAAGTGAGCATATATGTGGTCTTGTTTCCATTTTCTAAATCAACAGTCAGAAAGAGCACAGTAACAGTTTGGAGACACCTGCTACTCCAGTTTACTTATGTATTTCTCTTCCTTTCTTACGCAGCATTAGATTTCGACTCAACATCTCCGCTTAAAAATGTAACTCGGACCAGGAACTCGGGTGTAGGGGAAATTTAATTATAAAACAGTGCCTTTTGGTGCTCAATTGGATCTTTAATGTGTGTTAAAAGGGCACCGTGTCTTATCCTTCTACAACCTTAAATGCCAAAATTTGTAGTGTGGTTCATCGTTTGTTAGTTTTTAGACTGCTGGGATAGCTGTGGTGAGAATTTTTGTTTTGATTTATTCATTCATGGAATGTGGGCGTCACTGGCAAGGCCAGCACTTATTGCCCATCCCTAATAGCCCTTGAACTGAATGGCTTGCGAAGCCATTTCAGTAGGTAGCTAAGAGTCAACCCCATTGTCAAATGTCAAATAATTTGATTGGTTCTTTAAGGGTTAATTGTGCAAGGCTAAAGGTTAATGTGCATGAGCCAGTCAAGATGAGTGTTGTTTTGTGTGAACTTTAAAACAATTCTTTTACTGAACTAGTGAGGTTTAGAATTGTTCAGTAAATTATTTTTACTTCAAATTTTCAAAAAAAGCAAAATATACCTCTAATATTTTGGTTCAAGGTGCTCCTAAGGTTAACTTTTCCAGTAAATGTGGCCTGACAATGCTTGGTCTGTTGAGAACTGACTTTTGCCCATTTTGCAGTCTGCAATACATTACTGGTTTAATTGAAGAAGGTGAGTCAAAAGGATGGGAAAATTACATGTTGCTGAAGTTAATTTTTTTGACTGTTTCAATTCCCAGATTTAATTTACTTCAAACTGTAATTTTCTTAATGGAACATTAGTGTTGAGCCAATTGCACCAATTTGTCATTACTCTCAGTTTGATTTGGATTCCTTTTTTTGAGCAGTCAATATTGGTATCAGCTGTGCTGTATATGTGATGAGTTATGAAATAGTCTGTAGTATGGACATCTGCAGGAAAATAATAGCAATGTTGCAACTTGTGAGAAGATTAGTATACTGATGTGAATCCAAATGATATTGCTGTGTAGCCTAAAAGGCAATGTTTTTCCACAATGTATTTTGTAATATGAATAATGTGGAAGAAAACCAAATTGCTGAGTATAAAATGAAGCATTTTGTTTAGTTTTCACACATTTATGTGTCGAAAGGTCTCATTCATCAATGTTCAACATTGATTCTCAAATCTATGATTCTTCACATCTATCTTTAGCATTTTTAAGAAAAAGCAACTTGTGGTCTTAAATCAAAAGGCCTGTTGGTTCATGGCTGCAGACTATCTGCCTCTGCAGGTGGCAAGTTACCAGAGTGAGAGAAAAGGAATCTTTGCTAGCTATACAGAAGCTGCTTGGTGTTGTGCTTTTCCATTGATGACAGGTGGTTGGCCCTGGCTACTGCTTTTTTAGCCATTTTGCTTATTATTTTCCCACCCTCACTACCCCGGCCTCCCAACCCTTTGTGCAGGTCCTGATGGCGGGTTGTGTTTGCCATCTGGATATCTGTGGAATGAGAGAATTGACCATGTGCTATCTGTCAAATCTCCGCGTACACCATAACAGGTTTTTATGCCTGGAGCGATTGGTACATATGTCAGAATGCATAAAAACTGCTCACAATGGATTATCAAGCCCAGTTCTTCATTTGTTTTAAAAATTAACATGAGGATGAAAGAATTTGAGGGGTTGATCTTCCCATTTACACTTCTTAAATATTTCTTTCATTTAAAATATTATTCCTGCTTCCTTTTTCTCTCCAGTATTCTCCCCTTCCCAGCTGCTGTCTTGAAATAATTGACTGAAATATGGATCCACAAGTGTTCATTCGTCCTGAGTTTGAATCTATACGTTGGCTTTAATATTCCAGGATATTCAAAAGTGAAATGCACTGACTGTCATTTTGCAGGCAAACAGTTAATCTGCTTTGCTGGTCATGTTTGAGGGATAAATGTTGGCCAAGATGCCTTGCCGTTTGTTGAAAAAGTGCCATGAGATCTTTTACCATCATGGCACACTAGGAAAAGCATCTCATCTAGAAGATGGCACCTTTGACAGTGCAGCATCCCTTCAGTATCTGACTGAATATCAGCCTATATGGAAGAGTTCGCCTGTGCGCTGTGGCTACACCTACATTAGTTCAAGAAGATGGCTCACCATCGCCTTCTTTAGGGCAATTAAAGATGGGCAAAAAATGCTGGCCTCGCAGCGATGCCCAAATCCCATGAACAAATAAAAAGTCCTGAAGTGGGGTTTGAACCCCTTCTGACCCAGAGGTCAGTGCACTTCTGCTGAGGGGAAGCTGATCTTGTCCAAGTGGACATTAATGTGTGAGCCTGGAAAATGAGCAATTTGACCATGAGGCATCACAACCAAGCTCACTCCTCTCCTAACCCAGTATGTATAGGTGAATAAAAGTAAGAACTTACATAGTGCCTTTCATGAAGTACTTTTTGAAGTGGCGCCGCAGTAGAGGAAAACCAATTTACGCACTGCAAGCTCTCACAAATGGCAATGTGATAGATAATGTTTTAGTGACGCTTTCAGCAGGGGTTGCTTAGTAAGGTCATGAGGGGCTGGACTGAGGCTCTGTACAGTGGAGAACTGAGGCGCATTGGAGCACCTCTACTGCTGCTGTTGAGATCTGTTAACTCAACGCAGGTTAATCAGGAGCATGAGGCTTTCCTAGTCCATGTGACATGGGCACATACTGCCTTAATCTGCTGAGTCAGCAGACAACCAGTCTTTCTTTTGATTTCACAGTCACAAGGTGTGTTTCATGGGATGTGGGCATTGTTGGCAAGGCCAGCATTGTTGCCCATCCCTAATTGCCCTTGAGAAGGTGGTGGTGAGCCGACTTCTTGAACTGCTGCAGGCCCTGTGGTGTAGGTACGCCCATAGTGCTGTTAGGAAGGGAGTTCCAGGATTTTGACCCAGCGGCAGTCAAGGAATAGAGATATAGTTCCAAGTCAGGGTGGTGTGTGGCTTGGAGGGGAACTTGCAGGTGGTGATGTTCCCATGCATCTGCTGCCCTTGTACCTATAGATGGTAGAGGTCGCAGGTTCGGAAGGTGCTGCTGAGGAGCTTTGATGAGTTACTGCACTGTATCCTGTAGATGGTAAACACTGCTGCCACTCTGTGCTGTTGGTGGATAGGGTGAATGTAGGGGGTGTTGGATGGGGTGCCTGTCAAGCAGGTTGCTTTGTCCTGGATGATGTTGAGCTTCTTGAGTATTGTTGGAGCTGCACTCATCCAAACAAGTGGTGAGTATTCCATCACACTCCTGACTTTTGCTTTGGAGATGGTGGACAGGCTTTGGGAGTGAGGAGATGAGTTACTCACCACAAAATTCCTGGCCGGTGACCTGCTTTCATAACCACAGTATTTATGTGGCTGGTCCAGTCCAATTTCTAGTCAATGGTGACCCCCAGGATGTGGATAGAGGAAGATTCAGAGATAGTAATGCATTTGAATGTCATGGGGAGATGGTTAAATTGTATATCTTGCTGGAGATGGCCAGTGCCTGGCACTTGAGAGGTGCAAGTGTTATTTGCCACTTATCAGCACAATCTTGAATGTCATCAAGGTTTTGCTGCATGTAGTCATGGACTACTTCAGTATTGAGGAGTTGTAAATAGTACTGATCACTGCAATCATCAGCGAACATCCCCACTTCTGACCTTATAACAGGCAGGTCACTGATGAAGCAGCAGGAGATAGTTGGGTCGAGGACACTATCCTGAGGAATGCCTGCAGCAATATTCTGATGTTGAGATGATTGGCTTCCAGGAACCACAGCCATCTTTGTACTAAGTATGGCTCTAACCTATGGAGAGTTTTTCCCCCGATTCCCATTGACTTCGATTTTGCTAGAGCTCCTTGAAGGCACACTTGGCCAAATACTGCCTCGATGGTAAGGACAGTCACTCACCTCACCTCTTGAGTTCAGCCCTTTAGTCAATTTTGGGACCAAGGCTGAAATGAAGCCTGGAGCTGAGTTACCCTGGCAGAACCCAAACAGCACATCGGTGAGCAGGCTTTGAGATATTTACAGCACAGGAGGAGGTCATTGGGCTCATCAACTCTATGCTGGCTCCCTGCAGAACAATCTAGTCAATCCCACTCCCTGCTCAGTCCCTATAGCCCTGCAAGTTTATTTTCAAGTGTCTCTCCAATTTCCTGTTGTAATCATTGTTTTTGCTTCCACCACCCTCATGGGCAGCAATTCCAGGTCTTTTCCACTTGCTGTTTTAAAAAAAAAGCTCCTCTTCAGATTCCACCTGCATCTCTTCCCCAAAATCTTAAATCTGTATCTTCTAGTCCTTGTACCATCCGGTAATGGGAAAAAGCTTTTCGTTGTCTACATTATTTAACTGTCATAATATTGTACACTTCTATCAAATCTTCCCTCCATCTTCCTTGCTCCAAGGAGGATACTGCCAGCCTTTCCATCTTAACTTTGTAACTAAAACCCTGATCCCTGGAACCATTCCAGTAAATCTTCTCCTCTGCACCATCTCAATAGCCATCACAGCTTTCCTAAAGTGTGGCAACCAGAACTGGAAGCAAAACTCTAGTGGAGGCCTAACTAGAGCTTTGAGTTCAGCATAACTTCCCTGTTTTTGTACTCAATGCCTCTATTTATGAAACCCAAGATCCCATATGCTTTCCTAATCACTCTCTCACTGCATCCTGCCACCTTCAAAGATTGACGCACATGCATCCCCAAGCCCTCTATCCCTACACACTCTTTAGAATTTAGCCACTAAGTCTACATTGCCTTTCCCATCCCTTTTGCCAAAATACATCACCTCACGCTTCTCAGTATTAAATTCCATCTGCCACTTGTCTGCCCATTCCACTAGCCTATCTATGTCCTGTTGCAGGCAATTTATATCATCCTCATTGTTTGGTTTGGTATCGTTAGCAAATTTGAAATTTTACTACATATTCCAAGACCCAAGTCGTTTATATTTAGCAAATAAAGCAGTTGTCCTAGCATTAATCCTTGAAGAACACCACTGCATATCACCATCCAGTTGAAAAACAACCATCTACCACAACTCGCTGCTTTCTGCCCTTAAGCCAATTTTTATCCAATTGCTCACTGACTCTCCTAATCCATAAACCTCAATTTTATTAACCAGCCTTTTATGTGTTACCTTGGCAAAAAGCTGTTTAATAGGTGGATATCCATTTACCAAAGGAGTCAGCCGAAGACATTCTGTAAATCACCACTGTTTTATTGTTAAACTATAGTCCAGTACAAATATTAGTTTCCACTCTTCCCTTCTGGACCCTTTCCCCATCCAGAAGCAAAAACACTCTTATTGGGGGAAAAACCCAGCTCTTAAGTTCAGGCTTCAATGAGCATCACCTGCTCTCAATTCACTCTGAAGCTTGTCCTGGTTTACTCTTAAAGGGACCTGCATTTCTAATATTGTCAAATACTTTCTTAAAATTCATATAGACAACATCTACTGCATTCCCTTCATCAACCTTCTCTGTCTTGATGATGGGACAGCATGTACCCAGGAATGGTAATGGAGGAGCCTAGGGTATTGGCTGTAAGATATGCTTTGCTGTTGCTTGACTATGACTGTGGGACAGCTCTCCCAATCCTGGCACAAATTCCCAGAGATTATTAAGGAAAACTTTGCACGGCTTACTGGGCTGGGTGTGCCTTTGTCACCTCTAGTCAGTGCCGGGTGGCCCATTCTTCTTCAACTTTCCTGTAGCAGTTTGAAACAACAGTGAATGCTTGCTAGGACATCTTAGTGGCGAGTTAAGAATCAACCACTTTGCTATGGGTCTGGAGTCACATGTAGACCAGACTAGGTCAGGATGGCAGATTAGTTCCCCTGAAGGGCATGAGTGAACCAGATGGGATTTTACAGAAACCCAGTAGTTTTATGATCATCGTTACTGAGAGTAGCTTTTTATTCAAGATTTATTAATTAATTGAATTTAAGATCTCCCAGCATTCATGATAGGGATTTGAACTCTTGGCTGTGGAGAATTAGTCCAGGTCTGAGGACCACTAGTCCTATAATGTTACCACCATGCTACTATACCCCCAATGTTCATACTTAAGAATGTTTTTAAATATAAATAAATGCATTGAATAATAAATGGCAAGGAGTTGCTGTTCATGGAAATCTATTCTGTAATTCAGGCAGAAAAGAAAGTTAAATTGGCTGCAATTTACTATAAATCATCTCGGGGTTGGGGGTGGGGAGAGAGATGGCAGAAGAAAATGGGAATAATTGCTGGATTTAACTGGCATTGCATTACTTTCTGCACGCCAAGATTGTAAAAGGCCTAGGACAAGGATGTTAGGTTTTTCAGTTTTTCCCCTCTTACTGACTTGACAATACATGTGTAACAATGTGAATATACATTTGTGTGCATAAATTATGATGTGTTTAATAGCAGTCCGTTTGTTCTTTGCTTGGAATCTCTGACATTGCTGTACATTTGGAATGATTACTTTGATCAGCTGCTGTTAATACTACAAGGATCAGATTGAAAACTTAGCTGTCTCCTCTTTGTATAACCTGCCATTTGAGTATTTCACTGATGGGCTGGCTTGTTTGTTTATTTTTACTTAGTAAACAGTAACTTTACATCAAGAACTCTCTCAAACAAAAGACAATTACAATGCCCCTGTTTTCATTTGAAATTTCAGCCTATTTTTAGTTTCTATTGAATTAGAAAAGCAGGAGTTACAAAGTTGTCAGATTGTCATTAAAAAATCCAAGGTGTTCTTTATCAGTCTGGCCTATATGTGACTCCAATCCCACCACCAATGTGTTTGACCCTTAACTGTCCTCTGAAGTGTCCTAGCAAGCTACACTGTTGCATCAAGCTGACACGTAAAGTGGTTCAATAAGACCCACCACCACTTTCTCTTGGGTATGGGGGATGGGCTGTTACAGCCTTACTAGGGACGCCCACATCCCGATATGAATGAAAACAATTCTGTGGCGGCCTGAGGTGTTAATTGGGTAATCCACCCAGGAGGCCCTCGTTACAAACCCAAGCATCTTGCAGAGTTGTCAGAAATGGGCCCACATTGTATCCTTTGGGAGGCTCTGCTTCCAGAGGAGGCACAATGTGGGTTAATTCTGACCAGATGCTTGGGTTTGCAGATAGCCACTTGGATTTGTTCAACTAAGAGGTTTTTAAAAATATTTGTTGTTGCATTTGTTAACTTATCAGTGCACTTAAGCCCATTTAATGCTATGCATTACCTAATATTTACAGCACAGAAAATAGACCGTTTGGTTCAACAGGCCTCTGCTGGTATATATGCTCTACAGAAGCCTCCTCCCATCTTCATTTATGTAGCCCCAACATTTTATTACTTTTATTCTTTTCTGTGCTTATTAAACTCCCCCTTAAATGTATCTGTGCTACTCACCTGAACTGTTAACTATGGCAGGAAATTCCACATTGTAACCATTCTTTTCGGGTAATGAAGATTCTCCTAAACCCCAACTGGATTTATTCGTGACTGTTTTATATGCATGGCCTCTCATTCTGGTCTCGCCCGTAAGGGGAAACATCTTCTCCGTGTCATAGAAAATGTACAGAAAATAATTCTGATATACTGTAAATTGTCCTAAAATATATATCACAAGAGGAGAACTTATATTGTGGAGTACATTTTGAATCTTTCCCACCATTTAGCTCTTCAAGGCATCTATTAATGGCATTGAATCAATGTTGAAAAATATATTTCAAAATGGTAGCTTTTGAGGTGCGTTGAAGTGTCTACTGCTTATGTTAAAAAGACTAATTTCAGATGCTGGACTTATTCAGTGCATCAGAAGCAATGTTGCAATGAGCCAAGTCCTGAAGAGACTGACTGACTGACTGTGGTGATTAGTTATGCACAATATGAAAACTGGCTCATGTTGAATCCCTTGATTTGGATTTTAAATAATATTAATGCCGCACTCAAGTACAATAATTGCAGTAACAGGACACAGGAAGTGGTTTCGGGTTCACAATATGGATTCTTGCTTTTTGTGGCCCATTAAAGCTGTTTTGGGTTGCACATCGGAACAATGAGATGTCATGCTCACAAGGACACTGTTGGAATGTGATACATGAGGCTGACGAGCTAAATGTAAAAGAAATGGCTATTGTGACCGGTTTATCCTGGCGAAACTGGAAAGCTTTAGTGTGACGTTAGTGAAAAAAAGGTGCCATTGAAATATTTTTCAAGATAAATTGCGAAAACTGCAGGAGTTGGCGGTTCAATGATTTCATGACCACAGTTGTGCCACCTGAGGTCTTAGAAAAACCTAAAGTTTAGTTTTGATCATTTAAAATTTTTTCAACAAGAAATAATGTAATGAAAATAAAATGGAATAATTTTTGAATTGACAAAATCAACGACTTCATTATTTTGTTCTTAAAATGTCTGCCTTCAAGTAGTAGCAATTAGCCTTGGTTGGTTGTGGTTTGAAGAAATAATATATAAAATGATTTTGAAAAATCAATAAAACTGAAGACAGGTTGTCTCTGCATAGCTATGCATAAAATATTAATGAATTATAACATCCTGCTACAGAACATCCTACAATTTTGAGACTGTTTGGAGGTTATAAAGCAATCAAATTGTTAAGAAACAGATATCATGATTCCCTTTTAAGAATTGTACCTTGCTCTTAATCTTGTTACTTGAGAAGAAAATATGATTTTAAAAAAAATTGTAAGCTTTATTTGATCTTGCCTCTTAAAGATACTGTAATCAGAAAAATGAATAAATTTCAATATATTAAGCCTTTGATCTCTCATTGAGCATTCAAACTGCCTTTGAGGTATGCTTTGGTTTTTCTGGAGGTGAATTTAGTGTTTTAATAGCTATTGATTTCTGTTGTTATAAACTTTATTAGAAAACTAACTATTGAAAGTGATGACACATGCAACATATTTTACACACATTTACTTTTGAACAGTTGACATTACTGTCAAAATATTGCACATCTGCAGCTTATTTTGTTTGACAGAATTTTATAATGGTTTTTATAACCGCAGGATGAAGGCAAATCTTTTAGCTTCAACATTTTAAATCCTATTTGATCACAAAGAGTACTACAGAGTTTATGTAATTTTCCAGAAATTAAATGCAGACTATGTCTAAATTTAAAAATCTGCAGCAATAATGTAGCAATGATCAGTTTTCTTGACTTGTAGTAATCCTGTGTGGAATGAAACTCTGATGTAGAATTTTAGCCTTGTATACATTGCGTGACCAATAGCTGATACCTGGGAATGATTTCAAAGTGTAAACCAAATTTGATGGTTATATATAGCTTTAGTTCAGCACTCTCTCTTGTAACATTATCTGCACCTATTGATCAGATTACCACTTCATAATTACTCTAATGTATCCAATATTCTACATAAATCATGACACAAATTGTAAAGATAATTCTTCTAATATTACAGTAGGGTACTGTTGTGAACTACCCCTTAGGCTAAATCAGAATATTATTAGGCGATGATGTTTGCTCCATTACCACCCAGTATAAATATCTCCACCTCACTTACTCCACAGAGAAAATTGAAACTCCATATGGAAGCAAGCCCATTAATGAGAATAAGGGTTTGCACAGTAAATAAAGTATCAAGTTTTTGGTTAAACCTGTTGGCCTTTTGTAACTTAGCCCTTCTACTACATCTAAGAAGAGCAATTTACCTAATTAAGTTACTATCCTTGGTGCTTTTAATGTAGAAAATTGTTCCATCTATAAACACAAATTGCTGTTGTTGTTCAGCAAGTATTGCAGTGAGTTCTGAATATAAGTTTTCATTTTGCACTGTGTTTTATAATGCAAGTCCATCACTCTGCACAGAGTGAAAATGTCAAACGTTTTTCAATAATAGATAGCTTTCAAATGATAATCCATTCCCGCTGTAAATCATTGGCATTTTGTCCCATAGAGCAAAAATGGTGCAGCTCTTGGTGACATTGTTGTCTGTCACCCTTAGTCTTCAGGTACTGTTGTGAGGTCACTTCTAGCAGCAATATTAAAAGCAATGAAAGATGGTGGGTGAAGCAGAAATTGAGGCAAAAATGGCTGGAATTTTTCCAACTCCTATGTTGTTGGGCCTGAAAGCCCGTGTGGACGGATGGTGGGACCCTGGGTTGGATGTTACCAGTAGTGGCCAGTAAGAGGCCGTCCAACTAATGTCCTTTAGGGAAGCAAATCTGCTGTCCTCACCTGTTCTGGCCTACATGTGACTCCAGACCCACAGTAATGCAGTCGACTCTTAAATGCCCTCTGAACAAGGACAATTAGGGATGGGCAATAGAGGCTGGCCTGGCCAGTGATGGCCACATCCCATGAACGAATAAAAGAGAAACTGAGGATGGCAGCCTGTCTCTCAGAACTGTAACCCTCCTGACACCATTCTGCCACCATTTTGCAAGGCTTCCTGCCTCCCAACCTGTCACCAGAGGGTTGATAAAATTCAGCACACGTTTGATACCTTGAATTAAACTCTGAGCTCTGCAAAGATAGAAACTGAGCTTTTATTTTTTTTAAAGAAGAAAGGCAGATTTAAATTTCTTTAGTGCCTTTTATCACTTTTTCTTTTTGTTCAGAGGAAGTGGGCATTGTTGGCAAGGTCAGCATTTATTGCCCATGAAAAGGTGGTGGTAAGCTGCCTTCTTGAATCGTTGTAGTCCATGTGATGACAGTTCTGTTAGGTAGGGAATTCCCAGGATTTTGACCCAGCGGCAGTGAAGGAATGGCAATGTAGCTCCAAGACAGGGTGGTATGTAACCTGGAGAGGAGCTTGCAGGTGGTTACGTTCCCATGTGCCTACTGCTCTTGCTCTTCCAGGTGGTAGAGATTGTAGGTTTTGGAGATGCTGCTGAAGAAACCTTGGTGAGTTGCTGCAGTGCATCCTATGGTGGGACACATGACAGCCACTGTGAGCCGGTGTTGGAGGGAGTGAATGTTTATAGTGGCGAATGGGGTGCCAGTCAAGCAGGCTTGTTTGTCCTGGATGGTGTCGAGCTTCTCGAGTGTTGTTGGAGCTGCACTCATCCAGGCAAGTGGAGAGTATCCCATCACTGACTTGAGCCCTGAAGATAGTGGAAAGGCTAGGGGCATCCCAAAGCGCTTTTCAACCAATGAAATATTTTTTGAAGTGTAGTCACTGTTATAAGGCAGGACATAGGGGTGGGTGGGTTGTAGATATAATCAGAGAAAAGTTACTTAAATCTGTGAATCTGCAATTTTAGTGTGGCTTTTGTTTTTCTTTGAAGGCTAATCAGTTTGAAACCTGCCTTGCCAATCAAAGGAAAGGCTAAATCAGCAATTGGTTGAAACAACCAATTGGCAGCCCCATAGGCACATTGAGGTAGATTCATTCTTAGTGTTTCTTTATTGTTTAACAACAGGAAATATCCATAATTATTGTCATTGGTAGCTGGAGTCATCATGGATGTGTTTCACTCTTTTAAGAAGACAGATTTGAGTTAAAATATTGGCTCTTAATGTTTAATGAAAATGACTAGTGATACAGTGCGAATGGACTCCATCGTTTAGTTCTGGCCACATTCAATTCCTGTGTGTTCACAAGATGGACACAAATGAGGATGGTAATTCGACCTCTCTAAGCTCATAGACCTTGTGGTCCTCCACTTCCTCCCCACCACCTCCTCAAAGATATTTTGCCATCAAAATTAAAAAGCATAATTCATTATTTATATCTGCATTGTTAAATCTTTGTATGAAAGAAGTCGCTAATATATACGCTAAATTTGCCACCTTTAGGACAGAAGAAGAGAAAACTGCTCGCGGTTGACTTTTGCCCAAAAAGAGCTGCCAAACATCTTAAGGTGCATGATAATCAGGAAGAATCAAGCTGTGGAACTTTCTAAAACAGTTCACCTGTATCGTCCTGTGTACAGTGTGTTACAGGAAGGAAGAAAAATGGGGGCATGAATGCGGGTGGAGTTCACCTGTTCATTTCCTTTGTCGACTATAAATCACTAATAACAGGAATGGAGTGTTTTAGAAATCAGAAATTTAGAATGATATTGAATACGGACTGCGCTGGGTTTATCCAAATGCTTTTCAGATAAGTTCTTTACACATCGCAGGGAGAAGATTTTCATCTCATTGGTCTAGGGCATATTCAAACCCTTGTCGCAGGTGTGAAGCTGTTGTATGCAAACGGTCCTTTGGATGAGATGTTAAACTCAGGCCCAGCCTTCTCTATTGGGTGGATGTACAGGATCTCATCATGCTATTGGGAGATGCCCAGTGTGGTTATCCCTGGTGTCCTGGGCAGTATCCAGCCATCAACTAATGTCATTAAAAATAACAGACTACCTGGTCATTATCACATTGCTTCTTGTAGGAGTTTTCTATGCACAAATTGGCTGCTGTGTTACTTACATTACAACAATGAGAGCCCTTCAAAGTACTTCATTGGTTGTAAAGTGCTCTAGCACGTTCTGATATTATGGAAGACACCATACAAATGCAAGTTCTCTCCCTCTTTTGTCTCTATCTCTCTGCTCTCTCTCTCTCTCTCTCTCTCTCTCACTCACTCACTCACTCACTCACTCACTCACTCACTCACTCACTCACTCACTCACTCACTCAGACACACTGGCCTAGCAAGTCACTCAGTTCTCAAGGGCAATTAGGGATGGGCAATAAATGCTGGCCTATCCAGCGACACCCTCATCCCATGAATGAATAAAAAAAACACATACACAAATCCCCACTGGGACATAAAACATGGGCCCTGGCATTTCTCCGGTTTCCAGATCATTTATCTCCTAGGGCACGAGGCCTGGTGTTTTGTGTCTTATGTACGCCTCTCTCCCAGGCTGTCCACACACGTGTGCATGTGCTCACTCGTGCACACGCGCACACATGCACAAATGTGTGCGTACATGTGCACACGCGCGTGCACACACAGACATGCCCACACATGCACCACACCACACACACCACGCCCCCACCTGTCAACCTTTAACTCACACTATCACTCACTTTTCCAGAACTGCTTCATCCAGTTCAGGGTTGCGGAGAGTCGTAACATTGGGCACTAGGCGGAGTACACCCAAGACATGTGTATTATATAAATACACAGATTACATGCCAGTCCATCACAGGGTACACACTTACACACACTACGAGGCAATTTACTGCAGCAAATCCACCTAACCAACACGTTTTTGGATGGCAGGAGGAAACTGGAGCACTGGAGGAAACCCACGCAGGCACAGGGAGAACTCGGGTTCGATTCTGACCTCTGGTGTCTGTCTGTGTGGAGTTTGCAGCTTCAAATCAACAATATTTTAATATTTATTTTAATCAAATACTCAATATCAACAAAATAAAGTTGTCTTGCTCCAACAACATATGAGACTATAAATACTTATGCCAATTTTGTCACCAGTTGATGTAAGTTCTCCACAATTGTTGTATCTTGATGTTGCTGTGTTACTGTTATTGCAAACGTTTGTTGTTTTTACCTTCCTACAGAATAGCTGAGTACTGTGAAGTAGAAATCTGCTTCTAGTCAGCACCCTTACGCTTCATATCTGTTTACAACTAATTACTAATAGCTGAATCTGAACTGTCCAGAGGGAAGTACAAATCATTGCTGAGTGATTTGAAAGGCTCTCTTACATAACCTCCCTAATGCATTAGGTAATGTATACTCTGAGTCACTTTGTTCCTACTTACATGGTAGTCACTTGACAAATATCAGCTTGTGTTCATGGCTATTTGTATTGTATATCTCAAATAAGTTTCTAATTAAATCTAGTTTATCTTGTAATGAAATATTCAGTTTGTAAAGTACACAAGGTGCGGTTATAAAGAGCAAAAAATACTTAAATTTATATAGCACCATTCATGACCTCCAGGTGCCCCAAGTATATTTTCACAGCCAAAGATATTTTTGAAGTTGTAATGTAGGAAATATGACAGCCAATTTGGACACAGCAAGATTCCACAAACAGCAATGTGATAATTTTTATAATTAATTTGCAGGATGTGGGCATCGCTGGCTAGGCCAGCATTTATTGCCCATCCTTAATTGCCCTTGAGAAGGTAGTGGTGAGCTGCTTTCTTGAACTTTCTTACAGTCCCTGTGGTGTAGGTACATCCACCATGCTGTTAGGGAGAGAGTTCCAGGATTTTGACCCAGCGACAATGAAGGAACGGTGATATATTTCCAAGTCAGGGTGGTGAATGGCTTGGAGAGGAACCTCCAGGTGGTGGCGGCATTCGCATGTATTTGCTGCCCTCGCCCATCTAGATGGTAGTGGTTGTGGGTTTGGGAAGGTGCTGCCTAAGGAGCCTTGGTGAATTCCTGCAGTGCATCTTGTAGATGGTGCACACCGCTGCTACTGTGCATCGGTGGTGGAGGAGGGAGTGAATGTTTTTGGAAGGGGTGCCAATCAAGGAAGGGCTGCACTGTTGGAATGACTAGATGACTAAATTAGTTCAAATGACTAGATAATCTGTTGTTATCTGGTTTTGGTTGAGGGATAGATAATGGCCAGGGCATCAGAGAGAACACCCCTGCTCTTCTTCAAAGCAGTGCCATGGGATCTTTGATGCCTACCTGAGCATTCCCTCAGAAATGCATGGGCATGCCAGCCAGATTTTGCACTCCAGGCTTTGGAGTGGAATGGAACCCACAAACTTCTGACTCCAGAGGCAACATCACGACCAAGTGAGCCACAGCTGACACTGTGATAATTGGAATTGTTGTATTCACTGTTAAGTTTGGGGACTCTAAATCTGTATTTTTAAAGTTTAACTTGCAAAGGTTGACTTGACTTAAAGGGCTTTCATACAAAATAAGGATCTTTCTAAATTGAACAAACTATGTTGTTTTTACAATACATTGCGGGAAGGATGTAAATTGGAGCTGCCCAGGTGCAGTGTTAAAACTTGGATCCCTTGGCAAACCAAAACACAAGGTATATATTACCCCCTAGTGAAATCTAGCTTTGTTAGTGGGCAAAAAAAAAAAGACTTGCATTTATATAGCACCTTTCACAACCTCAGGCCATCCCAGTCTGCTTTACAGCCATTGAAGTACATTTTGGAATATAGTCACAGTTGTAATGTAGGAAAAATAGCAGCCAGTATGTGCACAGCAAACGCCCACAAACAGCAATGTGATATTGACCAGATAATCTGTTTTTGTGATGTCGACTGAGGGACAGATATTGGCCAAGACCCTGGGAGAACATCCCTGCACTACTTCGAAACGTCCGCCTGACAGGGCCTCGGTTTAACATCCATCTCTCCAAAAGACACCGCCTCCAACAGTGCAGCACTCCTTTGGTACTGTACTGGAGTGTCGGCCTAGACTTCTGTGCTCGGGTCCTCGAGTGCGACTTGCACCCGCACCTCGGAGGAGAGAGAGCTACACACTGAGCCGCAGCTGTCACAGAGGGGAAAATAGAATCTGCTAAATGCAATTATACAGTATATTACGTGTGTGCTTTCTTAGTGCCTCAGTACATTATTTGGAATGAAAAGCTGGGAGCTCTTCCAATGGTTTTGGCAGTTAATTTCAGCAGATGGCAGGGTAACGAGTTATATATGATCACAAAGATCTTTGGTCACTACTAAAACTAGCTGATGACACCTGGGGTGGGAATAGGTATGTAGTAATTTGTCTGATTGCCCCCAGGGTAGAGAGAGCGGAATTCAGCTGCGGCTGCAGCTTTGGATTATTATCGGGTGGTTTATGATTATTATCTAGGAGAAGAGGAAAGTTTGTGAGTGGGTGTATATTTTCACAGGAGCTAAAGCCAAGCTTGATTGTGATGTTCTTCTTCCATCCTGTCATTTGTGGTGATCTTGCACCGTCCTGTGCTGCTCACCTTCCCCCCCCTCCCGCTGCGCACCCCCCCACCCAAACCCCCAAACCAAAGCCTCATAGCTGAAAAGGCACTCGTTGGTTGAGTCCACTTGTGAAGAGTTGCTGCTTCAGTGAGATACTGGTAGCGGAGACTGTCAGTGGCCCAGTGAACTAATACCCCTGTATAATTCTGAACGTTGAGCTGAGGAGGCATTTAAAAGGATGGGCTTGAAGTAGTCTTTGGCTTGTTTTTATGCAATTTTTATTTAACTCTTTAGTGACTTCTGCATCAAAGGTAAAATACCCGCTGCCTGAGAGGGTGGTGGATGCGGAGATGATCAATGCTTTCAAAAGGAAATTGGATGGACACTTGAGGGGAATAAACTTGCAGGACTATGGGGATAGAGCTTGGGAACGAGACAGACTGGATTGTTTTACAGAGAACCAGCATGGACTTGATGGACCAAATGGCCTCCATTTGTGCCATATTGGCGCTTTTAAACACTCAGGGCAGGCCCAACATGCCGACGCGTAAAATGACGTGTGATGACATCGGGCGTGTATCCTGATGTCATCACGCTGTGTTGCGATGTTTCGTTCGGTGGGCACGCGCCAGAGTCAGCTGCGCGCCCGCCGTTATTTAAATGGCCCATTAAGTCTATTAGGAAGTCATGGCGAAAAGGCCAAGTGGCCTTCACGTTTTTTAGGAAACCTTATCCATGAACAGGATGAGGTTTCCTAAAGCGTTTATTAATCAAATAAAATTTTTTTAATGAAATGTAAAAATATGTCCCCTCTCTTGTGACACAGTCACATGAGAGGGGACAAGTTTAAATAAATTTTAGAGCCATTAATTTATTTGGAAACTGCTTCAATCTCCCTGAGGCACGGGAGCTGCCTCAGGGAGATTGAAGCGCTCTTTCAGGTCCAGGTGCGAAAGAGTGCTGGCCCCGATTCTCTCTCCTCCACCTGTCCGCACGTGTAGCGCTGAGCGCTACAGCTCACGTCTTACGCTGGGCGGGCCTTAATTGGCTGGCCTGCGTAAAATGGCGGCGCCGATCATGGGCGGCAATCGGCTCTGCGACTGCCCCCGCCTGCTCCCGCCGAGCCCGCCCTTTGCCTGAAAAATTAAGGCCTCAGAGTGAAGCACAAATCCATATAACGATTTGACTTGGTAATATTCAACATTATACGTTTTGTCTGAATAAGTTTTACTGACTGCCAATTCATCACCCGTTATCTGTAATGTTTCAAATAATTGCACAGTTACATTGTTACCTTTCATACCAGTGCACATTAAGTTGTACCTTTGGGTACGTTGTTGATTGGTTTTCCTTCAGCAAACTATAGTTGAAACAAACCACTTATCATTCTTTCTTTTATGATGCAGGTGCTTTTTTTTTCTAAGTCTTTTGTGACAGAACTGAAAGTTCTAAAATATTGATTTTTAAAAAAAATTAATCAAGCTTTGTTCTCTTGCTCCCACTAGTGAGATTGCTTTGCTCCTCTACACTGCTCTTATGAGCCGGTGTAAGTTCAATGCTAAAAGATAGTCATCTTGTGAAAGTATTATGTCAGAGCATGTAGGAGAGCTCTGAATGTGAGTAAACTAATATGTGCCTGTGTTGTATGTGTGTGTCTGTGTGTGTGTGTGTGTGTGTATGTCGGGATGAGGGAGGGAGGAAAGAGGTGAGGAAAAGGATTCATTCCAAAATGTTACTCACCAAAGAGTGAAGCACTGTGAAGATAAATGGGAGGGTATTTCAATATTGCAGGTGAAACTCGATGGGAAGGATGGGTGACAGTGGCCAGCAAAGTATGATGCTGGCAAGGAATTTTGGAAGGAGCTAGACAGTATTTACAAAGATGTTGAAGTGTGGAAGTGGCAGTGGACGATGAACTGAAGGAGGGAGGGAGTAGTGTCTTATGAAACACCACTGATAAACTAAAAGAGAGGACGGAGCAGTGTCTGACGAAACAGGCAAGCAACTACAGAAGAACTAGGACATCATTTGCAATTGGGCAGAACTACACAAGAAGAAATTGTGGAGTTTAATCCTGAGGCAGAAGCTCTGGCCAGGCTCCATCTTACCCGTTGGATTCAGTTTTGTCCATTAATGGACAAGGAGAAGTATGAGCCCTGGAAGTGGTGCAAAGAAGAGCTAAAAAGCTAATTCCTAATGTCAGCACTGAGTTACAAGGAAGGCTAGGAAAACTTGGATTGCTCAACTTTAAGAGCAGGATTTATTGAAGAATGCAAGGTATTATGTGGGATAGAGAGATTTAATCCTGAATCCTATTTTTGAGTTGAACCAAAATTGTAGACCAAGAGCTGCGAGCTGGTAAAAAGAACAGCTAGGACTGACGTCAGAAAGCACTTCTTCACGTTGAGTGATTATTACCTGGAATGGTGTGAAAATAACTCATGTTATTCAAATGACAGTGGATGCTGTGATGGGGTGGGGAAATAATAGGTTTCCATGAGTTGAATGAGCCAAATGACTTTGGTCCCCTGTATTTATCTTTCCAGTCTTACTCAGACTACATTACTTCTTCAAGGAAGTTGAAGGAGGAGAGGAAAACCATTAATGAAGAAATCCACAAATCCACTTGCTGACAGTGTGGCCTGAGGTGCAGCAGAGTTACGTTAGTTTTCAGCGTTCAGTGGTCGATAATAACAGCAGGAAATTTTGGGGTAGGGTGAGGAAGAGAAACTATGGGCCAAATTTTTGATATCGAGCCGGGAAATTTCTGGCCAAATCGTCCGCTCCTGTTTGCGACGGGTGTCGTAGACGGGCGGGAGCGGAAAGTATCGGGAGATCGCGAAAACTGGTTTCATGTTGTCGTAAAACCAGTTTGTGATCGTCCGCTCCACCCTTCAGCGGTGGGCTGTGTTTCCCACCGTCGCATGTTGGGAACCTAATTTCAATACTTTAGCATCTCATTATAAGCCCCGCTCACCGGAATCATCCCTCCATGCTGGATCACCCGGGCACGCCAATGTGTTTTGCAACTGTACATAAGCGACATGCAACTGACGAGCTGCACTTTGCTCAGGACTTTGAGGTTTGTTTGCCCACCTTGCACAATCATTAGCACCACATCACTTTTAGGGGGGGCTCACGGGCAGGCCTCTACCTACCAGACCAGCCATAAGGCGGGGTGGCTTCTCAACGGCTGCAGGGCTAGGGCTTGCTTGGGGAAAAGTAACCTTAGGCAAGGGAAAAGACTGCAGGGCGAGGGCATTACTGGGGAAGTAGGGTATCCCAGGGTGTGTTTGGCTGCACACGTTGATCTGTGCAAGTGGCCTCAAGATGGTGAGGGCTGAGGAGGCAGTCTCCAGAGAAGATGAGGCCAGATGGAGATGCGAGAGTGTGTGAGAGAGAGAGTGGTGATGTTCCTTGAGCTGGCAGTGAGTGAGATGCCAGTACGATGACCTTGTGCGTGTGTAAGTTTACAATGATGAGATGGTTGCCTTACCCTGGTGGCATGGATGAGATCATTCACTGTCTTTCTGCACTGGATGGCCGACCTCTTCTGTGCAGCATTGGCACTGACCACCACTGCTACAGCCTTCCAAGCTGGAGTAGTGAGATTGCTGGACCTCCTGCAGCCAGAGCGGGAATGGAGGACACCATGGTGGGCCTCCAAAAGGCATTCCAGTGATGGGTCACTGAACTCTTTTTGGCTTTCAGGGACATGTCTTCACTGGAGCACGTCCTGGTCTGCAAGCATTGAGAACTGTGAGCGCAGCTACTGTTCAGATATGGCACCCGGAGTGAGGAAGTGGTGAGGTAACGGTGTGTCAGGCGAGTCAGAGGCTGCCCCCCAGCGAGTTGGCGCGTTTCCTGTAGCTGCATAATTAATGAGGCGGGAAGCAGATGATACAGAGCGAAAACCCATAATTGCAGCCAGCGGGTAAAATGTCATTCTTCTTACCCACTACCGCACTTAGTGTAAATCTGGGATGATTCCGCCCTTCCCTTCCAGACCCGCTTTGGTAAATTGCCCCAATTCGTGCAATGTGAAGCAGAGTGCAGGGAGCCATGGGGACAGGAAAGTGCTGAGGCAGGCTGGGAGAAGGCCTGCCTTCGTTCCCTGGGACTATGATCCAGTTGCTTTAGAAGCTTTTAGACTCTCTAGCCCTCATCCCTCAGCCTCCCCACCCACCCCCCCCTTCTGTGCCCCCTCATAGTCCCCATGCCAACTCAATGTCAATTCATGCTCCCACCAACCTGTCATACCACTTCATAGCCCATGCCAACTCAATGGTAAATTATGGTCCCCCACCCATCCAATACACCATTCTTGAAATCTATTCAACGTTTTTAGATCTCAAGTGGTTAATCACTTATAAAAAACAAAAAAAAACTTCTATTCAGATCCCAAATTAAAGACAACTAATCTTTTAATAGCCTCTTTAAACTGTCAATTACCCGTGAACTCAGGTGCCCCTGCTGAGGTAATTGTAGCTTTTGATACTCAGCCAAGCCCCATAATGACATCATAACCCTTGCTAAAATGTCAACAAATACCTCTATTGAAACTACATGACTACATCAGTTCATCAGTCAACTGAAGTAGTCCAGCAGAGGTTTATATTTACTATTGGACCTTATCTGCCCCTCAAGCACATTTATGTCTGCTCCATCAACTCGTGACTCCCGCGCTGCAAGTTAAGGCCCTTGCAACAGCCAAAATGGGGTCGGTTTCAACTCAGCACTAAGTTCAAATGGCCCTGCTGAGTTTAGATTTCTCTCCTGTCTGAATCACACCCTGCTCCCTTTCACTGCAGGCAAAAATTGGATCAGTCAAGAATGGGGGCAGGACTTCTGCATCATGTTCCTGCCCGCTATTTTTGAAGGTCTGCGGAGTCTTCCAGACCAACGAAAACCCCGGCCCTATGTCCGCGCTTTTTATACAAGAAACTGTTGAGATGCTGTGGCCTTGAGTGCTCTCCACTGAGATGATTACTTGGCATACAGCTAATTAACCCTTTGTGATGGTAAATTCATGGTTCACATTTGTTATAAATTTGTTTGTCGGGCAGTTTCTTATTCCCAGATTAATCTTTTTCTAATGTTTTAGTTTGCATAGTAATTCAGATAATTTGCATAAAGATTATTGATGTTCTTTGTCGTCTTGTATGAAGGTTAACATCTTGCCGTGATAAAAATAGTACATGGCAGACCTACTGATAATTATTTTCCCTCTGATCATTTTGACAGCAAATCTACGCCTTTGAAGGTTGCTGTGAAGTTGAAAGTATTTGGGTACTTCAACACCTTGCTTAATGAGGTATATGGCATTACTTAAAATAAAAAGTGCATGCCAAGTTGCCAGAAGGGATTGAATTGCACAGTTTAATTACCTTATGGTATGTATGTTGAGCTTTTACCTTTTAAATATTTTAGAAGTTAAGTTTCAGCTCATGATCTCTGGATATATTAAACCCAGTCCCTAATAGCACTCTCCCTTCAAACAGCTGAAGCACTCTTCTCTTGATCATTGGTCTGGATTTAGTAGTAGGATTAATGGTAAGGCTATCAGTACTCCTATTGTTATGGAGTAAATCGGGGAGCAACTTCTGGCATCCAAGCATGCCCAGTTAAACGCAGAAACTGGGAAGTGGTTGTTCCTTGCTCCTCAACAAGCTTTGCTACACTGGTACCTCACTCAGAGATTCAGCATTTCCAGCATCCGCAGTTTTTGCTTTTATCTTAGTGTTTGATTGACTGCCACTTCTCTTCAAGGAATGCCTACCTTGAAGAAGTATTGCTCGTCTCTCCGACAGGATTTCCGTATCTCTCTTTTGCCTTGTTCACCTTCATTGCTTTCCATTTCTCTATGACTTCTTTTGGCTATCTCCACCTATCACTGGCCGTCTATCCAGCTCTACTTGTCCCACCCCCCCTTAAACCAGCTTATATTTCACCTCTCTTCTATTTTTACTTAGTTCTGTTGAAGAGTCAGACGGACTCGGAATGTTAACTGTGTTCCTCTCCGCAGATGCTGCCAGACCTGCTGAGTTTTTCCAGGTATTTTTATTTTTGTTGTGAAGGGCTTGAAGTTGTGCTGCTTACCCACTAGATACTGATTAAACATGACGGAAGAAAGAGCTGTCCATTCAAATATAGGTGAAATTTTAACAGCGTGAAATGTCTTAATAACTGCCAAACCACCTCTCTGGCACTGTTACAAATATGAAGTTTCATTCCTCCGGATTTTAGTTATTGTTGAAGATTTTTGAAATAATATATTTGAATTTATTTATTCCTGTCTCCTATCTCTATCCAGGGTGACCAACTCTGGGCAAAATATGAGGGACACCACCATCTGGGGAGGGTGGTGGGGGCGTGGTGTGCTGTCAGAATCATAGGGACGAGGACAGGTCCTGCCGGAACCATAGGAGTAGGGGGCGAGGGCAGGTGGCGTCAGCCCCATACTGCCTGACCAGACTTCGGAACTACCCCCTATCCTGAATTGGGCTTGAGACTGCTGCTGCCAACTGGGACCCCACCCGCTGGATCTCTATTGAAACTGCATGACCAATTGCTAATTTTTTTCTAACTTAGACCAGATGGCCTGTCAAAGCAGTCCAGCAGAATCTTTTTTAAACTATCAGTGATAGCTTCACCCTGTGTATTTTTTCCCCATGTTTAAAGAGTGGGGGATTTAAAACCTGAAGATCAAGACACTTAAAAGAACCTTATCTACCCTGAAAGTACCTCTGGCTCCCAACCCAAGCCACCCACCTGCTGAAGCCGAGCAACTGTCAGAGGACAGTGCCAGTACTCCCTCCACTTCCTCGTGGCTGTGTGGCTTCGGGCCTGCACATGCAGAGCAGCACATTGTGCATGCACAGGCACAAAGATCCAGCCACAAGAGAAATCCAGGACAAATGATATCCTGGGAAGTTTGGACCCAGGACGGAAAGCCAAATTCCTAGACAGTCCCAGAAAATCTGGGAGGTTGGTCACCCTGTCTCTATCAGTCCCATCTTTCATTTCCTGCCTTTATTTCACTTTCTGCCAAGACTTTAGACTGAATTAAATGTCCTAATTTATACTTCTTGGTTTAGACGCTGAATGGCACAGTAAAGATTCTTTGACCTGATTGGCCGAGGAGACAAGCTGTTCCTTGTTCACACAGGCCCCAGATCCCCAATAGAGGGTGCTGTGCTGTTTCTACCTCTGAATGACTGCAGGTTACCGTGCAAGTGCCCACAAAATATCCATGGGTAACTGTAAGGGTTTGAGTGGTGATCATTCGCTGCTGACCTCCAAATCTGAGCCATTGAGTTTCATCTTGTAATTTGTGATACTCCAAATTGTTAAGTTTTGCATATGGAAATAACTGGTAAAAATGTATACAGTACAAGGAACCTAATATCTTAACAAATGAAAAACACTCAGAACTAGACTGTTTTACTTACCGTTTGAGCTCAATTTGTGTTTGGGATTGGAAAATTGTATGTATTTGAAGCTCAATTGAAAGTAGCTTTTTTAGGCAGTGAGTCGATCTAGTGCATAAATCTGCTCTGGCTGAATTAAACTGGTATAAAGCTAATTGACTTTCAGCAACTCAGGTTATTGGTTGTCATGACCACAGTGATTTTTTTTCTCTCAATTGAGCAAATTGTGCAGTCAAATGACTGTTTGTGGAATATTGGAATAATGATAATTTTCTGCACCAGATTTAGTTATCTGTAAGAAAGAACTTGCATTCATATTGTGCTTTATCTTGTCCCCCAATTGCTTCACAAGTCACCAGCTGAATTGCACACAGCAGGTCTCCACGTATTAACAGTTAATCTGTTTGGCTGTGCTTATTGTGGGTGGAAGTTTGGCCCGGAGCAGATGAACTCACTGCTTTCCAAATAGTGCAGTAGGTTCTTTCGTATTTAGATGACCAAATGTGAGTTTACTCACTGGCTATTTCTCTTCTGTTTTTAAAGTCTGCTTTAAGTCATTTACCAGGTGGCTCACATATTGAAGTTTAATCTGATGGGTGACACCAAAAACATTGCAGTAATTCTTCAGTACTGCACAGGAGTGTCAGTCTAGGGTTAGCATTCAAGCCTGAGTGGAGCTTAAACCCATGACTTTATACCTCAGTGTGTAAGAAACCAGCACTTAAGCCAAGCTGACACAGTACCCTGGGATGTTGTAATGATTGATTAGGCGTGTGGACCAGTAGTTGGGTTTAGATGGGCCGAACTCTGATTCTTCCCACTTGACTCCAGGTAACTCTTCAGGCTGGTGTCTGGTTCAGCGGGTGTTTTCGACTGCATAACTTCTCCATTATCAAAACCGTTTACTTCCAACTCTGTAATATCACCCATTGTGCTTCAGCTCATCTACTGTGGAAATCCTCACCCATTGCCGTTGTTACCTCCAGGTTTAACTATTTTAATTGCCTCCTGACCAGCCTCCCATCTTGCACCCTCCGTAATCTTGAGCTCGTCCAAATTCTCCTCCGTGCTTACTCACCTATGTCGTCTCAATTTTAAAATCCTCATCTTTGATTTCATTGCATGATCTTGCCCAGATCTCTGCATTCCTCCAAATCTGGCCTCTAGCCCATCCCAAATTTTAATTGCTCCACCATGCCTTCAGCTGCCTGGGCGCTGGAATTCCCTTCCTAAGCCTTTCCCTCTTCCTTTAAGAAACACTGCTCAAAACCTGCCTCTTTGATGAAGCCTCCATCTTAATACTTTTTTTATCTGGCTTGGTGTAAAATGCTGTTTGACAGACGCACCAGTGAACCACTTTGAACATTTTACAAGGAGGGACTACATAAATGCAGGTCATTCATTGTTTGTAACTGGATAAGCCAGTGGGAAACGTATGAGTGCTTTTTTGCTGGTAAGGTGTGTGGTTTTGGGTGTTAAACCTCTGCAATACCTTATGTGGTTTAGCAACAGCTAAGGCTTAAAGTCTTTGGGCTTAGGTAAGTGGGTGTATTCCTACGTGAAGAGAATTTGCATTTATAATCTAATAAACCACTGTCTCATTTACAAGGATTATCAAGTAGTTTAAGGATTTGTGACGTGGAGATGGATTTCTGTGTTTGTGCTTCCAACTTCCTTCAAACAGAAGAGTATTATTGTTAGCAATTATTCGGCCTATCTTTTGTTTCCCAATATCATTTTTTTGGGAAAATATAAGTATATGTTGCTCCTTTTTTTGTAAGAAAGTTTACATTTAATCTCTCCTGCAGTTTTTGGATACTAATTATTAATGAAGTACCTACATGTCTATATAGCAACTATATTGCAATAGTGTGAAGAACTTTTAATTGATTGTAATTGCTTTTTTCTCCAGTGTTGTAAATTAAGCAACACTGCCCTGGTGCTTCTGGAGATGCTGGGCCAGGGTTATTCACTAATATTTAGAGTTCACTAGTCTGCGATTTTTCTCTCCGCTGAAATGAGTGGAGAGGGAAATCACAGGAGTGCCAAAGCAGGAAATGTTGACCACTGACTCTGGAGTGGAGATACTCTAAGGAAGTGCTGGTTTTTTTAGCCAGTGCACACAGAAGCAAAAGCACCCTGTGGAGACAAATAGAAATGGTGCTGCCAGAGACAGAGGCAATTGTCTTTTATTTTCTTGTCCCTAGCATATTGCCACCCTGTGTGGGTCTTAGCCATCTGTGAGGCGTGTGTGTGTGTTCTAGTGCTTTGAAATCTGCCTCATAAAACAAAAAGGCACATATTCAAAAGAACATCCAGCGCTCTTCTCAAAGTGGATTGATTACATACTATAGAAGGGATATCAAAGAAATAAATGCCACTCAACAAGGATGAATTAGATTGAAAACCTGTGCAGTTGTGCCAATATTTGCAAATGAGATGCAGGCTAATTATTCGTTACAATGAAATGTTGAAGGGGAAGTGGAAGGCAGCTAAACATCACTATTTTTAAAAAGCAAAATACTGCGGATGCTGGAAATCTGAAATAAAAATGGAAAATGCTAGAAAAACTCAGCAGGTCTGGCAGCATCTGTGGAGAGAGAAAAACAAAGTTAACGTTTTGAGTCCGTATGACTTCTTCAGAGCTAAAGAGAAGTAGAAATGAGATGGATTGTATACTGTTTAAGCGGGGTGAAGCAGGTGGAGCAAAATAGAAGGTCAGGGATAGGTGGGAGCTTGAATGAGTAATATGGACTCGAAACGTTAACTCTGTTTCTCTCTCCACAGAACCTGCTGAGTTTTTCAACTATTTTCTGTTTTTATTACTATTTTTTTAAATATGTAATGGTCTTTCTCATGTCAAGTTTCTCTACTTCGCCCTTCTTTCTTAAAGGCATTGACTCCTCCCTGAGGAGATCTTTCCTACACCATAACTTGCCATGATATGACAAAAAAAAATGGCTTGAGCCTTGACAGTGCATTTTGACAGACTGTGATAGAATCACAGCTGAATTTAATTTTGAGCTCCAGTGATGGATGTAGTCATGCACATCTAGCCAGGGCTCCGTGCACAGATCAGGAGCAGCAGCATCCTTGGCCGATGTTTCCTCAATAACTTACGTGTACTGAGAGTGATTGCATTAGTGCCACCCCCTGACGTCAGTTAACTCAATGCGGACTGAGAACCCGAGATTTTCCTAAATTATGTATGCTCTGCGGCTAACTATAAAAATGCCATTGACTTAAAATTTCATTAACAGTTTATTAAGAAATTTGAGCAACCCCATGAAAAAGTGCTTATAAAAGACATCAACTATTTCAGAGCAAACCGATCAACCGAGAATTATTGTAAATGGTTCAGATAATGGAAGCCTAACCAAATCAATAAAGGAGCTGGAGAAGGACCCATAGTAGCTATATGCAAGATCTGAAAAATTGAAGCCAGGAAAGGCAGGTGGAATCGTGTAGAATGAATGGATCAAAAGAACAGGTTCGGAAACATATACCAAGACGGAAGAATGAGCCGAGAGACCAATCCTGAGAGAAGAAACAGATAAGGTAAGATTTTAACTATTGGACGGCTAACAGACTGAGCCCTATCCACTTTAAGGCTGGGCATCAGTAAGATACCCCTGATAATTTGCATGTCCCGCGTAGATGTCAAACTGCAATTCATTGGCTCTTGGCCAGTTCAGTATTACATAGGAACATACGACTTAGGAGCAAGAATGGCCATTAGCACCATCGAACCTGCTTTGCCATTCAATGAGATCATGTCTGATCTGATTGTGGTCTCAACTCCACTTTGCCATCTGCCCCCATAACCCTTGACTCCCTTGTCTATCAAAAATCTGTCTAACACTGCCTTTGATAAACTCAATGACCCAGCCTCCACTGCTTTCTGGGGAACAGAATTCCACTTATTAACAACCCTCTGAGAGAAAAGATTTCCCTTCATTTCCGTCTTAAATGGTAGACCTCTTACTTTTAAACTGTGTCCCCAGTTCCAGTCTCTCCCATAAGTGGAAATGTCCTCTGGGTATCTACCCTATCAAGTCCCCTCAGGATCCTATCCATTTAATAAGAAACCCTCTCATTCTTCTAAACTCCATGGGTATAGCCCAACCTTTTCAAACTTTCTTCATAAGATAAAGGCCTCATCCCAGGAATGAGTTGAGTGAACCTTCTCTGAACTGCTTCTAAAGCAATTATATATATATTTTTCAAATAAGGAGACCAAAACTGTGCACAGTATTCCAGATGTGGTCTCACCAAGGTTGCTGTAAAGCTTTCCTACTTCTAGAAAGATAGAAACATAGAAAATAGAGCAGGAGTTGGTCATTCGGCCCTTTGAGCCCGCCCTGCCATTCAATATGATCATGGCTGATTCTCTATCTTATCGCCGTACTTCTGTGCTCTCCTCATTCTCCTTAACGCCTTTAGAGTCCAGAAATCTATCAATTTCCTTCTTAAATATATTCAGTGACTTGGCCTCTGTTAGAGAATTCCATAGGTTCACCACCCTCTGAGTGAAGAGGTTTCTCTTTATCTCAGTCCTAAACGGCCTACCCCGTATCCTGAGACTGTGACCCCTTGTTCTAGACCCCCCGCCCCCAGCCAGAGGAAACATCATACCTTGATCCAGTCTGTCCATCCCTGTCAGAATTTTATATGTTTCAATGAGATCTCCACTCATTCTTCTAAACTCCAGTGAATACAGGCCTAGTCAGCTCAATCTCTCCTCAAACGACAATTCTGCCACCCCCAGGAATCAGTCTGATGAACCTTCATTGCACTCTCTCTATGGCAAGTATATACTTTCTTAGGTAAGGAGACCAAAACTGCACACAATACTCCAGGTGTGGTCTGTACAGCTGCAGTAAGACATCCTTGCTCCTGTACTCAAGTCCTCTCGCAATGAAGGCCAACATACCATTTGCCGCCTTAACTGCTTGCTGCACCTGCATGCTTGCTTTCAGTAACTGGTATACAAGGACACCCTGGTCCCTTTGTACATCAATATTTCCCAATCTACCACCACTTAAGTAGTACTCTGACATTCTGTTGTTCCTACCAAAGTGGATAACTTCAAACTTATCCACGTTATACTGCATCTGCGATGCATTTGCCCACTCACTCAACCTGTCTAAATTGCCTTGAAGCCTCTTAACACCCTCCTCATTGCTCACATTCCCACCAATTGTCATCAGCAAACTTGGAAATATTACATTTAGTTCCCTCATTCAAATCATTGACACATATTGTGAATAACTGGGGCCCAAGCACTGATACCTGCGGTACCCCACTAATTACCGACTGCCACTCCAAAAAAGACTCATTTATCCCTATTCTCTGTTTCCTGTATGCTAACCAATTCTCAATCCATACCAATATATTACCCCCAATCCCATGTGTTTTAATTTTACACACTAACCTCTTATGTAGGACTTTATTAAAAGCTTTCTGAAAATCCAAATACACCACATCCACTGGTTCTCCCTTATCTATTTTGCTGTTCTATCCCCCTTGCAATAAATGCCAACATTCCATTTGCCTTTCTAATCGACGGCCAGAGATTGATCCTTTGGGCCTTTTGCTATTTGCCACCAGGTTTTCCTGAACGAAGGTTTTCCTGACCCGTGGTCCTCGCACTGCCCAGTTGGCCATTTTAAATTAAAACAGAGTCCTGTACAGTGGCATAATCATATACCCAGTGAAAGGCCCCAGGAAAAAAAGGTTGGGAAAGTAACATGAACACCTTGATGTTCATTCTGCTACAGCCTCAATCTTGTTGGGCAGGGTGGATTAAAATCCCCTCCTCCGCAGCTGCTGTAGAATCACTTCATCAAAGACAATTTCCAGGGTGACTGGGATGTGAGATGGGGTGGTAGGAGAGAGCAGCAAAGAGATACTAAACCCTCTATCACTGAGAACTGATGTAGTTTCTGCCCTTGGGGGACCTTCTACCAGTAATAGACTGCAATGGTTCTCAAACACAAGCAAAATCAGAGCGCATAAATCTTTGTTGCGAGGGTATTGGTTACAGAACGGTGTCTCTTAAAGAAGTCTTTGTAGTCTTCAGTAGGTTAACTGTATGTCTTTATTAACAAGTAGAACTAGTTACATGTGTACAGCAAAGGGCACAGGCTAGGAGCTATCTCCATGGTTAGGTTTTTTCCCATCTCTGGTCAACACCACGCTGACCCCTGGGCCTGGGTCATGTGTCTTCTTACATCACAGTGTAGGCGGTACTATACTCAGTCCCACATTAACCCCGTATGTGCCAGACCCTTACCCTACAATCTTAACTAAAAATGAATGTAAAAGTAAATAATCCTCTCTGAATTGGACTTATCCTTGAGAGGCATTTTAAACCATGCAGTTAGATGCAGAACTGTTGAAACCTTGGGAACGCACACAAGAGGAGATGGCAAGACTATCTCTAAAGAACATATACTGACAGTACCAGTGTACAGTGAAGTGGATTGGGGGTCAACCTTGATGCCGGCAAATCATACCAATAACCTTGGGTGAGGAGGTAGTCTCAAACAAAATTGTGCAGGCAGTTGCTAACATCATCAGAACATCTCTTGACATTATTCAGGGATCTTTTAGCATTAGCAAAATGGAATAGAGTGACACATATAACAAAGCTGATTATTTTTCCTCCAAATGCTGGCTGGCTGAATGTTTTGAGAGTTGCCAGACAAAATACTTGGCTTTCTTCATTTGAGATCTTCATTCAAATCAGTGTCTCTCAACTCACAAAAATGTGAGTTCAACTTGCGAAGTCCACAGAAAGCAGAATTGCATTAAGTTGTGAAAACCTATTCAAATGTAGAACTTGTTAAGGTTTTTGTGGGTTAATACCAGCCCCCAAAAAAAACAAATTGTGAAGCTCCTAGATTTATCCTGGCGTGCTAAGACAGGCAGTTTTACTTTAATTGCGAGGCATTTCTCTGATAATCCAGCTGAGAATCAGTGACCCCCATCTTTCTCATCCCCTCCACACCTTGAGAGGATGTAATTGAGTTGGAACTATAATTGATGAGTGGACTTGAAGCAACTGTTTTAATGACTGTCCCGACTGTGCTGGAAATTAAAATTTGGTTTTGAAATTTGTGTGTCCATCTGAAGCGAGCAAGTTATGAATTGGGTTGTTTTCACTCTGCACCTACTGATTGATAATGGCAGTTTTCAATCTAAAGTAAGTTCTTTGTTTTTTGACCTTTTAACCCTCGGCAGGTTGACAGAAGTGAAATTCTCTGCAGGGGGTGTAGTGGTATAATCATGGGAATTAAAGTTCCAATTTCCATTGTGATGCCACAATTTCACAAGTTAAATTACTTCCAATTACACAGCACAAATTGTCTGTTAAAGTTTTTTTTTAGGACTCTAAGTCAGAAATTAAATATTGGATTGGATGTCCGTGTTTTCCAATATTCATTTTCACTTCTACTTGTGATTTATGACATTAGTGTCATTTGGTGAAATTGCATATTCTGAGACTCTCCATTTCCCAGCCTCTGTGTCTTAGTCACTTCCCTTTATGTTTGGTAAACTGTGTTGGAATCAAGCTCAATGCAGCATGGTTTAAGAGATTAAATGACTGTCTGACATCTGTTAAGGATCACAAGTGAAATGAATTTTGGCAGTGTTGGATGAGTTTTAGGATAGCTGTGTTTTGGAGGCTGCATAATTGGAGATTAGAGGAACTGTGGTGCCTAATGCACAAAACAATGCTTCATGTTATTGGCAGATAAATGCAGAAATGAAAAAAATCCATTTCCCATCACCGCATCCATTTCTGTTTTTAATGGGCACTGAAATTGAATTCATTGTAAATTTATAAGTGTGCCAGGTTTTTGTCTTGGATGCAATTAAATATTAGCTTTTAAATAAAGGCAAGTTAAAACATAGATCTTAGTTATAAATGACATGCTTACCTGAGAGTCCACAAGGAATTAACCATTCAAAGGCCTGAATTTTACCCTCAGCGTGGGCCGGAAGCAGATGTAAAACCTGCTCCTGGCCGAGTTTGCGCCGTGAACGTGATTTTACGCTGGGTGGCCAATTGAGGCCCATCCAGTGTGAAATGTGACCGCTGGATGTGTTTTCCGTGCGTGGGAGCGGGAACATGTCAGGCGCCGGGTCCAATGGGGACCCAGCAAGTTGGCTTCAGTGTCACAAAAGATTCAATGATCTGCTGCGGTCAACAAGGGCAGAAATGGTATAGACGTTTGCGGAGAACTTTAGCCGGGTGCTGGTTTCTTGGAACATTCAGGGGTCTAAGAGTGTGTATGCCAACTGGCATTTGAGCCTGCCCTGCCAAGGCTGGGGTGTCAGCACAACTGGCCTCAGAGCATTGCAGGGTAAGATGTGCCACAGTAACACGGCCTGCCAAATGCCTGGGTGGGAACCAGGAAAGGACCTTCACGGAGACGGAACAACAATGAGACTAATTTTCCCTGTCAGGAGAAGAGGAGTCATAATGCCATGAAGCACCACAGAACAGGTGGAGGTGTGCCAAATCTGTGTTTTCTCACTAAGCACTGAAACTGCAATGCCACTGGCTAGCTCGCTCCTCCAGTCACGGAGAGGCGGGGGTCTTGGATGAAGGTAAGAGTGCAGGTGACAGATGCGTGTGCAGCGGGTACTGGAAACATAACGGGCCCCTCTCATCAGAAACTGAACTGTCGTAACCAGAGAGCCCATTGAAGCTCCAATGCAGATGGCACCATGCAGCAGGTCTCCACTGTCTCCTCAGCCCGCCTAGCATGCATAGTGCCAATGCTGATTGAATGTACTGAACTTTTGCCTTTCTCCCGCTGATGCGCCATCCGCAGGAGCCGTCAGCGACCCTGAGGATCCCCCATTGAGCTCCAAGGAAAACAGCACACTTGTACCAATGTCACACCGTCTCTCTGAACCAGGCACGAGCGCAGATACTCACACGTCGGTGGGCATTAGGTATTTGGTTCCATGGGTAATGCACAGCGATGAGGGCACATCACACTCACATGAGGAGCTGGCAGCCGCAGTGAGGTCCCAGGGAGCCGACAGTGGGAGCACAGCTGGAGACCAGGACCTTGCTGCGTCCAAGGCAGATGACGAGCCTCTGGAGTTGTCCATCAAGGCGGCAGATGCTAGATGTATGGGGAAAACTGGCAGAGATCCATGAGGGTCTGCTTGCCATGCTCTCTGTCATGGAGGAGTCCATGTGGAGTATGAGTTCTGTGTTAACCCTTAAAACCGAGCGCACAGCCTCACCTATTGAGAGAATGGTGACTCTCATGGAGAGGCAACTTCAGGAGCAGAGTCAGGGGTTCCTGGGGTTGCACTCAGACCTGCAAGCCCTCACACAGATAATGACCTCAGGAGGCCACTGCTAGTGTGAGAGATGGATAAAGCACCTATCCATTACAAGCCTACCGACTCCCACAGCTATCTCGACTACAGCTCCTCACATCCCGCTTCCTGTAAGGACTCCATCCCATTCTTTCAGTTCCTTCGCCTCCATCGCATCTGTTCTGATGATGCTACCTTCAAAAACAGTTTGACATGTCCTCCTTCTTCCTTAACCGAGGTTTTCCACTCACAGTAGTTGACAGGGCCCTCAACTGTGTCTGACTTATCTCCCGCGCATCCGCCCTCAGGCCTTCTCCTCCCTCCCAGAAACATGATAGGGTCCCCCTTGTCCTCACTTATCACCCCACCAGCCTCCGCATTCAAAGGATCATCCTCCGCCATTTCCGCCAACTCCAGCATGATGCCACCACCAAACACATCTTCCCTTCACCCCCCCGGCGGCATTCTGTAGGGATCGTTCCCTCCGTGACACTGGTCCACTCCTCCATCACCCCCTACTCCTCAACCCCCACCTACGGCACCTCCCCATGCAAACGCACAATATGCAACACCTGCCCCTTCACTTCCTCTCTCCTCACCATCCAAGGGCCCAAACACTCCTTTCAAGTGAAGCAGCATTTCACTTGCATTTCCCCCAACTTAGTCTACTGCACTCGTTGCTCCCAATGCGGTTTCCTCTACATTGGAGAGACCAAACGCAGACTGGGTGACCGCTTTGCAGAACACCTTCGGTCTGTCCGCAAGCATTACCCAAACCTCCCTGTCGCTTGCCATTTTAACACCCCACCCTGCTCTCTTGCCCACATGTCTGTCCTTGGCTTGCTGCATTGTTCCAGTGAAGCTCAACACAAACTGGAGGAACAGCACCTCATCTTCCGACTAGGCACTTTACAGCCTTCCGGACTGAATATTGAATTCAACAACTTTAGATCTTGAACTCCCTCCTCCATCCCCACCCCCTTTCCGTTTCTTCCCCCTCCCTTTTGTTTTTTCCAATAATTTGTATAGATTTTTCTTTTCCCACCTATTTCCATTATTTTTAAATGTATTCCACCCATCATTTATTTCACCTCACCCCCACTAGAGCTACCTTGCTTGTCCTGCTCTCCACTCTTAATTAGCACATTCTTTTAGATTAAATCACCACCTTCAACACCTCTTTGTTCTTTTGTCTGTGACATCTTTTGGTTATCTCCTCCTATCACTGCTTGCTTGTCCCAACAACCGCGCCCTCCCGCCCCCCCCACCCCCGCGCCCCCAAAACCAGCTTATATTTCACCCCTTTCCTATTTCTACTTAGTTCTGTTGAAGGGTCATGAGGACTTGAAACGTCAACTTTGCTCTTCTCCGCCGATGCTGCCAGACCTGCTGAGTTTTTCCAGGTATTTCTGTTTTTGTTTTGGATTTCCAGCCAGTTTTTTGTTTTTACCTAGTCTCCCTGCTAGGTCTTTGTCCATCAGTGGTGAACAGAGAGGTGCAACCACACCTTACGCTGGCAGACGAGCTGCTTGTCATCTCTATGGGCTTCTATCAGGGCGCTCTGGATGATGGCACCATCTCCTCCGCCCCTCTGCCAGTGGCTGCTGCATCTGATGATGCCACGACCACTGACGAGTGCCCAGCTATGGGGATGGATGCATCCCCCCCCAGGCAGAGCCGACTTAGGCTCTGGCGCCAAGAGGACGACCGCCAAGGCCATTAGGGCCACCAGGACAGCAGAGTAAGCAGGCTGCCTCCGTCACTGTCAGCGAGGGGTGGGGGTTGAGGGGGGCACCAAGACGCAGCGCCCGCAGACGAGTTGAAGGCACCTTGAGCTCAGCAGGGGAGTGTCACGGGTAACGTTTTTTGTGTTAATTAATTTGACTCTTGTGTTAGGGATGGACACTTTGTTCTTTGTTCATGTTAAGTACTATAAACATTTATTTGACTTAAGTGGGCTGAGTTGGCTGGATGGTTTGAATAGGTGCCAGATGCAGCACAGGCTTGTATAAGTATGGCATTGTGTGGTGCTGGCGTAATGAGTTGGGTTCTCATTTATTCATCGTTAGCAAAGGAGACGGTGCCTTTGACTTGATGAGGCATCGATGCCTTGGATGCCTAGCAGAAGGTTCACTGGATCAAAGCTTTCCTGGCATCCCTGCCTCCATGAGGGTTCTTGATCTCTGCCTCAAGGTCCTCACCCAGGCTCTTCCTCTGAGCCATCACATGAGTCATCCTCCGTGGCCTGTGGAGCTGCCTCCAATGGGTCCACCCTTGCCAGAGCCAGGTTGTGCAGGGTGCAGCATGCGACGACTATGAGGGAGACACGCTTTGGAAGATACTGCAACGCTCCCCCTGACCGGTCCAGGCATCTGAAGTGCATCTTCAGCAGTCCGATCATCCTCCCCACCATTGCCCTTGTAGAGCCATGACTCCTATTATATCTCTTCTCAGCCTTGTTCTTGGGCGATGGAGTGGGGTCATCAGTCACCTCTTCAAAGGATAGCCCTTGTCACCCAGGAGCCATCCATCCACTCGTGTAGGAGCCACATACAGCCTTGGTACCTGTGGATGCTGCAAGGTGTAAGCATCCTGAAAGCTCCCAGGGTAATGGGCTCAAACTTGGAGAATCCGTATCCTGTGGTCACAGATGATCCGAACATTCATTGAGTGGAACCCCTTTCTGTTTACGAAAGCTCCAGGCTCACTTGATGGCCACGTGAGTGCAATCTATTACACCCTGGACACGGGAGAATCCAGCCATTGCAGCAAAGTCTTGTGCTGTCTCCACCTGGCTCGCCTCGTCTGTCCAGAAGTGGATGAAAGTGCGGACATGTCTAGAGATAACATCAGTCATGAGCTTGAGCAGTATATTAATCCTGGGTGACTTTAATCTTTATGTAGATTGGGAAAATGAAATTAGCAGAGGTATCCATGGGCATGAATTCATAGAGTGTATTCGGGACAGTTTCCTAGAACAACATGTTCTGGATCCAGCCAGGGATCAGGCTATTTTGGGTCTGATAATGTGTAATGAGGCAGGTTTAATAAATGATCTCAGAGTAAAAGATCCCCTAGGAAACAGTGACCATAAGATGGTGGAATTTAGCATTCAGTTTGAGAGTGAGAAACTTAGTTCGGAAACAACTGTGCTAATCTTAAGTAAGGGTAATTACAAAGGAATGAGGGCAGAGTTGGCTGGAGTGGGCTGGGAAAGGGGCTTAGCAGAAAAGATGGTTGATGAACAATGGCAGACATTTAAGAAAATAGTTCATGACTCACAACAAAGATATATCCCAGTGAGGAAGAAGGATTGTAGGAAGGGGACAAACTAACAATGGTTAACCAAGGAAGTTATGGATAGTATCAAAGTGAAAGAAAAAACATGGAACGTGGCAAAGATTAATGGTAACCCAGAGAATTGGGAAAGTTTTAAAAACCAATAGAAGATGACCCAAAAAGAATCAAGAGGGAGAAAATAAACTTTGAGGGTAAACTTGTAAGTAATTTACAAATGGACAGTAAGAGCTTCTTTAAATATATAAAAAGGAAGAGAGAGGCCAAAAGAACATAGGTCCCTTAGAGAATGAGGCTGAGGAAATAATAATGGAGAACCAGGAAATGGCAGAGGAGTTGAATAAATACTTTGCATCAGTCTTCATGATAGAAGACACTAATAGCATTCCAAAAATACTAAATAATCATGGGGCAAAAGTGGGGGAGGAAATACATACTTTTTTTCTAGTGATAGTTATTGTACTAGGGAAACTAATGAGGCTAAAGGCCAATAAGTCACCTGGACCTGATGGGTTGCATCCTAGGATATTAAAGGAAATAGCTGCAGAGATGGTGGATGCACTAGTAGTAATCTTCCAAGAATCCTTAGATTCTGGAAAAGTCCCAGAGGATTGGAAAACTGCCAACGTAACACCCTTATTCAAAAAGGGAGGGAGACAAAAAACAGGTAACTATAAGCCAGTTAGCTTAACATCTGTCATTGGGGAAAGGTTAGAGTCTATGATAAAGGATGTAATAGCAGAGCATTTAGAAATGCATAATCAAGCAGAGTTAGCATGGCTTCATGAAAAGGAAATCATGCCTGACAAATTTATTAGAATTCTTTGAGGAGGTAACAAGCAGGATAGATAAAGGGGAACCAGTAGATGTAATATATTTGGATTTCCAAAAGGTGCTCTATAAGGTACCACATATAGGCTACTTAATAAGATGAGAGCCCATGGTGTTGGGGGTAGTATATAAGCATGGATAGAGGACCGGCTAACTAATTGAAGAGAATAGAGTTTGGATACGGGGGGCATTTGTAACTAGTGGAGTGTCGCAGGGATCAGTGCTATATATTAATGAATTGGATGAGGGAAATGAATGTACTATCACCAAGTTTGTGGATGACACAAAAATATGTGGGAAGGCAAGTGGTGAGTTTGACACAAGAAGTATACAGAGGGACATAGACAGGTTAAGTGAGTGGGCAAAAACTTGGCAGATGGAATATAATGTGGGAAAATGTGAGTTAAGCACATTGGCAGGATGAATAGAGGAGCTGAATATTATTTAAATGGAGAAAGACTGAAGAAAGCTGCAGCACAGAGGGATTTGGGAGTCCTTGTGCATCCCAAAAAGCTATCATACAATTTCAGCAGGTAATAGGGAAGGGAAATGGAATGTTAGCCTGTATTTTAAAGGGAATGGAGTATAAAAATAGGGAAGCCTTGCTAAAACTATACAAGGCACTAGTTAGACCACACCTAGAATACTGTGAACAGTTTTGGTCCCCTTATTTAAGGAAAGATATACTGGCGTTAGAGGTAGTCCAGTGAAGGTTCACTAGGTTGATCCCAGGTATGGAGGGATTTTCTTCTGAGGAGAGGTTGAGTAGGTTGGGCCTGTACTCATTGGAATTTAGAAGAATGAGAGGCGACCTTATTGAAACATATAAGATTGTTAGGGGGCTTGACAGGGTAGATGCTGAGAAGTTGTTTCCCCTTGTGGATGAGTCTAGGGCCAGTGGGCATAATCTCAGAGTGAGGGATTTCCCATTTAAGACTGAGATGAGGAGGAATTTCTTCTCCCAGAGGGTTGTTAACCTGTGGAATTTTGTACCACAGAGGACTGTAGATGCTGGGTCGTTATGTCTATTCAAGGCTGAGATAGACAGATTTTTAATCAGTAAGGGAATCAAGGGTTATGGGGGAAAGGCAGGAAAGTGGAGTTGAGAAATATCAGATCAGCCATGATCTCATAGAATGGCAGAGCAGACTCGATGGTCTGAATGACTACTTCTGCTCCTACGTCTTATGGGCTTATGGTAACTGTGTGCAGCTGATTGAGAAATGCCACGCAGATCCCCCACCAAGCCCTGAAAAGAACTGGAGGCATAGAAGTTGAGGGCCACTGTGACCTTCAAAGCCACTGGCATGAAATGTCCACCCACACAGTCCGAAGCGATTTCCGGACCTATCATGTGACATATTGTGTCCCTGGAGAGGCGGAGCCTCCTCAGCACTGGACCTTGGACATCTAGAGGTATTTGGAGCACAACCTGAACACTCTAGATGCTGAGTACTAGGTGTCTTCAGCTTGCCCTCATGCCTTGGCCTCCCTGCTGGCCTTGTGCCAAGTGAGCCCGTGCCTCTCCTCTTAAAGGTCTGTCCCTGGGACACTGCCCGTGCCCACCTGGCCTCCTCTCCCTCTTGCCCCAGAGATGCCAAGAAACTCTGGGACTCTGTACTCGCACAGCAAAGGACTGGCAATGACAGAGAAAGTGCTGCTGCTCCAGGGGCCTCTCATCCTGCCCGTGGATGAGGAAATGATAAAAACGTGAATTTCCCCCATCCGTTTTGCCCATGTGACGAGCTAAAAATTGGACGGGCAACGTAAAATCGCAGTCCATAGGCTTTTTAATGACCTTAATTGGCCCTTTAATTGTCGGCGGCCGCTGCTCCGCCCCCTGCGCGCGCCCACTGACCCCAATATTGCATGCGTGTGCAATGACGTCGGGGCGCATGTCCGAAGCCTTTTCGCGCAATTTTACGTGCATTCAGGTTGAGAGCGCTCCCGACCTTGGAACGCAAAATTCAGGCCAAAATCTTTTCAGCTGTGAAGCTGTTACAGTATTAGGACTGACTAGGTAAGGCTCAGGAAGCATGCGGGAAAAATCAAAGGAAAAGGAGCCAAGGGTGGGATAACATTAATGTTTATCATGTATAAATATTTCTGAAAAAGGCATAAAGTATTCTGAAATTGTTAGTTTAACATGCTTGGTAGTTGTCTTGCCTCTGAGTCACAAACTTCTTGGAATGATCCACAAAACCCAAATGCACTTCATCTAGGTTAGCACTTTCGTGCAGTTTAGAAAAGAAAGACTTGTATTATACAGCACCTTATCATGTTCCTGAGTAAATTCACTCAGCGCTTCTCACATTACTTCTGAAGTATAGCTACTGTTATGTAAAGAAACATGCCAACCAATGTTCCGAACAGCAAGATCCCATGAAGGGAAATGGGATCAAGGATTAATTAAGCTGCTTTGTGGTGTTTGTTGAATGACTTGAACGCCCACAATGGTCGCCTTGGGATGTTTTGTGAAGTGTGAATCCTGGCTATTTGATCACCTATTCCAGCCAAACCTGATTCTGTTGTCAATTAATTCAACTACTCAAAAGTTATTTCAATAAACAGCACTAGATAGTACAGAGTACATATTCTGAATCATTTTCCCTTTTTTAACCTAGATGCCAAGGTGTACTGCAGCATACCAAAAAGGCCCCACTGGTATGAGGGGCTGAATGGCTTCCTTCTGTGCTGTATCATTCTGTACCTACTGATGCTGTGCTTGAGAGTAGCCAAATCAATAACCAATGAACCCATCAACTCTGAGACTTTGCTCATCTGCATAGCTTAGCCACTCACTGCCTTAACACCTGAGCTAGTTGGGGAGCCTAAGGCAATTTGTACCCAAAAAAAAGTGCTTTGTCACACCTGAATACCTGCTAATATTTCCTCAAAAGGCACCATGAAGCATCCTTTCATTTCATGTCAGTTATATAAAGCACCTTCAGGCACGGTCAGTATTAATTACAGACTTTTGTGGGTTGAACACAGGAAATATGGAGTGAACAGAACATTGTGAAGACTGGCTTAATTGATAAGTACTGCTTTTATACAACAAGGAAAACTGGGAGGAGATTGTCATGGAGGGTGATGCTTAGAAGCTGTCAGTTAAATAAGCTCGTCAGTTGGAGGTGGGAAAAATGAACCACTTGTTAGCAGTTATTTATATTACACCATTGAGCGTAAAGGTAATTAGAGACCACACGTTTTAAGTCCTCCTAACATTGGAGACTTTGATGAAAACCGAGTTTCACAGTCTTTTTTTCTGTTCCTTTATCCATGAAATTGATTGCTCTGTGAAAGAACAATGTGCATATTGTTTTCTGAAAGTAATATAGAAGAAAACACGGCACAGGTAAGGGTGGTTCCACCAATGAAATAATAAACTTGCAGACAAACACCTACGGTATGAATTTCAGTAAACATTTATATATTTAATATTTAACAGCCTTAACATTACAGAAATATGCAAACACACAAATAACCTTTGCGGCTGGAGCTACCATTATGACTTCAGAGGACTGATAGTTGACCACAACTTTGATAATCAAAGTTTCATGCTTCCTCTGCGGTGAATTTGGGTGAACGGAATCTCTCATTTCCTTTTCCTACTTTTGATAATTCCATTATGAATTTTAAGAATGAACAGATGTAAGTTGAAGCAAACGTGAATGCCTATTCTTTTGCATTTGTTTCTTCCTTAGTGCAAAACACCCCTTTCCAAACTGGAGGATGACCTCCCCCTTAGCCTTTGGTGGTGTCATCCTTGAACTCATAACTTTTAAAGGAACAAGAACAACTGGTTTGCCTTCAGTTGCCTTCTCCCATCTGTTTGTACACTTCCTGCAAGCAGCCTGAGATCAGGAGCAAGGCTTGCTGGAAATCTCCTTGTTGAGTTTGATGTAGGTGCGGTTCTGCATACACTCCAGGGCCAGGATTCTATGGCCTGCCGTGGCCTGGCTCCCCACGGTGGATGTGGCGAGCCATTTAAATCCCCATTTGGTTCAGCGGGACCTTAATATCCTGCTGGGTGGGGTGGGGGCGGGGGGGTGGGTGGTGGCGTAAAAACCTGGCCCATGAGTTACTGTTTCGGTAGAGTGGTGGTAAGGTGAAATTTCTTGGCCCTTTTTTTTCCCCTTACCGAAGGAAAACTATATTGATCTTCTGCAAAAATGAAGATCTCATTACATTTCTTAAATACCATTTTTTACTTCCATTGAAGCTGTGTAGGATGTTAAGGCATAATCTTAAAAAGTGCAGATTCAGTGGTAATTTAAAGTGGAAAATTCAAAGCTTGCTATTATTGTTGGATACTCTGCAAAAATGCTACTAAGTCTCAAGTTTTCCAGATGAGATTTGGATATTCTGCTACAACATTCAACCCTTTTCTACATTTTTCAACTTTTAACTGGAAAACGTTAGATATAGCTTGTTAAGGCTCTTTCGGTGTCCAGAGAAACATGAGACTATTTACAGGCATAGATGTGTGCCAAATATATACCATTAAAAATTCTAGTAAGGGATAGAGGTAATTTTGATATGTTTAGCTCATTTTTATATGTAATTACTTTTTTCTTGTTTGCCAAGTTAACAATGTGTTTTATACAGTTTTTGTAGGTCCTGTTAGCTTAACTAACGTAGTAGATGTTGGAAATATTTACAGGTATGCATCATCTTCCAATTCAACATGCCAGAAGGCATTTGATAAGGTGCCACATCAAAGGTTATTACGGAAAATAAAAGTGCATGTTGTATGGGGTAACCTATTAGCCTGGATAGAAATGGGTATTGGCAGGATGTCACGAGTGGAGCCCCACAGGGGTTTGTGCTGGGGCCTCAACTTTTTACGATTTATATCAATGACTTAGATGTGGGGAGCGAAGACATGGGGCAGAATTTTTCTGTCGGCGAGCTGGGGGCGGGGCCCGCTCGCCGACGCGAAAATGACGCAGGACGATGTTGGGGGGAACCCCCGACGTCATCTCGCTCCATTTAAATATTCAGGAAGGTGGGCGGACAGCGAAATCAGCTGTCCACCTGCCGACCTGTCAATGGCCAATTGACCAATTGAGGCCATTGACAAAATATTTAAGCCAATTAAAGGCCCTGCCTGTCCAACCTTAAGGTTGGCGGGCAGGCCAGGAGCCCCAGCGGGCTTCTGAAAAATCAGGAAACCTCATCCACCGGCGCGATGAGGTTTCATGTCTGTTTTAAAAAACTTTAATAAAGTTTATGAAGCATTTCAGTTCACTTCCCTATAAATGAAACTAGATCAAGTAATTACTTTAAAAACTAAAAAAAAATCTAAAATGATTCAATGCATAAACTTCTAATGATTAAATTAAAAAAACAAGGTTAGCTATGGATGGTAGTGCAGGTGGTGTGCTGCAACTGCAGCAGGTAGGAATTTGTGGAGAGTATTGCAATCTCAGATAACCACATTTTCACTAAGAATCTGCTTCTCAAGGAACCTCAGTGCACAGTTGTCGAACTGGAGTCTGAGGTACAGATATTATGAGACATCAGGGAGAGGCGGAATTATCTGGGCACTTTGAATCACAGAATTGTTACAGTGCAGAAGGAGGCTGTTTGGCCCATCATGTCTGTACCAGCTCTCCAACTGAGCATTATGACCTAGTGCCATTCTCCTGCCTTTTCCCCATACCCTTGCACATTGTTTCTATACAAATAATCACCTAATGCCCTCTTGAATGCCTTGATTGAACCTGCCTCCACCACACTTTCAGGCAGTGCATTCCAGACTTGAACTACTTGCTGTGTGAAAAAGTTTTTTCTCACCACATTTGCTTCTTTTGCAAATCACTTTAAATCTGTGCTCTCTCATTTTTGATCCTTTGACGGGTGGGAACAGTTTCTCCCGATCTACTTTGTCTACCCCCTCATGATTTCGAGCGCCTCTATCAAATCTGCTCTTAGCCTTCTCCCCTCCAAGGAGAACAGTCTCAACCTCTCTAATCTATCTTCATAACTGAAGTTTCTCATCCCTGGAACCATTCTTGTAAGCCTCTTTTTCACTCTCTCTAATGCGTTCATGTGGCACCCAGAACTGTGCACAATACTCCAGCTGAGGTCTGACTAGTGTCTTATGTAAGGCCAGCATAACCTCCCTGCTCTTGTACTCTGTGCCCCTATTAATAAAGCCGAGGATACTGCATGCTTTATTAACTGTTCTCTCTACCTGTCCTGTCACCTTTAGTGACCTATGCATGTACACACCCATGTCCCTCTGCTCCTGCACCCCCTGAAGAAATGGTACCCCTTATTTTATATTGTCTCTCCATGTTCTTCCTACCAAAATGCATCACCTCACACTCCCCTGCATTGAACTTCATCTTCTATCTATCTGCCCATTCCACCAACTTGTCTATGTCCTTTTGCGTTCCACTGTGCCCCGCATAGTTTACAACACTTCCAGGTTTCATATCATCAGCAAACTTTGAAATTGCACACAAAGACCAGATCATTAATATATATCAGGAAAAGCAAGGATCCCAATACCGACTCCTGGGGACCTCCACTGCAAACCTTCCTCCAGCCCGAAAAACATCCATTGACCATGATTCTCTGTTTTCTATTGCTCAACCAACGTTGCTGCTGTCCCTTTTATTCCATGAGCTGTAACTTTCCTTACAAGCCTGTTGTGTGGCACTGTATCGAACACCTTTTAAAAGTCCATGTACACCACATCAACAGCATTACTCTCATCACCCTCTCTGTTACCTCTTCAAAAATCTCCAGCAAGTAGTTAAACACAATCTCCCCTTTAGAAATCCATGCTGGCTCTTCTTAATCAACCCATATTTTTCCATATGACTATTAATTCTATCCTGAATAATTGTTTCTAGAAGCTTCCCCACCTCTGAAGTGAAACTGACTGGTCTGTAATTGCTGGGCTTATCTTTGCAGTCATTTTTGATCAAGGGCGTAATGTTTGCAATTCTCCAGTCCTCTGGTACCTCCCCTGAGTCTAGGGAAGACTGAATGATTATGGCCAATGCCCTACAATTTGCACTGTTACTTCCTTCAATATCCTTGGATGCATCTTATCCAGTCCTGGTGCCTTGTCAACTCTGTGTACCTATAACGTTATGCAACATTTCCTCCTTATCAATTTTGAACCATTCCAGTGACAGAGTTTCCTCCTCTGTCACCATGGCCTGGATAGCATCAGCTTCCTTGGCAAAGACAAATGCAAAGTATTCATCTAACACCTCAGCCCCCTGCCTCCATGTGTAAATCCTCTTTTTGGTCCCTAATTGGCCCTACTTCTTCTTTTACCACCCTTTTACTATTTATGTGCCGAAAGAAGACTTTGGGATTCCCCTTTATGTTGGCTGCCAGTCTTTTCTCACAATCCCACCTTGCTTCTTTTATTTGCTTCCTCACCTCTCCTGTATTCCGCTTGGTTCTCAATTTGTGGTTTCTACCTGTCATAAGCACACTTTTTCTTTTTTATCTCAATTTCTATCTTCTTTTTCATCCAGGGAGCTCTGGATTTGTTTGCCCTACCTTTCCCTTTTGAGGGAATATCTCAAACCATTTATTTAAAGATAGCCCATTGTTCAGCTACAGTTTATCCCGCCAACCTTTCATTACAGTCTAAATGGCCCAGCTCTGTTCTTGCCCCATTGAAATCAGCTCTCCCTCAATTCATTATTCTTACCATGAATTGTCTGTCGTCCTTTTCTACCGTCATCCTAAACCTTATGATACAATGATCACTGTCTCCCAAATGTTCTCCCACTGACGGTTGATCTATTTGGTCTGCCTATTTCCAAGAACCAGGTCTAGTAGTGCATCCTTTCTTGTTGGACTGGGCACACATACTGCTGTAGAAAATTCTCCTGAACACAATCTAGGAATGCTTGCCCCCCTCCACCCATTACACTGCCACTGTCCTAGTCTACATTTGATTCAGGAAGCAGTCAAACCACTTTCATTACAGGTTCTATTTAAAGGTCAGGGATAGGAGGTTGTGACTCCGAGTCAGACAGTTAAAGGGACTTCAGTGGCGGAGGAGCCTCAGCTGTACTCTTATTCAATGCTGTTTCTGTGGATGAGTGCATAAAATCACAGGGCAGAATTTTACACCTTGCAGGTGGGTATGCACCCGACCCGATCGGACATAAAACAGTGTGAGAAGACATCGGGCGAGCGTCCTGGCGTCATCCTGCATGTGCATAACCTTCAGGTCAGTGGGTGCGCGCGGGTGTTGGAGCCACCCCCGCCATCAATTAAAAGGTCACTTAAGGCCATCAAATAAGGCAATTGATCTCGATTTTACGTTGCCTGTACGATTTCGCGCAACATTTACATGGACAAATCGGGCAGGCAGGCAGCCCACATTTTGCAAAACCTCATCCAAGAACAGGATAAAAAGGGTCAGCAGCATTGCCAGTGTGAGTAGTAAGGAGTTAGTTTGCTGCTGGTTGCTTATTTAAACTTGACAGCCTCATCTCCATTCTGAGCTTCATTCTTAGCATTTGTAGCCTTCATTTCAGGACTCATTGGTGTCTCCAAGGCCCCCAAAGGATTTTGACCGTGTGGACCGTTCCAGGTATCAGACAGCTTTCTGTAAGCCTGGTAATGGGACCACAGGACGCAGATTCTGCAAGTCAGTGCAAGGTACTTGGCAGCTCCCATGATGCTTATATCCTGAGACATCCCTGGGTGCCGAGGTTATTCAGTGCTCCAGCCTGACTGGATGAATGGCTGCTGGTGACAAGGGCTATCTGCTGAAAAGGTGGCTTATGACACTTCTCCACCACCCAAGAACTGAGGCAGAGCAGCGTTATAATAGGAGTCATGCCTCCACAAGACAGTGATGGAGAGGACCATAGGTCTTCTGAAGACCAATGCCTGGACTGTTCAGGGGGAACACTACAATACCCTTGAGAGCGGGTGTCACTGATAGTGCTACGCTCTCCACAATCTGGTACTGGCAAGGGGAGACCCACTGGAGGAAGAGGATCTTGAAGCAGCTCCACAGGCCACAGGATGAATTCAGTAGTGAGTCAGAAGAGAAGCACGGTGAGGAGAACGCTGAGGGCATGGAGGCAGACCTCTATACCCTTCAGGGAGGCAGGGACACCAAGGGGCGCCTTGATCCACCGCTTCTTCAGCTCGGCTGCCAAAGATCTGCTTCCACCTCATGTCAGGGCTGCCGCCTCCACCCTGGATGTCTGAAATTACCCTTTCCTTTGAGCCCAAAGTCCACTCAGTGCCTGTGCAGTAAAGTTTAGAGCCTCTCACGCCCAGCATTACATACTGGCGTACCCTGCACCAAAAAAAGGTGAAGCATACTCAGGCCATTACGACAAAAACAAAATTTGTGTCACTTTCACAATCCAAACAAATTAACATAACATTCTCTGGTCTTCATTCCCAGACCAGTAAACATAAACAAAACATTACAGAACTGAAGATCACCTGTGACCAGTCCCTCTTGTGCTCATGGTGCCTTAATTATGTTTGCGAGTGCTACGTCTAGGTGCCTCCTCCCCCTGCCCGCCTCGCTGGCACCGGCATTGGAGACAGCCTGCTGACTCTGCTGTCTTGTTGGCCTTGATGACCTTGGCGGTCGTCCTCTGGCCAGTGGAGCCTGTGCTGGCCCCACCTGGGAGGGAGCGCCCAGTGCCACGGCTGGCCTCCCCCCAGTCATTGCAGACTCATCAGATGCCACGGTCACTGGCGGAGGGGCGTAGGAGCTGCTGCCGTCATTCAGAGCGCCCTGAGAGGAGCCCGCAGAGACGACAAGCAGCTTGTGTGCCAACATGAGGTTGCTCTGGACCTCCCTGTTTGCCATTGATGGACAGGCACCTACCTGGGGCACTGGGTGCCCCATCTATTTCCCACACTGGCACTGACCACCTGAGGTCATTGCCTGTGTGAAGCTTGCAGGTCCGAGCACAACCCCAGGAATCTCTGATTCTGTCCCTGGAGCTGCCTCTCCATGAGAGTCACCAATCTTTCAATGGAGGAGGCAGTGCGCTCAGCCATGAGAGTCAACGCAGTGCTTATGCTCCACATGGATTCCTCCACAACAGAGACCATGGCACGCATACCCTCATGGATCTCCATGAGATCCTCCCTCACATTCCGCTGGACATCCAGCATCTGCCGCCTAATGAGCGACACTAGAGGCTCATCATCTGCCTTCGAATGAGCATCGTCCTGGTCTCCAGCAGTCCTCCAATTGCCAGCGCCCTGTGCAGTCTCTGCCTCCGCTTGCTCCTCGAGTGAGTGTGAAGCGCACTCACCGCTGTGCTCCAACATTTCAGCCGAAGATCTAACGCCCACCGTGGTGTTGGTATCTGCGCATGTGCCTGGTTCAGAGAACGGGTGTGACACAGGTGCAGCTGAAGCCCGGTGGTCCTCTGGTGTCAAGGGTGGCTCTTTGGGGTCCTGCAAAGGAGTGCGTGCTGGCGAACCTAAGGACGAACAATGACATATCATTAGTTTAAGTCATCACCCTGTCACTGTGTATGCCAGGCACCCTAGTAAGTCAATGGAGATTTGCGACATGGTGCCATCGTCTTTCAGTGATCAATGGGGACTCCAGTTTTGAGGCTCCCATCAATGAAGAGACTACCCAAGAATGTTTGCACCATCCGAAACTCTCACATTTGTACACTGCACTCTTACCTTCGTCTGACATGCCAGCACCTCCACGACTGGCTGACCAAGGTGAGTGCCGCCTCTCCAGCACTTGGCATCCTGCCTGAATCTTTTCAAGATCAGGAGGTTTGGGGGTCTCCAATTGTCCATGACCTCTCAATGTTGTTATGGCTCATCTTCTCCTGAAAGGACAGAGCAGCATTGATAGGTCCACTCTCTCCCTGCAACGCCTGGCCACCTGAAAACTGAGATTGGGGGGGGGGGGGGGGGGCGCCAAGTGCCCTCCTGCCTGGCGCCTCCAGCTGCAATAGAGGCCATAGCTTTGGTCTTCAGCACGTAGAAGATATTTTCTTCCCTAGCAGGCTTCAAGGAGCTGCCTGCGCCATTTTTAAACCACCCACTGGGTTGCCATTGGAGCCTGTGGCCGACAGGCCCCCGCCTGGCCCTTCCTGACCATTGGGAAGACGTGTTTCACGCTGGGTGTGCCTTAATTGGCCAGCCAGCATGAAATGGCGGTCGGGGGCCCATTGTGGGCGGGGGCCCGTTTCCCGACTGGTCCCAGGCCTGCCCATTGCCCGCGCCCACCAAGGGTAAAATTCAGGCCACAGTGTACCATTCGCATTCACTCCCAACACGTACAATTTTCCTTCAAGCATGAATTTTTTTTAACAAAATACAATTGACATTTTGAAGATGTTGTGACGTTACGATGACTTAATCTTGAAAGCCTGTATAACTGCTTCTGATGATGGAAGTTCAAAACTTGTTAACCTGATAACCTCAACCAGACAAGTCTGACGTATTGTTGTGATTTAAGCTAGCCTGGCTTACTAATGGGAAGAAACAACTTGCATTCTATACTACCTGTCATGACCTCAGGACATTCCAAAGTGGTTTACAGCAGTTAGGTTATTTTTGAAGTGCAGTCACAGTTTTGTGAGCAAAAGAACTGTAGCTAATTGGTGATCAACAGTGCTTCACAAAGAGCAAATTAATGAATGATTTCTTTTTGGTGGTACAGGTCAAGAGAGGAATTTTGGCAAGGAAACCAGAAGCGCTTTTTCCAAGTAATATCACAGGAGGAGGAGGAATGATTTGAAACCTCTGACAATGACAGCATTCAAGTAAACAACACCATGCATTCATATAGCCCCTTTAATGTAGTAAAACAACCCAGGGCACTTTTTATGTGCTTCAAACTGAAATTGTATGTGCATCGCCGTTTCTACCCTTAATTAGCACATTCCTTAGATAATATCACCACCTTCAACACCTCTTTGTCCTTTTGTCTGTGACATCTTTTGGTTATCTCCACCTATCACTGGCTCTAATTGTCCCACCCCCCCCCTTTAACCAGCTTATATTTCACCTCTCTTCTATTTTTCCTTAGTTCTGTTGAAGGGTCATTTGGACTCGAAACGTTAACTGTGTTCGTCTCCGCAGATGCTGCCAGACCTGCTGAGTTTTTCCAGGTGCTTTTGTTTTTGTTTTGGATTTCCAGCATCCGCAGTTTTTTTGCTTTTATCTTGTATGTGCATCGCGTCTGGGTGGGGTTTCACCCAAGAACCTCCTGATTGGGTTTATCAAGTGGTTCGCCAGAGGATGTGACTCTATTGTTCCCAGGAAAGAAGTGGAATCCCCCAGCGTTCGTCATAGTGAACCTGCTATTTTATTTGTGTTCTATAACAAACTATAAACGCCATTCCTATTTTTCCTTTCACTGCCTTTTGACCATGTGGATATGATTTCTTGGGTTGGCTGTTTCTGAGTGGCAATGCATAGCACAAACCACTGTATAAACTCGTGCTCAACTATAACATTATCTCCTTTCTGAAAAGTGCTTACTTTGCATTCTGTGCCATATGATATTGATAAATAGATGTATAAAGTGCTGGCCATACTTATCCCTCAACTAGCAATACATAAAAGGATTATCTGCTCATTATCACATTGCTGTTTGTGGAACCTTGCTGTGCACCACTTGACTGCTGTGTTTCCTATTTTACAACGGCAACTTCACTTCAGAAAATGTACTTCATTGGCTTTGAGATGTCCTGAGGCCATGAATGGTGTTATATTAATGCAAGTATTCTACACCAAAAGCTACAAGGTTGTTATTTTTAAAAAAACTTGCCCTCAACTGATGTCTCGTTGTGTATAATAAAAATCACTTTGTTTAAAATCTGTGCTGCTGCCTGGTACCTCTGCTACTCCAAGAATGTGCAAAGTAGCAATCGACAACTTTGTTTGGATGGTATTGGCCAATGAAAAGTGTTAGACTTGATTTGTGGCCAGCGAGCCTCAATCGCATGGTCATTCCATACCCTGTTGTTACGGAATAGTATAGAAAAATAAGGCAGGGAATTTGATCACAAATGACCCCAAGACTTGAATTATGCTTCGAAATGTTAATTTTAAGATGGTTTAATCATGTTAAATTGAGTCTTAGCCAATAATTTACCTCGTCTTAAATCAAAATAGTTTGTACAAAGAAATATGTTGATCTTGAGCCAAAATTCATCTCACTCGATTTTATCTTAAGTGGGCCCCACTGTATTAATTCTATCCATGCTTATTGAAAATTAAATTCACCAGCCAAATTCAGTGTCCTCATGGGTATAGGTGTATACCTAATAACTGACAGCTATTTGGCAAATGCAAGAAAAATAAATCTGTTTTCCGTATTTCTACAGCTCTGACTGTTTTTCAGATGTGTGTTTCTTTTATATTTGCTTTAAAAGGTTGAAGGAAAGGCTTTTCCAAGTTTGGAAACGTCTTTCATTTTTCCCATCCCTCTTGGCTCTTAGCTTTTGGAAGCATGGAAATTTTCATCGTAAGCCCTGCTATATAGGTGTATTAGTTTAAGCTATGTATTGAAATATTATTATTGTGGTGCACCAGTACTTAGAATGTAGGTCATTCAAGTGAACAAGGGCAAATGCTGAGCACAGGCGTGTTTTGACCCTTTAGCTTAGTTCTATTGCTAGTTTATTGTAGCCTTACATCAACTGTGAAAGGGGGACAGGAAAACGAGTCATCTCCTGAAGCAAGGCTTGAATGAATAAAAACAAAAACAGAATTACCTGGAAAAACTCAGCAGGTCTGGCAGCATCGTCGGAGAAGAAAAGAGTTGATGTTTCGAGTCCTCATGACCCTTCAGCAGAACTGAGTATAGTTAGGAGAGGGGTGAAATATAAGCTGATTTAAGGTGGGGTGGGGGAGAGAAGTTGAAGGGGGGTGGTGGTTGTAGGGACAAGCAAACAGTGATAGGAGTAACGTTATTTCTGGAAGTGGACGTAGAGTATAGAAAATCATTTTATGAGCATGTTGCTTCCTTGATGCTGGCGAGTAAGAAGTTTGGTAAGCGGCTCCTTCAAACATACATTTAAGTATTTGTTTTTAGATTTTTTGCATTAAACTCTTGAGGATTCTCCAGTTTAACAGTCCTCCTTTAAGGAAGGGATGGTTCTCAAATTCACGTAACTAACGGCGGGATTTTCCGCACCCGCCCGCTGCCGTGATCTTCCGGTCCCGCCGCAAATCAATGGGCTTCTGGCTGGGGCACCGCCTCGCCCTCGGTGGGGTCCCGCCCATGACGGGGCCGTAAAATTCCGGCCTAAGTATTTCTAGAGTTTATTGAAATGTATAATATACAGCATGTCGGTATAATTAGTATCTTTTATCATCACATAATACTCATAGAAAGGAAAGAAAAAGCGAGCTGACCTTAACATAATGGCCGGGATTTTCCAGTCCCGCCCGTGAGGTGGGACAGAAAATTTGGAGAGGCAGCCAAACATCCAATGACGTTCGATGGGAATTTCAAAGTCCCGGCCAACGTCTTCCACAAACTCAAGAACGTCCCAAAGTATTTCTTGAGCCGATTAAATATTTTTGAAGTGTAGTCAATGTTGTAATGTCTGGAATTACAGCAACCAACTGGCACGCAGCAAGATCCCACAAACAACAATGAGATAAAGATAAGATAATTTGTTTATGTCTGTTTTTTTTGCTTGAGATCATTTTCTTTTTAGAAGTTGATTGATTGAATTTTAACACAACCTCCCTACAACTGGATATCACGAGTGCATCCTCAGCATTCTACCTGCCCCGACAACTCAGATTATATAGCATTTTGAGAGTAAATGAAAGATGCAACCAGGGTCACCCCAATAAAAAAATGGAATGGTTTGAGAAATAAGCTTATCGTTGCTAAGCACTAATCGATTTTAGCGAAGCTACTAGACTAGAACAGTCCAATAGGTTGCTTCACTTCCCTCTGAATGACCAGAGCTTTTAAGTGTGGATAAAGTCTGCCAAACTAAGGTTGCATTAAGCATTCTCAAAGAATGTCTCATTGTGTTTTACTTTACTGAAGTAGCATTTTTATCCTAAGATAAAAGCAAAATACTGTGGATGGCCCTATGAGAGGAGAGGAGGGGTTTGGGGAAAAAGGATTTAAAAAAATGAACAATTAAATAACGGAATAAAATTAAATAAAGGAATAAATAAAAATTGGATTAAAGAAGGGGCCAAGAGTGAGGAGAGAATTCAGTCGTTGCACTCAATGTTAGGTCCGGAAAGCTGTTAGGTGCCTAATTGGAAGATGAGGTGTTGTTCCTTCAGTTTATGTTGGGCTTCACTGGAACAGACAGGCCAAGGATGGACATGTGGGCATGAAAGCAGGATGGTGTGTTGAAATGGCAAGCTACAGGAAGGTCTGGGTCATGCTTGCAAACTGAGTGAAGGTGTTCTGCAAAGTGGTCACCCTGCCTGTGTTTAGTCTCCCCAATGTAGAGGAGACTGCATTGGGAGCAGCGAATGCATGGGACCAAATTGAAGGAGCTGCAAGTGAAGCGAAAGGAGTGTTTGGGGCCTTGGACTGTAAGGACAGATGAGCTTTGCGGAACACCTTCGCTCAGTCTGCAGGCATGACCCAGACTTTCCTGTCGCTTGCCATTTCAACACATCACCCTGTTGTCATGCCCACGTCTGCCCTTGGCCTGCTGCAATGTTCTAGTGAAGCCCAATGCAAACTGGAGGTGCCTTACAACCTTCCGGACTTAACATTGAGTTCAACAACTTCAGCCCATGAACTTTCTCTTCCCCCTTGACCCCTTTTAAAATCCTTCCTTCCTACATATATATATATAATATATATAAACATTTGTATTTTATTCTTTTATTTATTTGTTCATTTTTTAAATCCTTCTTCCCCAAACAGCCCCCTCCCCCCACAGGGCTGTTTGTCACTTGTTTTTATGTTTTGCTTTCACAGAGTGCTGACCCTTATTCTGCTATTAACACCTTCTGCTATCTTACCTTTATGCCACTATCAGCACCTTCTTTACTCTTTTTACTACTACCATTAACACTCCCTTTGTCTTGTGTCCATGACACCTTTGTCAGTCTCTCCTTAGCTGTCACTTGTCCCTGACCTTCTAATCCCGTTCCACCTGCTCTACCCCTCTCTTAAACAGTATAAAATCCATCATATTTCAACTTCTCTTTAGCTCTGAAGAAGTCATTCAGGCTCGAAACATTAACTCTGTTTCTCTCTCCACAGATGCTGCCAGCCCTGCTGAGCCTTTACGGCATTTACCATTTTTTCCTGTTGTTATGAGCTTCAGGAATTCACATCTGCTGATCCAATTATGTGCTAATAATTGCAAATTGGTTACATGCAGTAAAAAGCTTATATGCACTTGAAATTTGCTTTTGTTTTTAACGTAGATACAGTTCACATCTGATGGGGAGAAAAACCTCTCTAAAAATATTGCTTCATTGCAGTTTGTGGGTAACCAGCACTTTAAAAGCAAAAATGATCTCAGAAAATACACTTTTCTGGTGGGTGCATGAATATAGAAATGCTATTTCTTTCTCATTATTTAGTAAACCTCAATAACCAAGCTACTGTCTCCTGATAAGAAATTGTGGAGCAATATATTGTAGAGTTAGTAGTTCATTGTAGTGGAATCAGATTATTAATTTGGGCAGATATTTCATAGCATAGTATCCTTGCCGCACCCCTCCACCCCGCCCCCACTAAGCTGTATTACAGTGTGATCGCATCAGAATATATTATACATATAATTGTAAACTTCTATTATCCTGATGTTGGCTTATTTTCTTTACCTCCCCCCCCTCGCCTAGTCAGAAGGGTGTGACTGATGCTGTGGGCACTAGCCTTTCATCAGAGTGAGTGTGTGCAAGCATAGACAGTGACCTGGCTTTCTGACAGGGGAAATAACGTAGCTCAGGCTAATCTTGCCCTCATGCAATGTAGGGAGAGGAACACGTGCGCTGTTGCTGTCTCGTGCACTTCAGCTGGACGGTGAACAAAAGGGAGCACTCGTTGACTTTATTTTCTGCCTCCTTATGGAGAATTTGTCACTTTTTACAGGAGAAATACATTATGTTGCAATTTATCATGCGAGGAAGTGGGACTGAATAATTGTGAAGATCCTCTTCATGAGGGCAATTTTAAATTTTGTAGTCAAAAGTCCCACCAATTGGGCTGAACTTCTGCTTTGGTGTGGGAGACTAGAGCAGGGCTGTTTCCGGGTACCTGACTTGCCTCTGAGGGGAAGCAGTCACTTGTGGGGTTTTGATTGGGTTGCACCCTCAATTGGCATGGACGCGGTTCCCTGTCCAGTTAAGGGAGACAGATGGGCCCACGAAGCTGGATGGTGAATCAGGGGGGCCTACCAGCTTGAAAGGAGGAGAAGGCAGCAATAAAGCGTAATTAACTGAGAGGGCGCTTCAACATGGAAATGCCCTCTCACCAACTTCTGAAAAAATTTAATGAAAAGAAACAGAAGAAGAGCAGCCACATCACACTACCGTGGGGTGGGGGATAGGAGATGGGAGAGAAAATTCCCCCCACAGGGTGGATTTTGGGTGTACTGCTGCACCCAGGCAGGCAGGCAGGGAAGGCTTGTAGGCCTGCCTGGAGTGCTGGTACCTGGCCTGTCGCTGGGTGCCTGCATCCCCGTCACACCGAGAAACTAGCAGCCTACTGGAAAATCCGAATTGGCCTCATTTCAGTGCCCTTAACAAGGCTCTTAATGAGCTTAATTGGCTGCCCCACCTCGTGAGGGCGGGTAGCCCTGCCAGGCCCTGAACCCACCTGGCAAAAAAGGCTAATGCTGGGAATGGGGTTGGGAAACTGGCACGCCAGCTGGTGCTGGTATTTCCAGGCCCCTGAAAATTCTGCCAAGTCTCTGTTTAGAACAATGGCTTGGAACCATTGGAAAACAGTCAACTTTTGTATAGCATCAGTTATATTTTAATCGGTGGACTATGTGGTTTATGGCCAGAATATTAAGCTCGGCGGGTGGTTGCATGCGCGACCTGAATGAGTGTAAAATGTCAGGCGAGCGTCCTGATGTCATCGCACACCCGCGTGATATTTCGGTCGGTGGGCACATGTGGGGGTCGGCAGCGCGCCCTCCGACAATTAACAGGCCTAATAAGACCGTTAAAGTACCAATTAAAGAAACTTTTCACTGCTCGTCCAACCTCACGGGTGGCGGGCAGGCAAAAAGGCCAAGCGACCTTTGCATTTTTTTAAGGAAGCCTCTTCCATGGGCGGGATGAGATTTCCAATAGCAATTAAAAGTAAAATAAAAATGTTAACCTTTCATTAATAACATGTCCCCTCATGTGACAGTGTCACATGAGGGGACATGCTTTCTTAACATTTTACAATTCTTTATTTTTAATTTTCAAAACTTTTCATCTTCCTGAGGCAGCTCCCTGTGTGCCTCAGGGAGTTTTTCCTGTGTGCACCTGCGGCATGCACACCTGTGGCATGTGCAAAGTTCCCCGCTCGCTCTCCTCCGCGCACCCCCCCCCCCCCAACCCGTGAAATTGTGGTTGCGGCCTGATCGCGGGCGGTGGTCACTCCCTGACCACTCCCGCTCGCCAAGCCTGCCCGATGAGGCAAAAATCCTGGTCTGTATCTCCAAAACCTGCAGCGGCAGCACCAACTCCATGTATAGTCTTTAACAAGCAAAAGAAATCCCTCGGATGAGTAATAAGCTGAGTGGGGCATGACATGAGAGAAGATGATCGAAGGCTTGTGAGAAGATGGGCTTTGAGATCTTTTTGAAGGGAGGAGAAATGGAAACAGTGCGAGAAGCCAATTGCTTTGATGATTTATTAATGCCCTGTGGTCATTTTGAGCTTTCCAAGTACAATGGTAGCTTATTTATTATCGGAGGGCTGTGATGGTTGTATTGCAAGTATTTGAAGAAACCTGGAATGTCAAGAAATCCAGAAGCAATAAAAGAAAATAAAAGTACCAGCTTGATACAATTTGCAACATTGCCATTTCTTGAAACTTCGTATAACTTCTCGTATGGAGTAAAATGAGCACTGAATGAGTTAGAATTTTGCGGTGCTCATGAAGCTGTTGTTTGGATTTGTTGTTGTTGGATTTCCCACTACAGTCTAGCATGTTGCAGTATGGAATGGGCAAACATATGTTCCTGTCCACAACCTACTTGATTGGGTTCTAATTTTGTGCGTGCTGTCACTGAGAAATACCCACTCAGGCATTTCCTCGTGGGGACAGGAATAATTGGAGGCTAGTTACTCTACATTACTGTCGTGCATGTCTTCATGACTAATTACAGATTGACGTTGGTAGGCCTTAGGCGTGGGGGTGGGTTAAGTCTTCATCAAACCTCTTGGTTAGGCTAGATGGAAAGAAGAGACATTTTGGAAGGGGAGAAAATAAATTCGTTGTCTCAGGATGTATATTCCTCATTTTTTAGCTATTGTCTTTTATAAAGCACAAGGTGTTTCTGCATGGCAACATACTGTATTGCTTCAGTAGTTCTAAAGGAAATGAGTGCTTATGTCGTATTAGAGTATTTCTCTATTTGCTTCCTGGCTTAACATACTACAGCTGGCTTCCTTCAAAGTCATTCTCTAGTAAGAGAAACTCCTTGCTGGTTAGCTGGTTTGAGTGGTTCTGTTGTGGCTAATATTTATGTCGGCAGCCAAGTGAAGTGAGTACTGAACCATTCGTGCATCGTCCTGCTGACACGTATAATGTCTTTAAGTCTTTTTATAGTGGGAAATGAATGTTAAATGCAACCTTTATTTAAGCATTATTTATTGCAAATTTTGGACACCATATCAGCAATAGTGAAGATCATGCCAAATTATATAAAACCTAAGCTGTCAACCTCTTAAGTCCACAACAAATTAAATTGTGCTGAGCTGAATTTCTCTCCTTACACTCACCACCTTCTCCATAGCTGCTGACAAATTCCTTGTTCTTGATCACTGAAATTTGCATGTACTGCCTGCTGCTCCTGCAGTTCTTCACTCTAAATAAAGGAAAACATGAAGTATCTGTGTTACTTTGCAGCATCTGATCTGTCCGTGTGTGCCTTTTGCATCTGTGAAAAATAATTAAACAAATGTAGCTGTCTACCGTTGTAAGTGGACAGCTCCACTCAGTCTGCCTTTAATTGCGCATTAAGGTTCGGTCTCAGGGTGAAGAAGGCATAAAATATTATTAAAAGCAGCAATTATAATGAGCAATGGTTAAGAAAAGATTGAAATTAAAAAGGGCACAGAACATCTTCAATATATTTCAATTTAACTGCTTGTCAGTTTATTTTGATGTATGTAACACTCAATACATCTTTCCTGGTTGGTGCTGTAAATATACTATGTTGTCAGTTTGAGCATTTTAGCTGAAAGGTTATGGAACTGAAAGGTTAACTTTTTGTTCCTCTCTCCACAAATGCTGTCTGACCTGCTGAGTATTTCCAGCATTTTTTGTTTTACTTCAAATTTCCAGCATCTGCAGCTTTTTGCTCTGTGTTTTTTGAGACCTGTGGTTGTTGAATGTGAAACACAACCAGCAAATGGTAGTGGTGCTACAGCTATGTGGATTCTGCTGGCCAGGTAACAGCTCTGTACATTACAATATTTTTTAAAAATTACAAAATATTGTACAGCACAGAAATAGGCCATTCGACTAAATAGGGCCTCACGACTTTTCTCCCATCCCTCTTCTAACTCCATCCACCTCCTATTCCTTTCTCCCTCATGTGCATATCCAGCTTCCCCTTGATTGCATCTACGTTATTTGCCTCAACTACTCCCTGTAAGTTACACATTCTAACCACTCTCTGGGTAAAGAAGTTACTTCTCCGTTCCCCTTTAGATTTATTAGTTGCTATCTTATATTTATGGCCCCTAGTTCTGGATTTACTGCAATTGGAAACATCTCTGTATCTACCCTATTAAATCCGTTCATAATCTTGAAGACTTCTATTGGGTCACCCAAAGAGATGGGCCTCTCTTTTCCAGAGAAAAGGTGATCAGCCTTTTTAATCTTTCTTGATGGGTATAACCTATACAAGGAACTAGGTGAAAATATTTGCTCTCTTATAACATGAAAAAGATTCAGTATTGATTTTTTAAATGTTCAGGAGGTCCAACTTCTTAAGCTCAACCTTCGTCTACTATCAAACCATGTGAGAGGCCCGACTGGGATCTTGCGCTGCATGACTTAGTGCATGTGGGAATAAGATCAGGATCTGGCCCCTATGTTTCACTGCTACTTTCATGTGGATGTTCAACTGAAACTACTTTGCCTTTACGTGGAAGTGGGAGTATACCTTTAGTCAAACATTCTGCTGTAAAAACAGACTAAAGCTCCATACTTTTATTTTGTTTTGTTAAATAAGGATAGTATTATTAAGGAATCTGGTTGGTGCAATAGGTTGGATGCATCGAGGTAGAAATTGGTCTCGGGTAGTGGTGCAAAACTGAATGTGCCCGTTAAATGTAGGGCCTGATATTCAGTTCCATTGCAGTTGGTGGAATTAAATATCAGCCACTGCCTTTAACAGGAAGCTGATCTGAGATGGCCCTTTTTATACCACTGCTTGAGACCAATTTCTCACATGTTGTCTTTCATCTCCTGGCGTTAATCCAGAAATCTCTTTGTATTTGCTGGCTCTAAAGGTTTTATATGAAATGAATTGGGGCATTCTCAGTCCAGTTCTTCGTGGCCCTACAGTGCAGAACTCCCTCCTACTCTTCCCTAATTTAGTGCTTTTTTATTATCCGTTCATGGGATGTGAGTGCCCCGGCATTTATTGCCCATCCCCAATGCCCTTGTAAGGGTGCGGTGAGCCGCCTTCTTGAATTGCTGCAGTCTGTGTAGTGCAGGCACATGTACGGTGCTGTTAGGGAGGAGGTTCCAGGATCTTGACCCAGTGATAGTGAAGGAACAGAGATATATTTCCAAGTCAGGGTGGTGGGTGACTTGGAGGCAAACTTGCAGCTGGTGGTGTTCCCATGGATCTAGATTCCCATAGTGATGGATGGGGTTCCAATCATGTGGGTTGCTTTGTCGTGGATGGTGTTGAGCTTCTTGAGTGTTGTTGGGGCTGCACTCGCCTAGGCAAGTGGAGAATATTCCATTGCATTCCTGACTTGTGCCCTGTAGATGGTGGACAGGCTTTAGGGAATCAAGAGGTGATTTACTCACTGCACAATTCCCAGCTTTTTAACTGATGTTACAACCACAGTATTTTATGTAGTGGCTCCAGTTAGGTTTCTGGTCAATGGTGACCCCTCACCCATCCAGGATGTTGATGGCAGGAAATTCACCAATGGTAATGCTATTAAAAGTCAAACGGAGGTGGTTTGATTCTCTCTTGTTGGAGATAGTCATTGCCTTGTACTTGTGTGGCGTGAACGTTACTTGCCATTCATCAACCCAAGCCTGAATGTTGTCCAGGTCTTGCTGCATGCGGACTCCAGTTAACAATGTCATGCAGACAAGACCTAAGGCCAGGATCTTCCGTGCACGCCGGTGTTCAGTGGCGTGAACAGACAATATGGTACGATCGGTTTTACGACAGCGTGAAACCGGTTTGCGATGTCTGCTCAGCCCGCCGATGGCAGACTGCGTTCTCCACTATCAGACATCAAGAACCTTATTGTAATACATCAGCATTATTAGGCCTACCGGCCAGAATCATCTCCCACCCCCCCCTCCCCCGCTGGATTGTCCGCCTGCGTCAGTGGTAAAACACGCTGATGTTTTCCACAACAGCACATAAGTGAAAAAAAAGCAAAAAACTGCGGATGCTGGAAATCCAAAACAAAAATAAAAATACCTGGTAAAACTCAGCAGGTCTGGCAGCATCTGCGGAGAGGAACACAGTTAACGTTTCGAGTCCGTATGACTCTTCAACAGAACTAAGTAAAAATAGAAAAGAGGTGAAATATAAGCTGGTTTAAGGGGGGGTGGGACAGGTAGAGCTGGATCGAGGGCCAGTGATAGGTGGAGATAGCCAAAAGATGTCATAGACAAAAGGACAAAGAGGTGTTGATGGTGGTGATATTATCTAAGGAATGTGCTAATAGGTGACATTAAGGGTAGAAAGCAGGACGAGCAAGGTACAGATAGCCCTAGTGGGGGTGGGGTGGGGGGAAGGGATCGAAATAGGCTAAAAGGCAGAGATAAATCAATGGTTGGAAATACATTTAAAAATAATGAAAATAGGACATAAGTGATGTGCACCTGGTGGGCTGGACTTCACTCGGGACTTCAAGGTTTGTTTGCCTACCTTGCTTCGGTCAGCACTCGCAGTCTTTGGTGCCAGGCTTCACAGACCGCACCACGTCACTTTTAGGGGGGTGCTCATGGCCGGCCTCTACCAACCAGATCAACCATATGTGGGTGACTTTTCAATGGCTGTAGAGCTAGGGCTTGCTTGGTGAGGGGAGAGAAGTGACCTCAGGCAAAGGAAGAGGCTGCAGAATGAGCGCTGTACTGTGGAAGGAGGGTATCCTAGGCTGTGTGTGGGGGCACATGTTGATCTGTGCAAGTGGCCTCAAGATGGTGAGGGCTGAGGAGGCAGTCTCCAGAGGAGATGAGGCCAGATGGACATGTGAGGGTATGCGTGTGAGAATGGGGGGTGGTGTCCCTTTGAGCTGGCAGTGAGTGAGATGCCATTGAATGTGTGATGGGCTTGAGTGTGTGAGTTTAGAGTTATGAGATGGTTGCCATACCCTGGTTGAATGGGTGAGATCATTCATCCTCCATCTGCAGTGGATGGTCAACCTCTTCTGTGCAGCATTGACACTGATCACCACCTCCCAAGCCTGGTTGGTTACGCCGCTGCCCATCCTGTGGCCAGAGCAGGGCTAGAGGACATAGCGGCAGGCCTCCACAGCATCCAAAAGGCGTTTCAGTGACGCATCACTAAACCTGGGGTCTATAGTCTTTTTGCCCTTCATGGACATCTTCCCTGCAGTAGTCGTGGGCTGGAAGCACTGAGATCTGTGCGTGCAGCTGGACTTTAAATATGGTGCCCGGCTCGATGAAGCAGCGAGGTGATGGCGTGTTGGGTGAATGGGAGCCCGTCCACCATCGAAACGGCGTGTTTCCTGGGAACGCATAGTTATTACGGTGGGTTTGTGATGATACAGCAGGTAGAACATCATTGTACCCGCTCTTACCGCGCTTAGTGCAAATCTGGGGCGATTCTACCCTGAGATGGCTGACATGGAAAATGGAAAAAATGGTGTGTTTCAGAAATGGGGATTAGTCATTTTGTCGGACAGTGTGGAGTGGGTTTTATTTTGATTTGAGCTGGAGACACTTGCTGCTGACACTGGGTGGGTGAAATGGAAAGTATTCAGTTCACAAGTACACTAACCAACTTGCATATTGATAAACATATCAAATTCCATCAAAATAAAGTAGATGTTGGTGCCTTTTGTAGTTGACGACTTCTGAGTTGGTTTAATGAAAGATGCAGAGCATGTCACAACTTAGAATCATTAAAATATGTAAGCAAAAATAATTCTCAGTAGTGGAAATTAAATTATATAGACATTCTTGAGCAGCTTGAAAGGAAATCGACTTTGCAAAAACTGGTAAACCAGTTTAATGCTTATTAACAAAAATTATAATTTGCGTAGTTGCGTTGTATCACAGCATTGTATCACCTGGGTGCAACATCAGTCTCAGCAATCCTGTACCTGGGTCCCCTTCCTCACTGGTCAGACAAATTGCTTGACAAATCCTTTGGGGCCAGACAGTTTCAAAATTGACAGTTAATGTTTTGTACTAAAGCAAAGCTACAGAAAATTAAAAGGCAACCTTTCGTCTCTTGTGCTTCCTTTTCTTTTTTTATGTCTTACCATTAATTTTAAAAGGACACCATGTGCAGAAAACACTGTATTCAGTAATTAAATCAAATGGCAGTCTCAAAAGGGTTAATCAGGCTATTGGCTGTTACCAAATATTCGATTTTTTAAGTGTGTGCATTGCTACATTGCTTCAATGTAAAATGAACTGGTATTGTGTGTCTTTTCACAACTTGCTGTGCAACATGCCTACATTTCACAACGTCATAGGCCATCACCACATGGAACCTATGAAGATGGCAATGACATCATTCTCCCAGATAATCTTAGATTACTTTGTATGGTAGCATTCTTATTGTGCCATTAGCCAGTGACAGTTCAGTAGACTTGCTCTAAATTCATTTTAATATGAAACCGTGAATTGAGTTGTAAAATGCACCTGCTCCAAGTAGTTAAACTCCTTTAATGAGCTGTTGTAATATTCCCTGAAGGATGTATTTGAAATGTTATTGGTCACTATATGCTTTATAACGCTTTGAATTTTACCCACCATTAAAATAAGGTGAACTCTAATAAAGGTTTTGTGATCTACCCTGTTTGCATACACTTGTCATTAGCCTCTTGAGTGATGTATTCAGAGGCTTTCAGTACTTCCTACTTCCATTATTCAGACAGCAGTAGGGAATTGTAAAAATGCATGTAGGTTTTAGCCTTGTGTTGCAAAGGTTTATTGCAGTGATGCACCATGTTATTGTCAGCATGAGAAAACTTGGAAATTGGATGTTGCTATGGTTGCTGAATGTGTTGCTTTGTTGGTTCCAAGTCCCATTCATCCATCACCCCTGTGCTCACCGTCTTGCTGTATCCCGATCTGGCAATGCCTCAATTTTAAAACCATCAGCCTTGTTTTAAATCCTTCTATGACCTTGACCCTCCCTATCTTTGCATCCTCCTCCAGTCTTAGATCTCTGCACCCCTCCAATTCTGGCATCTTGTGCATCTTTGATCTTGCTTGCTCCACCACTGGCAGCCATGCATTCAGCTGCCTGGCCCCTACACTCTGGAATTTCCTGCCTAAACCTCTCCACCTCCCTTCTTCTTTTGGATGCTCCTTAAAACTTACCTTTTTGACCTGGCTTTATAGTCCTCTGCCCTGATATATCTCCTCCTGAGGCTCAATGTTAAATTTTTATTGATAACACTCTTGGCAAGCATCTTGAGATATTTTGCAACATTAAATGTGCTATATAAATGCAAGTTATTACACTATAACATTTCACCTCACAACTCTCACCAAATGTTTCTCATCTTTTTTTTTCTCCTCTCCTGATAGCATTGACTCATGTTAATGTGCAGTTCATGGACAATGGAAGTCCTGTGCTATCTCATTCATGTAGCCATTTTCATGTTGTAATCAGGCAATGGCTACTGGCAGTATATCTTCCCACAAAGGTTATCATAGCTGACCTTGATTCTCTTCAAACCCTGCACCCAGACACGAGTAATTACACTAGATGGAATAATTCTTGATTTAATTCCTAAGCCTCTACCCCTTCCCTAGCTCAGCCCAATTGTATCATCTTCACTGCTACCCTGGCTGAGATCAGCTAACTTATGAAAGGTCAGGAATCTTTTTCAGTGGTACAATGGGCACTGCATTTACCCAGTGAACTGATTAAAATGGCATATGTGGTATAAGTGATAGGATACTTCACATGTAATGAGATAGTTGTAGTTTTGAATTCCTGGACTGCCTCTCTACTAAAGAATGCCTGCCAGTGGTTAGGTGTAAATTTTGCCAGGTCTGGTTAAGTTGCTCAATGATGCAACTTTCTGGGCTGTAATGCAAGGGTGGGGAATAGCTGATATAGCTGTCTAATCATTTCACCAATTCATGTCCTCTGAGTTGGTTATGGAATTACAATGCTATGGTTGTAAAGTAGTTGCGCCCCAAATGAATGACCCTCCCTCCTACTGTTCAGAAATGAATTCCATGAAAGCAGAGTTTTGAGTTGGCATTGGATGGGAACTGGGGTAAAAAGAATTGTGTTTTGAAGAAGAAAGTAGAGAGAAGATAAGCGTGGAATCTTTTGGGACCAGATAATGCAATTTAGGATATTATTTAAATTATGGCTAGAAGTGTAGGATTGTCTTGCATTACTGCTCCACACACACACACACAACCCCAAACAGCTTCCATCACTAGTTCAGGCATGTAGCGCAGGTGTTGGTCAAGGGAATGTATTTGGTACAATGCTCACATTTAGAGGGCTGAAGCAACCAAAGTGATATCTCACCAGGTGTTTAGAACTGAACTGGAAGATTGCCAGAAAAAAGGAGTGCTTTTCATGCATGAAATGAAGTTGTCTGTCTAAACAAGATGCTTTGAGTATTTGTGTGGAAAGGGAATTAACATGAGCCAGCCTTGGGGAATTTGTTAATGAATGGGTGCGGATATAAAACCAGCTTGTTTGGATGAGGCTCCTTTGAAGCAACAAATATTTAATGAGCTTGTATAATGTAGTTGTTACATAAATTTACCATAGCAAACAAATTTCCTCACAAACTAGTGCATTTACACATTAATAATGTTGATAAACTATTTATAGTTCAAACTCTCTCTGCTATGGATTCAGAGCTTGTCTTGTTACAATTTGATGAACGCTCCGAACCGGACAGGGAAAGCAGACTCTTGGTCAAAGGCACCATCTCCACCGCATGATTCAGAAAACTCTTCCAACTTCCAAGATGTCTCATTTCATATTTCACTGGACATATTAATCTCAAAGGTTATTCCAAATGTACATTAACTTTTTAATTTCTGGTAAATTGGACTGTGAGTAAAGTGAGTAATTGGACATACAGATGGCGATGACCCAGGGTAGACCCCTCACTGTGTTGCCAGTTGATCTTAGGCAGGTTGGCAGCAGGGCATCTGCAATTAGCCCCTGATCCACTGAGGTAAGGAGGGGAAAAGCAATCTGATTTCTATGCAGTGGTTCCCTGCTGGAACTTCATGTGTGTGAATATTGGATGAGGACTAGATGTGAAGTAGCTGTGATGTTCATTCCTCTCTTCCCCACCCATCAGCAACACACAATTGAAGACCCTGCCAATAATAGCAAAAATTTGTATTTGGATGAGCCCAGGACCTTATGGCTGTGGCTACAATGCATTCAGAAGAGGGGAGAAGAAAATTGTTTTGAGTATGGGGAGAGAGAAAAAAGTGAATAGCAAAGGACCAAGTTCATGATTATTTGTAATGATTAGACTTTGATAATTAAGATGATTTGGCTAATTAAAAAGTTGATGTTTATTAAGTATGTGGGTGTGTGTGTGTGTGCTTTGAGAGAGAGAATTACCTGAAATCATCATATGCTAGTTACTTATCTTATACACATGACACTTTTATGCCATGTAAGTCTGAGGGAGAGTGACTCCTTACCAAATATTAAAATAACCCAACTTGTATACAATTTTGATTTTGTGATCCGATTCTATAATAGCTAGAATTGATTACTAGATATAAAAAAGTGGAGTTTTACTGAATTACTCTTCTCACATCAGGTCACCAATGCAGTCTGTTAGAGTGATAGTTGTAACAATAACGTTGTGATGTTTTCATTGGCCCAGTGTTATGAGGAAACATGTTGATTCAGTGAGCTGGGAACATTGTATCTCACAGTAATTTTTGTGTTTAATAATTTAAGAATAAGAGGTTATATTACTTGTAAGGAGCTACTTCAGCAATGGTAATGAGAAAAGTAATATATCTTGTAGTAGACTATGCAAGGAAGAGATTACAGAGGCACCCTGTTTACTTTCGTGTCCAGAGAATTTACAGCTAAGCCTTCAAAGGGAAGAGAAAAATTGGCAGGCAAGTTTAGGGATAAGGTTAATAAAACATTGAAACTGGTCAGACCAGAGCATGTGTGTATATTTAAGTCGAATCTTGCTTTTGTACATTACTTATTTTTTTTTAAACTACCATAGAGAACTCCATCATTCAGTCTTTCAAAGATAATTGGATTTTTAAAAATAGATTTTCACATTTTGTCGAATTACAGAGCTGCCAGTGTTTTTGTTTTTACAGCCCTCCATTCTTTAACTGCTTATAATGGAGATTCAGTAGCAGTTGAGAGTCTGTAAAAAGTGAAGCATTTTTTGAAGCTTTAATGGAAGCTGCTAGCAACAGCAAGCAATCTTGTGAGATGGGTCCCATTTCCCATCCTTGATCTTACTGGCTTTGAATTTCTCTATGTTCCCACAAGGGAAGTTACTGAGGTTCTTGCAGAAATAGATCTGCTGAACTGATCTTGGCCACTTAAAAGTCATATTTTGCTTTAAACATGATCCATTTTAGCCGGTGTTCCATTCGGAGAAGAAGAAAGAATTATCTAATAAACGCTTTGGACTATATACGCTGCTTATGTGATCCAGTATGTACAGTAACTGTTTATATTCATCACTAGGGAGCTGTCATTGCTCATGTTTATTTGAGAGTACACCCAATCTAAGTTCAATTCAAAGGCATTTTGATTTGGCTTTCATTTAGTGATGTTGGAGATTCGTAACATCCTAGGAATTGCTGTAAATCAGGAAATGGAAGGGAGGGAGGAACTCAAGAAAATTACAATCACATTGGAAGTGGTACTAGGCAAATTGTTGGAACTGCGGGCTGACAAGTCCCTGGATCCTGATGGACTACATCCTAGGGTCATAAAAGAAGTAGCTAGTGAGATAGTTGATGCATTGGATTTAATTTTCTGTCACTCCCTAGATTCGGGCAAGGTTCCTTCCGGTTGGAAATTAGCAAATAACTCCTTTATTCAAAAAGTGGAGGGTGGGGGGATGAGACAGAAAGCAGGAAACTACAGGCCAGTTAGCTTAACATCTGTCATAGGGAAAATGTTGGAAGCTATTATTAAAGACGTCCTAGCAGCACACTTAGAAAAATTCAAGGTAATCAGGCAGAGTCAACATGGTTTTGTGAAAGGGAAATCATGTTTAACCAATTTATTGGTGTTCTTTAAGGAAGTAACATGTGCTGTGGATAAAGGGAAACTAGACTCCCATAAGGCATTTGATAAGGTTATTGTGGAAAATAAAAGCTCATGATGTAGGGGGTAACATATTGTCTTGGAAAGAAGATTGGTTAGCTAACAGGAAACAGAGAAGGCATGAATGACTAATTTTCTGGTTGGCAAGATGTGACGAGTGGTGTGCCACAGGGACCAGAGCTGGGTCGTCAACTTTATACAATTTATTTAGATTACTTTGATGAAGAGACTGAAGGTATGATTGCCAAATTTGCTGATGACACAAAGATAGGTAGGAAAGTAAGTTGTGAAGAGGACATAAGGATGCTACAAAGGGATATAGATAGGTTAAGTGAGTGAGCACAGATCTGGCAAATGGACTATAATGTGGGCAAATATGAAATTGTCCATTTTGCAGGAAGAATAAAAATGAAGCATATTATCTAAATGGTGAGATACTGCAGAGCTCTGAGGTGCAGAGGGACCTGGGTGCTCTAGTGCGTGAATTGCAAAAGGCTAGTATACAAGTACAGCAAGTGATTAGGAAAGCTAATAGAATGTTATCGTTTATTGTGAGGGGAATTGAATACAAGAGTAGGGAGGTTATGCTTCAGTCATGCAGGGCATTGGTGAGACCACATCTGCAGTATTGTGTACAGTATTGGTCTCCTTATTTAAGGAAGAATGTAAATACATTGGATGCAGTTCAGAGAAGGTTTACGAGACTAATATCTAGAATGTGGGGGTTGTCTTATGAGGAAAGGTTGAACAGGCTTGGCTTGTATCCGCTGGAGTTTATAAGAGTAAGGGGTGACTTGACTGAAACGTACAAAACCCTGAGGGGTCTTGACAGGGTGGATGTGGAAAGGGTGTTTCCTCTTGATGGAGAATCTAGACTAGGGGTTACTTTAAAAATAAGGGGCCACCCATTTAAGACAGAGGTGAAGAGAAATTCCTTCTCTGAGGGTTATGAGTCTTTGGAACTCCCTTCCTCAAAAGACGATGGAAGCACAGGCAGATAGAGTTTTGATAAGCAAGGGGGTGAAAGGCTATTGGGGGTAGGTAGGAATGTGGAGTTGAGGTTACAAACAGATCAGCCGTGATCTTATCGAACGGTGGAGCGGGCTCAAGGGGCTGAGTGGCCCACTCTTAATTCAGATGATTGTATATATGTTTGTATATTAGAATGGCAATTTTGGGAAGTAATTCTGAAGAAAAGCAGTTGTTAGTTTTCATGTGCTTTATTTCTCCATTTATACCCATGTACTTAAGTTTTTTATCATGTGCCACACACGAATGTGGGTGACTGAAATGATGGCCATCCATTTAGTTAACCATTCACATTGACTCAACTATCACATTCACTAATTGAAAAACCATTTCTGTTCAACGTGCTTGTACAAAACCTCCCAATTAGGAATGAAGCACCACAGAATTAAATTACTGATATTATTTTCCCCCCTCCTAATCTGAAACCAACAGCTATGATAAAGTTAACATGGTATATACCTGCAATTGCAGAAAGTCTTCAGAAAAGTTTTGAAAGTTTTAAATTCAAAGAAATCAGTATGAAACTGACAAAGGAAAGAAGCAACGATTTAATGGTTAAGAAACTGACTGAAGTAAAAACAAAAACAGCAAATACTTTTTGGAGATTGGGAGGAAGGAAGTAATGAGTGCAATATTTTGAGGCTTGGACCCCCCACTTTCTAATTTTAATCAATAAGTGACTCAAATGTAATGCAAATTGGTTAAGTTTGAAGATGAAACCGAAAGTGGTTTTAGTGTGGTGGTGTGGGGAGAGTGTTGTATGTGGGGAAGAGACAACAAGAGATCTATTGGAAGAGTTAGTTGAAATGGCTCATGAAGATTTGGGTTGGGATTTTCCGGCCCTGCCATGGTGGGACCCAGCGTGGGGGGTGTGGTGGGCCAGCCAAAAGTTCATTGGAGATGGGGGGGTTTTCGGGGGCTGGAAAATCCTGGTCTTTGACTAAGACTTAGTTCCTCTGGCCCTGTGCAGAACAATGGGCAGCAAGACTTCCCCACCAGCTACGGTCCATCGGAATCCCTTTCACTGTAGCCCACGTGGTGTCCCGCTCTTGAAGGTCCTCCTTAAATGTACTTTGCTTCTTCTTCTTCCATCTGGTGATCTCCATTCTCCTGCTCTCTGGTGACTCTAAGTCCAGGAGGCGAAGCATGTGTCCTGCAATCCTCAGTTATCACTCCATCACAATGTCCCACAGGTGACTGTGATCAGTCCTCTGCCGTACTGCTTCAATGGTAATACTGTCTCTCCATGTGATGTCCAGGATTTTACATTGGCAATGCCGGTGAAAAACATCTAATTTACCGAACACCTTTGCCGTTCTCTTCCATGTCTCGTTTGCATAAATTGTGGTTGGTACTACTATGAACATGTGGAGTTGCAGTTTCATGGCCTTGTTGGTGGTGTTGGCTGTCCAGACTGTGGAGCCACAGGAAGACTGATGGTGTGTTTCTGATTCTTGTGTGTGGTCATCAATCTCTACACCATTCTCTCCAAAGGTGTTGTTCCCTAGATAGGAGAAGTGGTCAACGTCCTTGGGCAATAGAACATCGATGATGATGATGGGAGAGCTTTTTGTTGCTGTCCAGCCATCACTGTTTTGGTCGTCTCACAGCTGAGGCGTAGATCAATCTTGGCGCCACTACTCTCAAGACTGGTGGTCATATCTTGGAGCACGTGCAATTCTTCGGCCAGCAAGGTGATGTCATCTGAGAAATCCATGCCGCTCAGTTGGTGGTGTTCCCATGGGATGCCAAAATCTGCACCCACCATTACCTTCTGCATGGCAAAACAGGAACCAAGAGGAAAAGGAATGGGGAGAGTATGCAGCCTTGCCATACTCCTGTGATGATGTTGAACATGTCTTTGATGCCAGCGCTGGTCTTGATGCAGCAGTTGGGGTTGCAGTATAAGGCGTTTATATACTGCTCTGGGTTGTGTATTTTCTTGCTGTGTACCAGAGTGCTTGCTAATGGATGCTATCAAAAGCCTCTTGAAATCAATGAAGTTGATAACTAGTGGCTTCTGGTGCTCTAGGCTCTGTTCTATGATGTACCTGAGTGTAAAGCTCTGCTCGCAGCATGATCTGCCACCTCAGAAACCTGCCTGTTCATCATCAAGGGTACTGTCCACTTGTGTTCTCAATTTGTTGAGGATCACGCGCTGAAGACCTTACCAGCTACTGACAGCAGTGTTATGCCCCTCCAGTTGTTGCAGTCACTGTGGTTCCCTAATTTGGCAACTTGACAATTACTCCTCACCTCCAGGGATGTCCTCCACAGTCCAGATCTTGTTGAACAGGTCTGTGAGTTCTGTTGTGATGGTGTTCTTGCCATGTTTCAATAGCTCTGCTGTTACCTCGTCAATCCCAGGATCCTTGTTGCTCTTTAGGCTCTTGGTGGATCTTTGAACCTCCGATTTTGCAATTTCCCCCAGGTTGATGTTCAGTTGCTGAGGTGTGGTGCTGTCATCGACTTCAAATGTGGAGCTGGGCTTGGGCTGGTTGAGCATCTCCTGAAAGCTTTCCACCCACCTTGCCTCCTGCTCCTCATCTGTAAATGGTGTCCTGACGTCCTTGCCCGTGATTGGTACAGTGGTGTTGCTTCTTGCATCAGTCAGTTTCCATATGATCCTGTACAGCGTCTTGGAGTTGTTCCGATTTGCTGCTTCTTCTGCCTCCTTGCCTTTTAACTCTATCCCTCCTCATTTGTCTCTCCTGCAGCTCTTCTTCCTGGCTTTATCCAGCCTTCTGTACTTCTCATCGTCTTCTCATCTTTGTCAGATGTTCTTTTCCTGGTCCCTTTTGATCTTCACCAGCTTTCTTTCATCAATCAAATTCCACGTTGAGTCAGTGATTCATCATTCTTTGTTGATTCCTCTCCTCTGTTCGATGATGACTTCTGCACTCTCCCTAATCCCTCTTTTGAAGATTTTCCATTGTTCCTTGATGCTGCCCGACCTCGATAGTACTTCGAATCTGTTGGAGAGGGCCAGCCAGAAACTGACACGTCCTCGTTCTTCAGTTTTTGTGTTGCTGAATGGGATCTTCTATATGCTGTTAGATTGGTGAGCTAGAGTGAGTGAGTAACCAGGTAGACCTTTAAACCTTCAGTACTCCTGGATGATTGAGCAGGTGGAAAAACGCCCTCATACACAAACAACTATACCAAGGAAACCCATGTTGGGAAATAAGAGGAGGGAGGGTTGAATGGGAGTGGTGGGGCTGGGGGGAGGGGCGTTCAAGAAAAATATATTTTCTATAAATGTGTGTAATAACTGAGAAGGTGGAAGCAAAAAGAACAGAAGTGATTGCATCTTAAGCAAATGCTGCATGTCCATTGTGAGAGGTGGAGCAAGGAACAGAAATCTGAAACAGGTCCAGGACCTTTGCAAGAGCTCAGGTAGTATTGGCTTGTGGACCAAAAAGAGATTGGGCCTGGTGGGGGAAGTCAAATTTGGCCGCGTAAAATAAAATTGCACTGCATGATACGTGTAATTTAGATAAATTTGCTGTTGTGTTTAGGCTGCACTGTGACACCATTTTTAAAATTCATTCATGGGATGTGGACATCGCTGGGACAGCATTTATTGCCCATCCCCAATTGCTCTTGTTCAGAGGGCATTTAAGAGTCAACCACATTGCTGTGGGTTTGGAGTCACATGTAGGCCAGACCAGATAAGGATGATAGACTTCCTTCCCTAAAGGGCATTAGTGAACCAGATGGGTTTTTATGATAGTCGACAATGATTTCATGATCACCATCAGACTTTTAATTCCAGATATTTATTGAATTCAAGTTCCACCATCTGCCATGGTGGGTCCCCAGAGCATTACCCTGGGTCTCTGGATTACTAGTCTAGTGACAATACCACTACACCACCGCCTCCCTTGAGTAAACATAATAAGCCGTATGACTGCGAGCGATGCCACAGGAGATCCCCTAACACTTGTGGTGTTCATTGGGAAATCTGACAGTCCTGGAACACCAACTATATTTCTACTGCAGATGCTTAATTCAGTAAATTGGAAGGACTGGTATTGGACCAGCAACAAATATTTTTTGAAAAGGGGTTTAACTTGGACAGAGTGGTCAAAATGCTACAAAGTTTCAAAAAGTACATAGTGGTTAGGGTTTTGTTTCGCATCTTATATTCCAAGATGTGAGCATTCATTTGCATACTTTTATTTCTTTCAAAATCCCCTTTTGCAATATTGAATATGTGTGAAAAACCACATAATTTTTAATCTCTGGTGCATGAAATAGATTTTATATGTATTATGTGTCTGCCCATTATTCTTGCTGTTCTGTGGTGGGCTCCTATTTGAATCAATTTATAAGTTACTTACTACCTCCGAAGAAGAATGGAGCGATTGTGCGCTTGTAGGTTTTGATTAATACCCAATAGTATTGGATTTCTTATTACTTAATAAATTATCACACTGACTCGTTTTCATTTGTGGGAAAATCTCAAGCAAGGCAATTTTTTTCAAAAAGGTCACCAGGCAATGTGGTAATATAGTTAAGTCACTTTCGAATAAAATAGGACTAGCTTGTCTGCAAATATGTTTTTGAAAATGTATGCTTGAATATTTTTAAAAAGTAGCTGAAGTATAACATGACCGTCTTAGCAAACCAAATGCTAAAACAATTTCTTTCACCCCCACAATTTGACATCTGGGTAATTTGGACACGAAGGTAATTGGCCTTTCTTTCCACATTAAATGATTGTGATTATATTTCCAAAATACAGTCTTTCTTTATTATCAAAATACATTGATCAGTCCTATTAAATCTGACAACCAATTGTGCTGTCTCTGTTTTAGCTACCATCTACACATATAGGCTGATTGTAATTTTGGAGCCAAGTCTATGCCAACACCAAGGACCTTTGCATTGCGATTCTTTCAATCTGAGTAGACTCTGTTAACATCTGACCAGAACCAGGTTTGCTGTGTAAAATTAATTGTCCTTTCAATCTGATCACCCACTAATTTGTGTTAATTGCTTTGTGGCAGTGTCATACAGTTTCCTTTGTCGCTCGATTTTTATGCTGCTGACACAGCGGAGATGACTGGATCACTAATCGGGTAATAGCATTGAGCATGGTGGCGGCTGTTGTCCCTAATCTAATTGTGGGCAGATGAAGCCTGGAGGATTGTGTTATTGAGCCTGGATATTGAGCAGATTAAGAAAAGGTGCTGCATCATTTCTGCAATGCGTCGCATCTGTACGAGCATTTCCTTCACCACTGACTTTCAGAGTCCGTTGACTATTTGCAGTGGCGAGGGGCTGACAAGTTTATATTTGACTCTCAAAGCGCAATTTATTTTACATTTTTTTGCAGTCAGTGTTGGTAAACCTGAATCGTCGCACTTTATTTTTGATTTTTCACGAAATAATCTTTGTTAATTAAAGACAATTATTTTTGAGAATTTAAAAAGCTACAATCATGATGGACAAGATGAAACTAATTACATGCACAACCAATGATCAGCTATTGGATAATTTGGCTCAGCTATAGTCGAGAGTTGCAGTCTGCCCTTGGTGTAAAGTTAAGGCTGTCCAACAATGGCATTTGGGCAAGGCATCGTATGGGGAAAAAACCTATTGACTCAAGCAGTGATGAATGCAGAATTTATCATGAGAATAAGGAAGGTCTGATGTATTGCAGTGCTGGGGTTTTGTGCATCTCGCAGTTGGGGTGAGAGATTAAAGGCAGTCCTGGGCCTTTGCAGGCCATTCTAGAGGGATATACATGGCATATACATGTTGTTGTAGTCCTGCTCCAGGGAGGGAAAAGGCCTGTGTGCTCAGTTGGGATAAGGCACAGCTTGGTGTGCAGGGCGTGTTCATTGTTTTACAGTCGGTGGCGATGGGCTTGTCTGGCTCGGTACTGGGCTGCAGAGGGGATGGTCATGGTTAGGGGAGGCACCTGCAGCCTGTAACAAAATGGGGGACGTTACTTGAAACTCACCTGTGTATATGACTGTGCACATAGCCTCTAGATGGTGAGGGGTGAAGTCCGCATGGGGATATCGACAGTCATGGGTTCAGAGGGGATGGTTGGAATGGCCACCACAGCGACAATCTCCCAGGATTACTGGGGGAGGCTGGAGAATCACCGGAGGGAGGTCTGCCTGCACACTGTGAGGTTTCAGGAATGTCGGAGGGACCCGAACACTGACATGGGAAGCGTTGAAGCTGGTCTTGAAGTAGAAATGCAGCACCGCTATCGTCAAACCCCAAAGTTATTGCGCAGTTTAAAATTGAAACTGGAGAAAAATCTGCACGGGAGGGGTCTGAGGCAATGTGGGAGGAGCCCATGGCTGGACGAAGGGGCCCTTTCTGTGAGTTTGTACCTCAGCTACAAGGCTGTATCAGTGAAAAGCTAGTAGTGCAGACGCAGCTACAGTGGCTTTCTGTTTGCGAGTGGGATGTCTACTATATTTGCCCAGTATTCATTAATGTGTTGCATCTATCAGTAGCCAGAGAGAAGAAGGATTGAATGATGGAGCCTGCGGTCAATGCTGCTAGCTTGATGGCAGTGATCTGATTGAGGAGAAGGGCCCGATGCTGCCTATTGAGGTCCATGCTCCAGGGGGGGCCGCAGCAAAACGCAGAGGATGAGGACGTCAGGTCCATCCACTGAGGCGACTTGCACGACCAAGGGTCTATTGAAGAAGACTTTCCTATCTGGAGATGAGCGAGAGACAATGCCATCCACGTCTGCGTTTGTCAAGAGATGTGGTGGATCATATCTACCACATTCTGCAGGAGGTTCTAATGCCCCATGGACTGGGGGGACATGCCCTGCCAGTGCCCCTGAAGGTCACCGCTGTGTTCAATTTTTTTGCCTGTGGATCGTTTCAGGGATCCACAGGGGACCTAAGGAGCATCTCACAGTCCTCAACATATAAATGTATCAAGGATGTGACAGATGCCCTCGACATCAAGGCTTATAATTATGTGAAGTTCATACTTGATGAAGCTAGCCAAGTTGCTAGATTTCTGGGGTTTGCAGCTATCTCAGGCTTTCCTAGAGTACAGGGAGCAATCAGTTGCACACATGTGGCTTTGAGAGCTGCACAGCAGCAGCCCCTGATGTTCATTAACAGGAAAGAGTTCTGCTTCCTGAACTTTCAGCTGGTGTGCGATCATCAGAAGCACATCCTGCACGTTTGTGCCAGGTACCCTGGGTGTTCCTTTTGACTCATACATCCTGAGTCATTCCCAGGGGCCTCACATATTCGAAGGGCCTCAGCGATTACAGGGCTGGCTGCTTGGGGATAAGGGGTACCCACTCAAACAATGGCTCATGGCACCCGTGCATCACCCTCAGAGTGCCTTGGAGGAGAGATACAATGTTGTGCATGGGTTGACATGATCCATCATTGAGCAGACAATTGGCATCATGAAGATGCACTTTGATGTTTGGACCACTCAGGTGGGGCTGTGCAGTAATCTCCACAGAGGGTGCCACCCCTTGTCATGGTCTGTTGCGCTCTCCACAACCTGGTGCTTCAAAAGGGGGGAATCCCTTGCCAGAGGGTGATATGGAGGAGCCTGAAAGCTCCTTGGACGATGAAGAGCAGGAAGGGCAGGAACCTGAAGAGGGAGATGAGAGTCAGCTTCCATGTGAGAATGCAATTGTCAGGGAAATATAATAATTTTCATAATATTGTGATTTATTGTAAAAGTAGGTTAATAGTGAGGTTTGGATTAGTTTCCCTGTGTGTGTGTGTGTGTGTGTGTGTGTGTGTGACGGGTTTAATTGAATTAGAGATAGCTAGTCTGGAGTTTTTGAGTGATCAGAAGGGAAGCTAGGTTTGAAATGCTAAACATGTAAACATGGTTGAAGTTTTAGAATATGAGGTGTGAGGAACATTTGCATTTTTAGATAAACTAGGGTGGTGAATTTCAAAGAGATGGTAAGGTGCTACACCTAGCCATGAGGCTAAACCAAACAGTGTGTTTATTTTTCCCAAAGTTTACTGATATATTATTATTTATATTATGGAAAAAGTGAAGTTGCAAAGACATATTGGAACAATGGGGTTTACATTAAAAAGGGAGAAACATGTTTAAAGGAGATGAGGTTATGTGTGAGGGGAAGGCATTTTAATGGAGGTGTAACTGGGAGTTAGATTAATTAGAGGAGCTAGGAGTTATCATAGTATTAATTTGTAGACCTATGTATGTGCTTAAAATCTTTTCTTCTATTAATAAATGTTTAATTTAGTTTTGTAATAACCTCTAAGTCTCGGTGGACTCTCCTACTGAATTCAAGGCACGCATCTCAAAATAAGATACAAATTGCCCAAAAACAGTTGCTGCAGCTGTTTCAATTTTCCCTCTGGGATTTGAGCAGCTCAGCATTTACCATCTGCTGTGCCATAACAGCCATTGAAGAAGCAATGACATGGAAGATGTGCCCGTGCCACATTGATAGCCACAAGATGCCAGGAGGAGTAAGGTGCAGGCAACAGGACATGGCCACATTCCTTCTGTCCCTTAGTGCCATGCCAGTGCATTGAAAGGCCTTTACAACCAGTCACATCAAGAACAAGTTCAATATTTGGACTTGCACCTTCAACCCTCATGATTCACCAGGCCCTAATCTTTGGAAATGTCAACAGCGAACCCTGTATCCTTGCACTCTGGCAAGTGAAGTCAACACAGCAGTGTGACCATTGTATCAAAGGACTTGATGCAGTCATAGCCAGGACACTGAGATGTGGGTAAGGTTGGAGAGACCATCATCACTGCAGGTCTCGAGCTTTGGCACAAACAATGAGGGCAGCCAAATCATTTTGAGAAACAATTACAGCCAACCTGCCAAGTCTATTGAGTATGCCTAACTCCATGTTACTTTGTAAGGAGTAGAAGTTACCAATGCATTTTGCAAACACTTTTTAAGAGTTTGACACAACTCCGTGACATAACACAAGGGTCGGGTAACTATCTTGACTCAGCTACACATCACATGAATGTGAGACTCAAAAAGGGAGGCAATCGCTGAGTGGGAGCATGGCTCACCCTCACACTAAGAGGGCACATGGATGCATATGCATGATAAGCTTGCAAATTATGAGACCATTCATTAACAGCAAGTGTATTTACAAAGATGCATGATATATATAGTGATTGAACACCTGTGACCCAGAAGTGATGTCAGAGTTCTGTAATGTTTCTAATCCTACCGCTGCATTTTGGTGCATCCATGACATCTGCTGCAGAGGTGGAGGCAGCCTGCTGACTGCTATGCCCTGTTGTGTTTGATGACTTTGGCTGGGATCCTCTAGAGGGCTACGACATGCAAGGCCCCAGCATGCTTTGGGTCGCCTGCTGTGGGCAGGTGCACCCTTCCCAGCCTGTGGAGCGGGAGGTGATGGGGTCGCAGGCAGAGGGGATTGGGATCAGCCGGACACACTCGGAATCACCTGGCCGGATGGCCCCGGGGTCTCCAGCTGCTGGTCATCCTCCCTATGAGTGCCTGAGGGCCTCTGCCTGACTCTCTGAGGAGAAAGGGCTCCTGAAGGGGTGTCATGGTGCCCCACCCCATCTTGCCTAGCCACTGATGCATCCCACCAATGCCTATAGTGATGGAGTGCAGGTCCAAGCGCAAATCTGGTAGGATCTGCTGGACCAAGGTCTCCAAGGCGGCCGCTGCCGTTCCCATGGAGACCTCAAGGTGCAAGCATGTCAGAGCCACGACACCAGACAGAATGCGGACTCTTCCATCCTTCGCTCTGGTCTGTTGACTGCCTCTCACACTCTACCTGATTTTCCGCCGCCTGTCATTGTATCTTCAGCATGTTAGAGATGGCTGTTTTCAGAGGCTCATCATCTGACTGGGATTGAGCAGGTGCCTGATCTCCACAGTCCTCTGAGTGCCAGAGGCCTGGGCAATCACTGCTTCCAACTGCTGTGGAGGCGTGTCAGTGAGGTGTTCTCCAGAATGTGACCCCGAGCCTAATCTAGATCCGTGATCATGTCTCTGCGCTGGTGGAGGGTGCAGGTGAATGTAGTGAGGGTTCTTCATCTGATGCATCTTCCTCTGAGGCACCCTGGGGGCTGGGGTCTCATGGTTGGTCTGGAGCTCTGTCTGGGCCTACTGGTGCCTGTAAGAGAGAGAAGATATATTTAGTTCATAAGCAGGCAGAATATAACATTGCATGTCACTCACTGTGATTATCAGGTTGTGATCAACTCATGGAGGGCTCATCCATGCTGACTTTCTGGGAGAGGCCAATCCCGCCTTCACCTGCCTGCCAGCTCGGCGACATCCTCCTCAAATTGGGACAGCTCCTGGACGACTGCCGTCCCTCCTCCCGTCTGGGATATCACCCTCTGGTTGTGGGCGAGCTTGGCCTGCGTGAAGATAAATGGAATGGAACCTGATGAGAAGAGATGGAAAAAAGGTTGGGAAACATGCACGCCTGCTGTGTGTGCTGAGCCCTCCCTAGTAACAGCTGAGGATAGAGTTTGGGCAGCATGATGGCTGAGATGCTGGTGATGTTAAAGTATCCGTGTGGCAATCAGTGCTGATGTCTCCCCCACTAATGTTGTGTGAGATCCCTGAGCAGTGTGACCCTTTGAGTGCCTGATGGCATTATGAGAGCGTGAGATTGGAGTGAGCTGAAGGTTGACTTACCCTGGCAGAGTGAATGAGATCATTCATCCTCTTCCTGCACTGGATGGCGTTTCTCAGGCAGGTGCCCAACAAGCCCCCAGGCCGGCGGGATGAGGCTGGTGGGCCCCCTGGAGCCATTCCCCTGGTGGAGGACATCCCAGTGCTAGCGGACTCCATGGATGAGGGCCTCCGGGGTGTCATTGGTCAACCTGGGAGCAGCTTTTTTCTTTGGTGGAGCCATTTCATGAAGTTTCCTGCACACAGCTGGCCTGCTGAGAGTAACGTGTGTGTGTTTGGGTGGAATTTAAATATGGTGCCCAGAACTTCAATCCCATTAGGTGGCGGGGGGGCGGGGGGAAGAATCACTGCCCACCCCGCCATGTGATTTGGAGAGCTACTTGCTGGTGCATACTTATTAAGCTTCCGAGCATGAAATTGGGCGCAATTTCCTGCTACTCCGTCCAGCGGGAAAGGTGCCATGAAACCCACCCACCAGTGCACTTAGTCACTGGAATGGAAAATTCGGCCCCCATATTTAATTAAACCCATGATGTGTTTTTGTATTATAATAACAAGCCACAGCTCTGTAGAATGGATTTTATCTATAGGTGCAAAAAAAAAGAAAAGTTTAAAGATGTCTATGGCAAAATATCCCAAATAACATAAGTTTAATCTCCTCTTGCACTGGTTGCTTCTAAGGATGAGAAAGGGTTTATTGCCCGTGCAATGGAAAATATGCTATACTTGGCAGCGGGAGGATTAAATAGATGGAAGATGTTTGACATCTTAAATACAATAATTTTCTGATCTTCCTTCCTCCTGTCCTCCTCCTTCCACCGCTCCCCCACTCCCAACCTCGTTTTCTTTCTTTAATACTGGTTTTGTCACAAAAAGGTCTGTTATGAGGTCACGTAGCATTTCAACCTGCACCTCAACTGTCTGTATAAACTCAGAAGATCAATTCTTGGTGTTGTTTCTTTGATTTATTCACCAACTTGGTAACAACCCTTTCTAAACTGCCTGTTTGTCAAAATTCAAAGTGCATGAACCTCTGATCAGAAATGATGATAAATACCAATAGGACTGAACAACCAGGGCTCTGGGCAACATGATCGAATGAAACAAGCATTTTGATCATCCTGTCTATACCTGTGAAAGCTTTGTCCTGGTTGGCTTCCAGTAAATCTTCCCATGCTCTTAGATTGAGTCTAGGAGATACATGCATGTGGCTGTGACCTTAGCCTTTTTGCCTTTTTAAAAATAATTTTCTTTTATATTTGCTTCTTCCTGCAAGCTGTAGGCTTTGAAACCTATCCCCCAAGGTTGGTTTTACCCAATCATTACTATTTGATTTCCCGTGATTTCTTACTAGCTTTTTTCAACCTCGATGTCCTGCACTATTAGTTTTGATCCTTCATCTAGGTTTTATAATAGAAGTGAATGTGACCTGAATGTTGATTTTCTCCAGAGGTCACTGGAACCTTCTTCAAAATCCAGACATGCACACTTTCCAACAGAGGGTCTCTGCATAGCAATAATTTCCCCTCCCTACATTTGCCTGAAGATCACTGTGGACCATTTTGTCCAAGCCAAAAATCTCCAAAAGACCAACAATTAAACCTACCACTTTCTTGGCACTTGGCATCACAACATATGATGCTTCTACCTACTCTGCTATGCAGAGTAGATTTTTTTATAAACTTAGGTTTCAGAATGAAACAAATCTTTTCTATCCAGACGTTTTAAATTTGTATTTTTTGATGTTTTTTCTGTCAATCTCCACCACTTCCGACATTGGCTGGTACACATTTCTTCGTGTGCCTGTTGTTTCCAATGCTTTGCCCAAGTGGCTACTATTTACATATGGGCCTAAATATTTGATTGTCAGCATGATATTTGACCCAAACCCCAACCTGATATTCACATGGTGGGGAGATGGTGGCGTAGTGGTAATATCGCTGGACTAATTCAGAGACCCAGGCTAATGCTCTGGTGAAATTTGAATTCCGGAATATATAGCTACCCCCAGAGATGGAGACTATGAAACTGTTATCGATGGTTCACTAACGTCCTTCAGGGGAGGAAATCTGCCATCCTTGCCTGATCTGGCCTACATGTGACTCAGACCCACAGCAATGTGGTTGACGCTTAACTGCCCTTTGAAATGACCTAGAAAGGTCAGTTCAAGGGCAGTTAGGGATGGGTAACAAATACTGACCTTGCCCGCAGTGCCCACATCCCATGAAAGAATGAAGAACATACTTGCTCTTACACATGCTTGTGTGTCAGCTGTGGCCTAGTTGGTAACACATTTGCCTCTGAATCACAAAATTCTGGGTTCAAGTCCCACTCCAGGTCTTGAGTGCAAAACTCAAGGCTGACACTGCAGTGCTGCACTGTTGGAGGCACCATCTGCCTGCTCAGGTGGATGTGAAAGGTCCCATGGTGTTATTTTAAGGAAGAGTAGGGGATTTATATTTATCCCTCAAGCAAAATCACAAAAAACAGATTGTCTGGCCATTGTCATGTTGCTCTTTATGGGAGTTTGCTGTGCACAAATTGACTGCTGCATTTCCTATGTTACAACGGTGACTACATTTCAAAAAGTACTTCATTGGGTGTAAAGCACTTTGAGACATCCGGTGGTCATAAAAAGCGCTATATAAATCCAAGTCTTTCTTTGCGCACCTAGCAGTAGTTACAGGATAGTAATTAGGAGTAAAAAATGCTGGCTAATTATTTCCCCCTTCCTGAACTCAGCTACTTGTAGGACCCTTATTGCTGTACAGCTGAGGTCAGGTTACGCAGGACAGACTGGTGATCACTTTTCCTGCTCTATACGGTTCAGCTATTTCCTGCCCTATGCCAGAATCATTAGGGAAATGTGCGAGTAGTCAATTTTAGCATGAAGCTGGAAAATTGACTTATCTGCTTAGACCGCCTAAAACATTTCTGATGCTTAGGAGCCAAAGCGATGTGGAGGGTATGTTGCCAATAAACGGAGCTTGGTTAGGATTTCAGTAATACTTGTTTTAATTACAGTAACTGCCCCAGGATTTTTCTCACCCTGAAACTCTTTCGAGTTATCAACAGTCACAGATTGCAACTCTTTCGAGTACAATCACAGTTCTTGGTTTCCGGGAGTGGGACATGAACCCACAACCCTCTGATTCAAAGGCGAGGGTGCTATGAACTGAGCCACAGCAAGGCTCCCATACTTGTGCCATTTTCATTTTTACTACTAAAGTCACATTACCTAAAATAAGTTTAATTCAATTGCTCCTGCTGTTTGTACATCTTCACTTTTAGCTGCACCTGTGCAGAAAGTAGCACAAAGATGATCTGCCTCGATTATGTTCACGCCTAGACATTTTCATTCTTCAGAATGAACATTCGTAATGATACTGCGGTTTTAAGCGTGGTGTAATCTTTCTGATTAGCATTCTGTTAGCCTGCGAGAGCCCGTTGTTGATCTGGTTCCATTTACTGAATGCAAATGATTTGTTTTCCAGCTTATCACACCTTTGCCAGTGCAAACTAGAATTAATGACTCTGCCTTGGCTAACTATTCACAACTGACATTTAGGTCAACATCTTAGTAACAAAGTCATCAGATGCTGTGGCATTGATCCTGCAGTCTGTGCTACCTAATTGTCAATATGCTTTTTAAAAATCAAACAACACATGACTTGTCACTAGTTTGTGCAAGGCTAAAGTATCCACGGACCTGTGAATAAGTAACTCTGTTGAAGAGTTTGCTGGCAGTAAATTCTGAGCTTGATGTGATAACAGAGAAATGGAACAAAGCCTTCTTTCCTTGCTTTCCCTGCCCCTCCACCATGACATAGACATATGGAAGCAGGCTTCCTTCTTTATCAAGTGAACTTAAAAAAAATTGTATTTATTTCTGCCTGGCCTGAAATCATTCCACCTTTGCGAGTGTATCTTGCTGCAGTGCACTCATTGTTGCTTATTCTCTCTCAACTTTGATGTAGTTTGTGTATTGATTTTGTTTGTGCATGATTCATGTTCTCATTATCTCCAACCTGGTCAACTCCTTGACCAATTGACTTATTTAATTAGTAAGCATCTTTTCTGCTTTGCATGAACTTTAAGTATTTATTTCATTCAATCCTTAGTCGATCTGGAGTTGCATTTGCAGGTTTGAGTCCAAGCTAGAAGGCTCCTGCTAGTTCCAGGGCTTCTGTTCACTAAGATAAAAACAAAAAGCTAAAAGCTACTGCGGATGCTGGAAATCCAAAACAAAACAAAAACAGAATTACCTGGAAAAACTCAGCAAGTCTGGCAGCATCGGCGGAGAAGAAATCAGTCAACGTTTCGAGCCTTCATGGCCCTTCGGCAGAACTGCAGCATAGTTTCAACAAGGGAGAAATATAAATTGGTTTAAGGTGGGTGGGGGGGGAAGAGACACATTGAGGGTGTGGTGTGAGCAGATAATAATCAAAAGATGTCACAGACAAAAGGGTCAAAGAGGTGTTGAAGGTGGTGGTCTTTGTCTGAGAAAAGTGCTAATTAAGAATGGAAAACAGGATATTCAAAGTACAGCTCTAGTGGGGGTGGGGTGGCAAGACTAAAGGTTTTAGTTTTAGATTTAAAAATAATGGAAGTGGGGAAAGAAGAATCTATATAAATTATTGAAAAAAAAAGCGGGTGGGGGGGGGAAAAGAAACGGGGTGGGGATGGGGGGAGGGGGAGTTTAAGATCTAAAGTTGTTGAATTCAATATTCAGCCCAGAGGGCTGTAAAGTGCCTAGTCGGAAGATGAGGTGCTGTTCCTCCAGTTTGCGTTGGGCTTCACTGGAACAATGCAGCAAGCCAAGGACAGACATGTTGGCAAGAGAACAGGGTGGAGTGTTAAAATGGCAAGCGACAGGGAGGTTTGGGTCTTTCTTGCGGACAGACCGCAGGTGTTCCGCAAAACGGTCGCCCAGTTTGCGTTTGGTCTCTTCACGCCTTCTCCTCCTTCCCAGAAACATGATAGGGTCCCCCTTGTCCTCACTTATCACCCCACCAGCCTCCGCATTCAAAGGATCATCCTCCGCCATTTCCGCCAACTCCAGCATGATGCCACCACCAAACACATCTTCCCTTCACCCCCCTTGACGGCATTCCGTAGGGATCGTTCCCTCCGGGACACCCTGGTCCACTCCTCCATCACCCCCTACTCCTCAACCCCCACTTACGGCACCTCCCCATGCCCACGCAGAAGATGCAACACCTGCCCCTTCACTTCCCCTCTCCTCACCGTCCAAGGGCCCAAACACTCCTTTCAAGTGAAGCAGCATTTCACTTGCATTTCCCCTAACTTAGCCTACTGCATTCGTTGCTCCCAATGCGGTCTCCTCTACATTGGAGAGACCAAACGCAAACTGGGCGACCGTTTTGCGGAACACCTTCGGTCTGTCCGCAAGAAAGACCCAAACCTCCCTGTCGCTTGCCATTTTAACACTCCACCCTGTTCTCTTGCCAACATGTCTGTCCTTGGCTTGCTGCATTGTTCCAGTGAAGCCCAACGCAAACTGGAGGAACAGCACCTCATCTTCTGACTAGGCACTTTACAGCCCTCTGGGCTGAATATTGAATTCAACAACTTTAGATCTTAAACTCCCCCTCCCCCCATCCCCACCCCGTTTCTTTTCCCCCCCCCACCCGCTTTTTTTTCAATAATTTATATAGATTCTTCTTTCCCCACCTATTTCCATTATTTTTAAATCTAAAACTAAAACCTTTAGTCTTTCCACCCCACCCCCACTAGAGCTGTGCTTTGAATATCCTGTTTTCCATTCTTAATTAGCACTTTTCTCAGACAAAGACCACCACCTTCAACACCTCTTTGACCCTTTTGTCTGTGACATCTTTTGATTATTATCTGCTCACACCACACCCTCAATGTGTCTCTTCCCCCCCCACCCACCTTAAACCAATTTATATTTCTCCCTTGTTGAAACTATGCTGCAGTTCTGCCGAAGGGCCATGAAGGCTCGAAACGTTGACTGATTTCTTCTCCGCCGATGCTGCCAGACTTGCTGAGTTTTTCCAGGTAATTCTGTTTTTGTTTTGTCTTCTGTTCACTATCCTGTTTGCGTCAACTCAATTGATTTTGTCAGTCTTCAGTCAGGTTACAAGACAGAGCACCACAAAGAGGATGAGGTATTCAGCTGCTTGAATGCTGTTTTCCCTTGGCCAGTCCTAGGACAATGTTGCTAACTCTGCAATATAGACCCTTCAAAAGAACTGTTAAAAGGGCGTTAAAAGTACTATCAGGTTGTTGAATGCCAAAAATTTCAGTTGAGCTGAGATAATTGTAGCATGGCCCTTTTCTTATTTCTGTGCAGCACAACAATTGCCTGTCAAGGGAAGGGGCTGCCTACTTTTAGGCTTCCACTGCTCAAGGAGATGATGTACAGAGACACATTGGAGTGACTTTCTTCTGTGGGGATTCACTTGTCCTCTGTTCCACAACTCATTGCTAGCAATACTTGTCGCCAATTATGCTGCTGTGGGAACTGGTCCACTTTATGTTTCAAGATAGCTTCGAAAGAAACTGGGCCTATTTTAACGCCTTTGTTTTATCCAGAGGATTGCATGCAACAGCAAGAGTGCTTTGCATGGCAAACCAGCACTTTAAGTAGCCTGTAATTTCCCCAGAATTCTCAAAACAACTTCTGCACAAGAGCAGGGACATATAAAAAAGGACGTTAAAAAATTTTCGTTGATTTTTTTTTTTAGCAACCGTTAGAAACCTCATCTTGCCCGTGGATGAGGTTTCTTTAAAAATACAAAGGCTGCCTGGCCTGTTCGCCCGTCCGCCAACCGAATGGTTGAGCGGACAGTGAAAAATGCTACTTAATTAATTACTTAAGGGCCTTAATAGGCCTCTTAATTGTTGGCAGGCGCAGTGCTGCCTCTCGCGCATGCCGGCTGACCGAAAGACCGCGAGAGTGCACGATGACATTGGGACGCTCGCCTGACATCTTTGCGCATCATTTTACACTCGAGTGGGTCGGGTGCATGCCCACCCGCTCAGCACACATTTCTGCCCCTTATCTGAGACCAGCCTTCAATTCCAGATTAAATAATTCGTTAGTTAGTTATATTAAGCAGAAACTGTCTGACACTTTCCTTCAACTGATAACCCTTAATCTGAAGAATGGTGTATACAGCTCATTATGAATTTCCTTGGAGCCCCTATTGGTAATGCTGCATCTGCACTTGTTTTACGCTGGTTTTTAAGTACCAGTGTTGACAAATGAGCTCTGCAGGCCATCTGCTGCCTAGAACACTGTGAAATCCAGCGTAAAGTTTGGTATAATACGTGTTGGAGGAAATCCTGGGTCAGTACCTCAATTCTAGGAGGTCCTGTGGTGTAGCAGGTAGCATCCCTGCCTCTGAACCAGAAGCTCTGGGTTTGAGACCCACCTCAGGGCTTGGTGGCCAAGGAAGGTATGTTTATAATGCAGACAAACAGGTTGAGTATCCTTCCAACATATACCAATGGCAGGTAGTAAGAGTGGGAGAGATTCCTAGTCAGCCATGTGATGATGGAAAGAAAGGCGGAGCCTCTACCCTTGCTACCCATAGTTCCAGACTACAACATGTGTGTAAAAGCGCATGTTGCCGCAGCAACTCTGGCTCCCTGAGTGAACTGTTACACACCACCTCAATTCTGTTAACAAAATTAGCTTCAACCTCTTGAAACTGGATTTTCACTTCCTGTCTACAGCCCAAATTCTCAGCAGTGGCAAAAATCTAGAATATAGGGTCTACCACATTGAGATTGGGCTGCGTGTGTCTTAGGCTATCACCTCCCCTATACAGGCCAGAGACATATTTATTGCAGTGACGACCTGAATTGTCCTTCCATTTTTCAGCATGGCATATGTGAGCCTGGCTGGTAAACGCAGGAAGGCAGCTTTGCATCAATTATGCACAAGTTGCACGCTCACTGCGCTGTTAGTATGTTTACATTGAATTTTCCATATTGTTCAACACCTCCAAACAGTGACCCTTTTCCTGGGCAGTAGCTTGTTTATTGGGTGTCCAGACTAGCAAAAGCACATCAACGAGGATAGTTCAGAATACGTCAGCAACATGGACTGCTGAAGACTGAAAATATAGCTGCTGCTGTCTTGGAGGTTTAGATTTAAGCTACCTCTTAATTGTGCTTTTGTGCACTGCCTCATTTAGATTACTGGTTTGTTGCCAGCGATGGAGCAGCTGTTTCAGACAAGGCAGGAATGTAAATGGATTATTAGATTAGAAATGTGCTATGTAGGAAATCACAGGTATTTGATACCTCAATGGCACAGGGTGTTGTATTACCAACTCATTGGACCACCATGCCACCCATTCAATTATCTTTAGTTAGAGGTATGGTTATTGTGTTACTGTAGTTTATGTTGCTTTGAATATATTGTGTATTATGAAAGCATTGAGAAAATTGATTGAAAATGTTCAAACTTCTTAATCAATTATCAATAACTAGTAGTTGTTGATCTACTAAATTGAGGAATAAAATGTATATTTCAATTTACTTAGCTATAATTTTTTAACAGTGTATAGTGTTTGAGCTACAGGAAATTTTAATTGATAATGAGGATTCTTCTCATTGTGAAACACAATCTGCATTTTCAGCCTCTGGGATTTGGAGTAAATTCCCAAAATTGCTGGCATAATAAAATTTTCCTCTTGTTCAGATGCTGGTACATTTCCAAGTAAAAATGGCAGGGATCATTAAATGTTCATACTCAAATGTAATGTGTGTTAACAGCTGTGGGACTGAAAGCTGCAGCTAAAAGTAATTGATCAGGTGGCTGTGAATAGTTAATTCCTGAAGTGAAAAATGCCCTGTTATGACATATCAATGAAATAAGTCCGAGTCTCTCTCTCTCTCTCTCTCTCTCTCTCTCTCTCTCTCTCCCTCCTCCTCCTCCTCCTCCTCCTCCTCCGCCTCCCCCCCCCCTCCACTGGCTGCGATGGCCATCCCCTACTGTCGCTGCTGTGGACAAGGCACCTGTCTGTCTGGCCTGGCACATCCATAACTTCCTCACCAACCCTTCAAGGGTGCCTCAACATGGAGGTGTCCTCTCCTCTGTCGGTGGCCCTATAATTGGTTCAGCAACTCAGAAAAGCAGGCTGCTGTGTGTAATTGGACTGTGGTTCCAGCGCCAGCTTCTTAATTGGTCGAAGTGCCACCACGGTCCCGACAATCCTCTTGCACAGGCTTGGGGGCTGAATTTGGTCCCAATGTCAGGACCCTCTGCATGCTGGTAAAATTCCAGCCTATAGCTCTTCAATATATATGTGTCTTAAATGTATTTGTGTATAGTCATGTGTTCAAAATGGTTAGTCTTTTTTGTTTTCATTCATAACTTATTTGTAAAAGGCTTTTCAATGGTACATAGGCAATGGATAAGGAGAGGATGATCTCGATTGGAATGCGTCTATTGAAAAGTTTGCCAAAACTTCCTTGGCCGGGCATACGAAGAATGGATTTTGAAAACCATTCCTATAAGGTTGGGTGCATTTGAGCCGCAACACTAGAGGGACCACTTTCTGCACGTATGCAGATGCCATGTGATATTGCGGACAGCAAGTTCCAGGCAGTTGCTTGCATCAGACACTGTAACTCCCAGTTAACTTGGGTAATCTTCAGGAGTTTCCTGATGCAGGCACTGTCACAACTCAACGCTGCCCTAAGAACTGATAATTGCCACATGGTACGCAATTGGAAATATAGAAGTTTCATCAGTTTTTAAAAGTGGTTTACCTCACCTCTCTCCTTGCTTCCCCTTGTCACTCCTCACTTCCTGTTGCTGCTCTCCTTGCTTCCCTGGGCGCTCTCCTTGCATATCAACACTCTCTCCTCCTCTCCTCGTGGCCCCACGCTGATTTCCTCATTCCCCCTGCAGCCAGTCTCCGCTGCCTCACTTAAAGAATGCACAGCAGAGAGTGGGAAGGAGAAGTGAAAGGAATGGGGTGGGGGTGGGTGGCGAGGAGAGCTTGGGGAGGGTAGGGGAAGGGGGGAGCGCTTGGAAAAACTGAGGAGAATGGCAGGCCGAGTGGCGTGACTGAGGAGAGTTGTGGGGGGGAGAGGGGGCAAGAGCATGGGGAACCGAGGAGAGCAGTGGGCCTAACGGGGGAAGCGGCAACTGAGGATTTGGAACACACAATGGTGACGTAAGCAGTTGGAGAAACCATGAGTAGTAAGAGGCGCACAATCAGTGAGGGAAAACTTTGGCCTGAGTGAGACAGTGAGTGAGTGAGTATATTTGGGAATTTGGTTCAAAGCGGGAATTCAATGCATAAGGGGGAAAGAGGAGCTTTAGGTAAGGTTTACTGCAAGAAGTGCGACTTAGAATAGGTTGATGGGAGTTGGATAATTAAGGGAGTTAGTGAAGGAAGGGAAAGGGGTGTTCTTTTGCTTTCTGCTTTCTAACTTTGTCAGCCTTCATCAAATGGTCGTACTGTGCTATAGAAGGAGCTAGTTATTTGGTGAGTATCTGATAAGTGACTAAGGTTTATTCTATTCCTAAGGTTCTAAATAGTCTAGCAACTGATGGTAAATTTGATAAAAGATCTAAAAACAGAAGTAAAATATATAATAGATTAAAATAATTAAATAGTTAATTAGAACACATTAAGGATGTCAGGACAGATGATGTGTCGCAGCTGCAGCATGTGGGAGCTGCAGGATGCTGGTTTGATCCAGGGAAAACACGTCCCTGTAGTCAGCGTTTGAAGTTTGAGCAGCTCCAGCTCAGAGTTTATGAGCTGGAGGTTGCACTACAAACACTGCGACGCATCAGGGAGGGCCAACGTTACCTGGATTCTTTGTACCAGGAGGCAGTCACACCTCTTAGGACAGGATCTTCTGATTTGGTCAGTGGTCAGTGACAGGAGTGTGACTGCAAGTGAGGCAGGTAAGGGGACTCAGAGGGCAGGAGCCTCAGCCCTTGCAATTGTCCAACAGGTTTGAGGTTTTTCATCTTGTTTGGATGAGAGTGGGGGATGCAGGGTGGATGAGCTAACTGGCTATGGCACCATGTACAGGAAGCCATTCAAGTGGGGGGAGTAAAAAGGAATACAGTGGTATTAGGGGACAGTATGGTCAGAGGGATTGACACCGTTCTCTGCAGCAGAGAACGTGAGTCCAGATGGCCGTGTTGCCTGCCAGGGTTCGGGACATCTGCTCGGGGCTGGAGAGGAACTTTCAGTGGGAGGGGGAAGACCCAGTTGTTGTGGTCCATGTAGGTACTAACAACATAGGCAGGACAAAGATGGAGATTCTGCATAGTCAGTATGAGGACTTAGGTGCCAAATTAAGAAGCAGAAACTCAAAGGTCATAATCTCCGGATTATTGCTTGATCAGCATGCAAATTGTCATAGGACAAATTAGATAAGGGAGATGAATGTGTGGCTGAAAGAATGGTGTGGGAGAAGTGGGTTCTGGTTCGTGGGGCACTGGCACCAGTACTGGGGAAAGTGGGATCTGTACAGTTGGGATGGAATACACCTGAACCGTGCTGGGACCAGCGTTCTGGCGAGTCGCATAACTAGGGAAGTGGGGAAGGTTTTAAACTAAATAGTGGGGGTAAGGTATCAAATTTTGGAAGATGTAGTAAATCAAAGGGCAGAGACAAGATAAAAGAAAAAGGCATTATTACGGGAAATGAAAAACAGACCGTGACAGGAAGGGATAGAGAGTACAAATCAGTAAATCAACAGATGAAACTAGAGTTTATAAAAAGATTAAAAGGATAAAACTAAAAGTTCTGTATCTAAATGTACGTAGCATTCGAAACAAAACCGATGGACTGAGAGTGCACATAGAAATAATTACGATATGATAGCCATTACGGAGACATGGCTGCAGGAGGACTTGGATTGGGACCTGAATATTGAAGGGTACATTCAGGAAGGACAGGAAGTGAGGAAAAGGTGGAGGGATGGCTCTGTTAGCTAATGATCGTATTAGCATAATAGAGAGGGGTGACCTCAGGAAATCAGGATGTGGAAATGGTTTGGGTAGAGATGAGAAATGGTAAAGACAAGAAGTCACTTGTGGGAGTTGTGTACAGGCCCCCTAACAGTAACAGTAAGGTAGGGTGGAGCATAAGGGAAGAAATAATTGGAGCTTGTCAGAAAGGCACAGGGATAATCGTGGGAGATTTTATTTTACATATAGACTGGAAAAGTCAGATGGGCAAAGATAGCCTAGATGAGGAGTATATTGAATGTTTTCGGGCTAGTTTCTTTGAACAGCGTGTTCCGGAGTCAACCAGAGAGCAGGCTACACTAGACCTGGTATTGTGCAATGAGATGGGAGTAATTGATGATCTCATAGTGTAGGCGCCCCTAGGTAGCAGTGACCACAATATGATTGAATTTTACGTTCAGTTTGAGGGAGAGAGAAGTGAGTCCAAGACTATGTTTTTAAACTTAAATAAGGGTAATTATGAGGGCATGAAAGCTGAGCTGGCTAAAGTGGATTGGCAAATTAGGTTAAGGGATAGGTCAATAGAGATGCAATGGCTAATATTTAAGGGGATTTTTCAGAATGCACAGAATAGATACATTCAAATGAATAAGAAAAAGTCTAAGGGTAAAATTTATGCGCGTCCGACCCAACCGAGTGTAAATTGACTCACGGTATTTTGGTTGGCAGGCGTGCACCGGAGTCAGCAGCGCGCCTGCAGACAATTAAAAGGCCTATTAAGGCCATTAAACAGTTAATTAAAATAAATTTTTTGCTGCCCGTCCAACCTGACGGTTGGCGGGCAGGCGAAAATGCCAAGTGGCCTTTGCACTTTTTTGGAAACCTCATCTACGGGCGGGATGAGGTTTCCAAAATCAAATAAAAATAAAATAAAAACTTTAGTTTTTCATTAATGTCATGTCCCTGCTCACGTGACAGAATCACATGAGGGGATACGTTTCATTACATTTTTATTTTTAAAATTTATTTATATCTCTTCATCTCCCCGAGGCAGCTGTCTGCCTCAGGGAGATTATGTAGCGCGCGCTCACGTGCATGCACGAAGCTCACGCTCGCCCAGCTCGCGCTCCTCCCTCTGCCCACACGGGCAGTGCTGATCACTGCCGCTCGCGTTTCACGCTGGGCAGGCCATAATTCAGGGCCTGATCGCGGGCGTGGTCAGCTTCCCGACTGCCCCCTCCGAGCCCGCACGCCAAGGGAAAAATTCTGCCCCAAGGGACGGACACGCCATCCGTGGTTAACTAGAAAGATTAAAGATAGTATCAAACTTGAAGAAAAAGCATATAATTGTGCAAAGCCAGGTGGTAGGTCAGAAGATTGGACAGAATATAAGGAACAGCAAAGACGAATAATTAATAAGTATGGGAGAAAGCTATCCAGAAATATAAAAACAGATAGTAAGAGTTTTTTTATAAATATTTAAAAAAAGAAACGAGTTTCAAGACTATGGGCCACGTGCTGGTAAATGGGATTAGGTCGGTAGGTCAGGGGTTTCTCACGTGTTAGTGCAGACTCAATGGGCTGAAGGGCCTCTTCTGCACTGTGTGATTCTGTGATTCTGAGAGTTAACTAAGTGAGCTATCGTCCTATAGAACGTGAGTCTGGAGAATTGATAATGGAAAACAAGGATATGGCAGTTGAACTGAGCAGGTATTTTGCATCAGTTTTCATGATAGAGGATACAAGTAACATCCCAGAAGCAGCTATAAACCAGGAAATGAAAGTGGAGGAGGAAGTCAGGAAAATTACAGTCACCAGAGAAGTGGTACTGGGTAAATTGTTGGAGCTGCAGGCTGACAGGAGCCCGGGTGCTGATGGACTTCATCCTAGGGTCTTAAAGGAAGTGTCTAGTGAGATAGTTGATGCATTGGTTCTAATTTTCCAAAACTCCCTAGATTCGGGGAAGGCCCCATTATATTGGAAGATAGTAAATGTAACTTCATTATTCAAAAAAGGAGGGAGACAGAAAACGGGAAACTACAGGCCAGTTAGCTTCCCTGTCATAGGGAAAATGTTAGAAGTTATTATTAAAGAAGTTATAGCACGGCATTTGGATAAGCCCAAGGTAATCAGGCAGAGTCAACATGGTTTTGTGAAAGGGAAATCATGTTTAACCAACCGATTGGAGTTCTTTGAGGAAGTAACATGTGCTAAGGAAAAAGGGGAACCAGTGGATGTACTGTACTTAGATTTCCAGAAGGCATTTGATATAGTGTCAATACAAAGATTATTGCGGAAAATAAAAGCTCATGGTACAAGGGACGACATATTGCCATGGATAGAAGATTGGCTGGCTAACAGGAAGCAGAAAGTAGGCATAAATGGGTCTTTTTCAGGTTGGCAAGATGTAATGAGTGGTGTGCCACAGGGATGAGTGCTGGGACCTCAACTGTTTACAATTTATATAAATGACTTGGATGAAGGGATGGGTGGGATGGTTGTCAAATTTGCTGATGACACAAAGATAGGTAGGAAAATAAGTTGTGAAGAGGACATAAGGAGACTACAAAAAGATATAGGTAGGTTAAGTGAGTGGACAAAGATCTGGCAAATGGAGTATAATGTGGGGAAATGTGAAATTGTCCATTTTGGCAGGAAGAATAAAAGAGAAGCGTATTATCTAAATGGTGAGATATTGCAGAGCTCTGAGGTACAGAGGGATCTAGGCGTTCTAGTGCATGAATCACAAAAGGCTAGTATGCAGGGACAGAAAGTAATTAGGAAAACTAATAGAACGTTATCATTTATTGTGAGGGGAATGGAATACAAAACTAGTGAGGTTATGCTTCAGTTGTACAGGGCACTAGCGAGGCCACATTTGGAGTACTGTGTACAGTACTGGTAACCTTTTTTAAGGAAGGATGTAAGTGCGTTGGAAGCAGTTCAAAGAAGGTTTACCAGACTTATAACTGGAATGGGTGGGTTGTCTCATGAGAAAAGGTTGGACAGGCAAGGCTTGTATCCGCTGGAGGGGACTTGATTGAAATATATAAGATCCTGAGGCTGTTGACAGGGTGGATGTGGAGAGGATGTTTCCTCTTGTGGGAGAAACTAGAACTAGTGGTCAATGTTTAAAAGTACAAGGATGAGGTGAAATTTTTTCACTCAGAGGGTTGAGAGTCTTTGGAGCTCTCATCCTGAATAGGTGGTGGAAGCAGTGTCTTTGAATTTTTCTAAGGCAGAGCTGGATAGATTCTTGGTAAGCAAGGGGGTGATAGGTTATCGAAGGTAGGTGGGATGCAGATTTCAGGCTACTATCAGATCAGCCATGATCTTATTAAATGGCAGAGCAGGCTCGAGGGGCTGAATGGCCTACTCCTGTTCCTCGTTCGTAAGTTCGCATATTCATAACATGTGCCAGCAGTCGGAGTGGGAGCAGACTTCCTGATTTCCTTTTCCTGTTCGGCAGCGGCAATACTTAGTGTTCCTGGCCCCTATAGTTATACCCCAGCATGAGTTAACACATCAGGAGAGGATAGGGAACAGGAAGTAGGTTCAATTACTTCTGATTTATAAACAAAAACTAATTCACATTAAACAATTTGCAAACTATATCAATCCTGTCTTTTTCTGCTATCCACCTCCCTCAATTTCAGCTTTTTGAATCTTTTCCCAATTTTCTTTTGCTTTCCTGCTTCAATTTGAAGAGAATATGATGTATAGTTCGCAGATTTCTCCATAGGTATCATTGGTGCTGATCCACGATTGACTGATTTAAGATTAACTATTTACAATCAATACTAACGACCTGGATGAAAGACCGGCTGTATTGTAGCCAAATTTGCTGATGATACAAAGATACGTAGGAAAGCAAGTTGTGAGGAGGATACAAAGAGCCTGCAAAAGGGAATAGGTAGGTTAAGTGAGCGGGCAAAAATTTGGCAGATGGAGTATAATGTGGGAAAATGTGAGGTCGCCCACTTTGGCAGGAAGAATAGAAAAGCAGAATATTATTTAAGTGGAAAGAGAGAGAGACTGCAGAATGCTGTGGCACAAAGGACCTGGGTGCCCTTGTAAACACAAGCCATCAGCATGCAGATGCAGCAAGTAATTAGGAAGGCAAATAGAATGTTGGCCATTATTGCAAGGGGGATGAAGTATATAAGTAGGGAAGTCTTGTTACACCTCGACAGGACATTAGTGCCATCATACCTGGGTCAGTATCTTTAGTTGGCATGCGGGGGTGGGCCCCGCTCACTGACCCGTAAAAATGACATGCGGTGACTTTGGGCGTGCGTCCTGACGTCGCAGCACATCATTCGGATCTTCAGTTCGGCGGGCGCGCAGCCGATTTCGGTGTGCGCCTGCCAAACTGTCAAAGGCATATAAAGGCTATTTAAATATCAATTAAAATAATTAACAGAGCTGCCCATCCAACCTTAAGGTGGCCTTCGCATTTATCATGGAACCCCATTCACTGGTGGGATGAGGTTTCATGAAGGTTTTTAAACTTCAATAAAAATTTTTAATAAAATTCATAGACATGTCCCAGCTCATGTGACACTGTCACATGAGGGGACATGTCTTAAAAATTTTTTTTTTCTTTACTTAAATTTTTCAAAATCAAACTAATCTCCCTGAGGCAGCTCTGTGCCTCAGGGAGATTTCTACACTCTTTCGCGCGCATGCACAAAAGCGCGCAGGCCCTGACTCAGCCTCTTCCGCCCGCCCACCCGCCCGCCCGCACAGGGAGTGCTTAGGCCGATTGCGGGCAGTGATTGGCTGCACGCCCACCAGCACACACTCCCGCTCAGCCCCCACCAATGGGGAGAAAACTCTCCCCCTGGAGTATTGTGTACAGTTTTGGTCTCCTTCCTTAAAGAGGGATGCGCTTGCATTGGAAACAGTTCAGAGCAGGTTCACCAGGCTGATTCCTGGGATGAAGGGGCTGTCGTATGGGGGAAAGTTGAGTAGGTTGGGCCTATAGCCATTGGAGTTAAAAGAATATGAGGTGATCTTATAAAAACATGTAAGATTCTGAGGGGACTTGACAGGGAAGGTGCTGGGAGGATGTTTCCTCTCAGGGGGAAATCTAGAACTAGGAAGCACAGTTTCAAAATAAGAGGTCTCCTATTTAAGGCAGAGATGAGGGGAGATCTTTTCTTAGAGAGTCTTTAGGCTTTGGAATTCTCTTCCTCAGAAAGCAGTGGAGGCATGATCATTGAATATATTCAAGGCTGAGTTAGACAGATCTTCGATTGTCAAGGAAGTCTAGGGTTATCGGCGACAGGCAGGAAAGTGGAGTTAAGGCCGCAATCAGATCAGCCATGAATGTAAGAGCAGGTTTGATGGGCAGAATGGCCTACTCATAGAGTGAAAGAGATCTACAGCACAGAAAAAGCCCTTCGGCCCATCGAATCTGCACCGGTCAAACAAGTACCTAATTATTCTAATCCCATTTTCCAGCATTAGGCCCATTGCCTTGTATGCCATGGCATCGCAAGTGCACATCTAAATACTCCTTAAACGTTATAAGGGCTTATGCTTCTACCGCTCTTTCAGACAATGAGTTCCAGATTCTCACCACCCTCTGGGTGAAAAAATTCTTCCTCACATCCCCTCTAAACCTCCTGCCCCTTACCTTAAATCTATGCCCTCTGGTTATTGATCCCTCCACCAAGGGGAAAAGTTCCTTCCTGTTTACCCTATCTATGCCCCTCCTAATTTTATACAACTCAATCATGTCCCCCCTCAATCTCCACTGCTCCAGGGAAAATAATCCCAGTCTATCCAATCTCTCCTCATTAACTAAAACTCTCCAGCCCAGGCAGCATCCTGGTAAATCTCCTCTGCACTCTGTCTAGTGCAATCACATCCTTCCTATAATGTGGATTCCAGAACTGCACACAATATTATAGCTGTGGCCTAACCAGCGTTTTATACAGTTCCAGCATAACCTCTCTGCTCTTATATTCTATGCCTCAGCTAATAAAGGCAAGTATCCCATATGCCTTCTTAACCACCTTATCTACCTGTCCCACTACCTTAAGGGACTGGTGGACATGCACACCAAGGTCCCTCTGATCCTCGTTACTTCCCAGGGTCCTACCATTCATCATGTATTCCCGTGCCTTGTTTGTCCTGCCTAAGAGCATCACCGCACACTTATCCGTATTAAATTCCATTTGCCACTGATCAGCCCATCTGACCAGCTCGTCTATATCCTCCTGTAATCTAAGGCTATCTTCCTCACTATTTACCACCCCACCAATTTTCGTGTCATCCGCGAACTTACTGATCAACCCTCCTACATTCAAGTCTAAATCGTTTATGTAAAGCACAAATGGTAAGGGACCCAACACCAATCCCTGTGGAACCCCACTGGACACAGGCATCCAGTCACAAAAACGCCCCTCGACCATCACCCTCTGCTTCCTGCCACTCAGCCAATTCTGGATCCAATTTGCCAAATTGCCTTGGACTCCATGGGCTCTTCCCTTCGTTATCAGTCTCCCTTGTGGGACCTTATCAAAAGCCTTGCTGAAGTCCAAGTAGACTATGTCAAATGCATTGCCCTCATCTATGCACGTGGTCACCTCTGAAAAACTCAAACAAATTGGTCAGACATGACCTCCCCCTAACAAAACCATGTTGACTACCCTTGATTAATCCTTACCCCTCTCCTGCAGGTTAATTCTGTCCCTCAGAATTGCTTCCAATAGTTTCCCCACCACTGAGGTTAGACTGATTGACGTGTAGTTCGCTGGTTTATCCCTTCTTCCCTTCTTGAATAAAGGTACCACGTTGGCTGGCCTCCAGTCCACTGGCACCTATGCTGTGGCCAGAGAGGTATTGAAAATTATTGCCAGCACCCCTACTATCTCCTTTTCATCACTCAACAGCCTGGGGTACATTTCATCCGGGCCTGGAGATTTATCTACTTTTAAGCCTACCAGACCACTTAGAACCCCCTCCCTTTCCATACTAATTTCTTTAATTATATCACAGTCCTTCTGCTTGATTTCCATACCCACGTCGTCCTTCTCACTTGTGAACACCGACACAAAGTATTCATTTAGAACCCTTCCTACATCTTCTGGCTCCACGCACAAATTACCACTATCATCCTTAATGGGCCCTACTCTTTCCCTTGTTATCCTCTTACTCTTAATGTAGTTGTAAAATAGCATTGGATTTTCCTTTATTTTAGCTGCCAATGCTTTTTCATGCCCCCTTTTTTCCCTCCTAATTTCCTTTTTAATTTTCCCCCTACACATTCTATACTCCTCTAGGGCTTCCGCTGTTTTGAGACCTCGGTATCTGCCATAAGCCTCCCCTTTTCTCTTTATCCAATCCTGTATATCCCTCGACATCCATCTTAATTTTAACATGTATATGTTTCCCTAATTCCTTTGATTATAATGTCTCTGGACTAGTAATCCAGAGGCCCAGGCTAATACTCTGGGGACACGGGTTCAAATCCCACCATGGTCACTGATGGAATTTAAATTCAATTGATAATCTGGAATTGAAAGCTCACCTCAGTAATGGTAACCATGAAACTATCGATTGCCATAAAAACCCATCTGGTTCATTTATGTCCTTTAGGGAAGGGAATCTGTCATCCTTACCTGGCCTGGCCCACACGTGACTCCAGATCCACAGCAATGTTGTTGGCCATTTCAGAGGCCAGTAAAGAGTCAAGCAAGCCACTCAGCTCAAGGGCAATTGAGGAGGGGCAACAAATACTGACCTTGTCAGCGATGCCCACATCCCATGAAAGAATTAAAAAAATGCTCACCCAGTGTGATTTAAACAAAATACCTGGTGAATGCTGTGGAATACGAAATTCACCCACATGCCCCTGAAGATGTTTCCGTGCTGGTGACTTAGCGACAAAGCCCACAGGCCCTTCATTCTCTTTTCCTCCCCCATCTGTTCTGTTCTTGCAGAATGTGTTTGGCATACTCAGGCATGTAGAATGGTTAGGAGTCCAGAGCTCCAGACTGCCTTGATTTTATTAATAGTAATATATCTTCTATTCTGCATTCAGATGCTATATTCTCTCGGAAAGTTTTGCTGGTGGGAGAACGATGTGCTATTAATTAAAGAGGACTGCCATAGGAGCAAGTTTTGTTGCTTGTGGCGATCACTAAAAATGAAAGAAGATTGTACTGTCAGACTCGACATGACTTTTTTGCATTAAGAGAGGATAGGTAATGATGGATTGCTGTAAGTGATATATTGCTGCTGCCTACCACTGTCTAAGGATAAAGAACTTATGAATAGGAGCTTAATTATTGATTAACATAATTCGGAATTGAAGAGCTGAGTACATTCTCTTTATTACTTCTGTTCTTGAGTATGGTGTTTCAAAATGTAATTCCTTGTAAAGTTTTGGTTAATTGTAGAACAACATTCAATCTTATTCATTGATCTGGTGTTGTTGAAATTAATTACCTGCCATCATTTCGATTTGTAATTACTGTCTAATTCATTTTTTGCTACAGATTTCTGACTGTGGCTTTTGGCATGCTAGAAACCAGTGACGGTTGAATGGTACCATTTCCCTTTCAGCTACATTATTTTAGGGTTGCACTCTGGGAAGAGACACCAAGTAATAGTTGTGTGCATTTATCAGATGCTCTATCGGAAGAATACTGATTGCATCCACAACATTAGACGTTAGGTCATCTTATGGAAATTTAATGAAGTAACACAATCATTATCTGTTTAAGGTGGCAGATGAGCTACTGGTCAAGCGGACTGCTTTGTCCTGGATAGTATCTAGTTTCTTGAGTGTTGTTTCAGCCGCCCCCATCTACTCAAGTGGTGTGTATTCTGTCACGCTGCTTGACTTGTACTTCTTGCAGCTTGTAAGTGATGGTGATGCTTTGAGGAATTAGGAAGTGAGGTACTTGCCACAAGATACCTTTCCCCTGGCCTGCTGTAGTAACCAAAGCATTTTAAAGTCTGGTCCAGTTGTTATCAATTAGTATTATTGCTATGGGAATATGCTACCAGTAACAGAAATGAAGAAACGATAACTCATCCATATGAACGTTTGGATGAAATTGTTTGGACTTTTCAGTTTTACAATCACAGTGAATTAAGGGTGAAGAAATATCTCCACGTACGTTCCCTTTCAGTTGCAAATTGTGGACATTATTATACCAGTCTTGAACATTATCTTGTATGCTGAAAAACTGAGACCAGGGAGCTTTTTGGCATCTGTCAGGAAGATATAATAATTCTCATAATGTTATTGGAATTTATTATAGAGTAATAGTTTTGTGTGTGTGTGTGTGTGTGTGTGTATGTGTGTGTGTGTGTGTGTGTGTGTGTGTGTGTGTGTGTGTGTGATGTAACATAAGATAAGCTAGGTTTGAAATGTTTCGTAGGTGTAAAGGGAGCACTTGCATTTTTAAATGAACCAGACTAGATTGAATTCAAAAGGAGGGGTCAAATGTGTCACCTAGCCAGGAGATGTTAAGAAACAGTGTGTTTATTTTTCCCAAAGTTTACTGGTAAAATTGGCACTATGAGAGATTTTTATTATCAGAGAGGAAAAGTCCAAAGACAAAGTGAAACAACAGGAATTTGCATTCAAAGGGAAAAATATATATGAAGGAGCGAAGCAATTCTGTGCAAGGGCAGACATTCTAAGATCTAACAAGTGTGAAAGCCTCAAGATGCTGTCTACAAAGAACTGAAGTTAAGGAAACTCAGCCTGAACAATCCAACTCAGAGTATCGTGTTTCTTTGCCTGGGTCTTTTAAAATCTATGGGCAGAAATTTTCGCTTGGCGGGTGGGCGCATCCCCGACCTGCTCGAGTGTGAAATGACGTGCGTTGACATCAGCTGACCGTACCGACGTAAACGCATGGTCGCGCGATAGTTTGGTTGGCAGGTGCGCACCGGAGACAGCAGCGAGCCCGCCAACAATTAAAAGGCCTGTTAAGGCCATTAAGTTATCAATTAAATTAAAATTTTCGCTGCCCGTCCAACCTAATGGTTGGTGGGCAGACGAAAAGGCCAAGCATTTTTTTTGGAAACCTCATCCATGGGCGGGATGAGGTTTCCAAAAGCAAATAAAAATAAAAAACTTTAATTTTTCATTGTCACATGAGCAGGGACATGTTATTAGAGTCACATAGAGATATGTTTTATTACATTTTTATCTTTTTTAATACCACTTCATCTCCCTGAGGCAGCTCGCACTCTCCCACCCCTCCTGCACAGGCAGCGCTCAGCGCCTCTTGTGTTTAAACATAAGTGGTGCAGTACGGCAGGCGAAAGGCAAAATTGTGCCCTATGTGTCTTACTGTTGCCTTAACAAAAGTGTAACTGGGAGTTAGATTAACTAGGGGTTTTGGAAGTTATCATAGTAATAATTTGTAGATTTATGTATGTGCTTAAAACCATTTCTTCTATTAATAAAGGTTTAATTTAGTTTTGTAAGAAACCTATAAGACTTGGTGGTCTTACTACTACTGAATTCAAGGCACGCATCTCGAAATTTATACAAATTGCAAAACAGTTGTGGCAGTTGTTTCAAGTTTCCCTCTGGGATTTGAGCAGCTCAGCCTTTACCATCGGCTGTGCCACTACAAAGTAATGAGTAAAATTCTTCACCTCTAACACAGTTGCCACTTCATGATGCTCTCAACTTCTTTTTTTAAAAGTATTTTGAAGCCTCTAGTTCTCTCTTTCTCATTGCATGAAACAGGTGACCTTGTCTTCCTTGATGCTTATTCAAGAAAGGAATATTTTTCTGGAGGATGCACATTGGACAATAGTGAAACTCGCCGTAGTTGCATTGTGCACTTGTCTTGGTGTAGCATCAGCTCATTATAGTCTTGATGGATTATCAGGTTGTAATCTCCCTATACCACAGCATCTTTTGTGCTATTCCAGACCTGACAGCTTCCACCACAGGACCTGTGAATGTCGGAATGACGTTTTATTTCTAAGGACTGTCGGGCACTAACTACATAGTGCATCTGCCAGTCTATAGATGAAGCTGGGATAATTTCTTTTGACTCATTGTTTGGTGCTGGAGAGGATCTGGCATTATGCTTGTGTTATGCATCATTTATCAGTAATATGTTTTGAATCTATAGTTAACAGAGTGGGGGAAGGGATATTTGTCTTTGCCAGAGCTGTAACATGCTGACTTGCATGTTGCACATTCTAATGAGAGCACTGAATATATAATGAACAGATTTTGCTTGCAAAATGGAATCACTTGAAGCTGAAAGAGTAAAAGAAACCTGATTGTTCATATCAGTATCCATTCTGAACAACATCTGTTAAATTAAGGCTCCAAAACCATTTGGACTGGTATTTCTGTTGTAAATTTGACCGAGTGAAATGGTTCTTCCGATATCGATACTATTGTTGGGATGAGACTTATGCTGATTGTTAACTGCATTTAAGTGATTATTGTTGCTGTTTTTCATTTAGCTTTTATTTTGTTTTTGCATTTGGTCACTGGATCACACTATACTACAGTATCGTAATGATTTATAGTTAGTCAAGCAAACCAACTTGCTAGATTTGGCAAGATTTGTGCAGAGAAAAGCATGATTTTCCCACTGAGGACCAGACTTGCATGAGTAGAGACAGCTGGTAATTGCTGGCATTTCTCTTGCAGGACAGTTCACTGTGGAGATGGGGGACTCTCCCAGCTCTCAGTAATTGTAAAGGACCATTTTTGAACTATAAGAACGTTCATTATCGCACTCAGTACTTGGATAGCCCTGCCTTCATAGTTATCCCTTGCTTTCTCTCTCTGTCCAATGTGAGAATATGAGTAAATGCTTGCAAGGTCCTGATTTAAGTGAACAATGAAAAAAGAGACTGAGAGAAAAATGAATAAGGGCAAGGGAATTTAAGGTAGAGGACAGAAGAAATGTACATTAATTCCACTTAGCTGTCTATCCCATTGCATAATGTGATAAATGCAGTTGGCTGCTTTTAATTATATTTATGTTTTGCTTTAAGTGAATGCTTTAAGTGAATGCCTTGGGTATGTGGCTTGGGATTGAATATTTCTCACTGAGGATTTCTTCATTGTTATTTGCTCTAGTTAATAACACAACAGAAATGTTGTGAAAGCTGTGAGTGACTGCAGTGATGAATGAATGAATGGATCATTCATTAATTAGTAAACATTGGTGCTCCACAAATATAGTTGTCTCTGCCATTTGCTCTGAACATCTAGTAGTTTTGAGTTCTGGGGGAAAAAAACTTGAAGGATTGCAATATAAATTCAAAATGAAAATGTGGATATCATGCGGTTTACACCAAAGCTTTTTCATCCAAATGGAATTGGTTATTATGCTGTATCGAGGTATTTATGCATTGATCGAGCAACTGAGAAAGAACTCAGACTTACTCCTGATATCTGTAGCACTGATGTCTCTATGAATAAGCCTACTGAAGATTCATTATATATTACATTAATAAACAAACTTTATATTCTAAATATTTGCGTTCAAGGGGAAATTGTCACTTTTTTTCTTTTATCCCCCCACCACCCCCCTTCACCTTTCATTTTGTGGGGTCATTTCCTAGCCACGTTTCAGCTCCTAGCTGCCAAGATATTGAATCACAGACACAAACCTGTGCTTCACCTGATGGCCTTGGAGCATCACATTGGTGTACTGATACACTGAGATGCTACAGCCCCTCCTCCTGGCAACTAAACATAAAATTGCAAAGCAGCTTTAGGTTGTTCTTCAGCTTTAGATGAAGAAGGCCGTTGAGCCCATTTGATCTTCATCTTCCAGAGTACCATTTTTGGTGACCCCCACATAATAGCATTCAGCCATTTCTGAAACTAGCCCAAAGTCTTGGCCTCAATCATTCCCTCTGGCAGTAAATCTCAGCCGATGAAATGCCCTGTAAATAGTTAACTTATAAGGCCTCACTCAGTTTTTTTGACCAGCTTTTAGATTTTTGTTGCTCTCTTCTCCACCACCTTTCAGGCCCGGATGGCCTCCTGATGTTACAATGACCAGAGCTATTTGCAGTATTCCAGTTGTGGCCTGGTCATCACGTGGTAGGACCATGGCGGGAACTCAAGTCAGCTGGCAATATAATCCTCTCTATGTTGCTTATTGCCCCTTTGCTTACTATGTGTAAACAACGCCATGAAGTAATTTTGTCTAGTTTTTTTGTGCCTCCCTTTAAATTCAGGACTAATACATATGGCCCATTACAGCCAGCTGAGCCATAATCTTGAACCTGTCATAATCCCAGACAATGTTGAAAGTTTGCTTGAGCTTAGATAACTCTGTGTCATTGAAACACTTTGATATATAACAATTTCGTTAGAAACCTGAAGGGTCAGGCAAGCAGTTCTGGTACCACTTTTCTGGGATATTAAAAAGAATGATCCGTTTCAAATTAAGAGTCAGCTGAAATTCTTGGAAGATGCTAATCAGTTTGAAACAGCTGGAAGAGAGAAAACATTGGCTTGAAGTTCCAAGAAACAGTTTAGATGACCTAAGCTCCCAGAGTGGTCAGAAATTAAAGAAAAAGAAAGACTGTTATTTATTAGTTAAGGTTTAGAGTTGTGATCTTTTTGTTATTCATTTTAGGGGAGGCAGTGGCATAGTAGTAATGTGACCGGACTAGTAACCCAGAGGTCCGTGGTACATGGATTTAAATCCCACCAGGGCAGCTGGTGGAATTTAAATTCAATTAATAAAACCTGGAATGAAAAGCTAGTCTCAGTATTAGTGACCATGAAACCATTGTCGAGTGTCATAAAAACCCATATGGTTCACTCATGTCCTTCAGGGGAGGAAATCTGCCATCCTTACCTGGTCATGTGACTCCAGATCCACAACAATGTGATTGGCTCTTCAAAAGGCATTTAAGTGGCATAGCAAGCCACTCAGTTGTATCAAACTGCTATGTAGTCTAAAGGGAATGGAACCAGATAGACCACCCAGCATCGACCCAGGCACTGGAAACGGCAACATACACCCAGCTCTGTCGACCCTGCAAAGTCCTCCTTACTAACAATTGGGGGCTTGTGCCAAAATTTGGAGAGCTGTCCCACAGACCAGTGAAGCAACAGCCTGACCTAGTCATACTCACTGAATCACACCTTGCAGACAATGGGCGGAATCGTCCCAGATTTGCTCTAAGTGCAGCGGCGGGCAGGGAAAAGGACGCTTTACCCGCTGGCCGCAATGGCAGGTTTTTGCGCCGTAGCATCCCAATCCCGCCTCATTAATCATGCATTCCTGGGAAACATGCCGTTTCGCTGATGGGCGGCCTCTGATTCGCCCGCCATGCTGTCACCTTGCCGCTTCCTCACACCAGATGCCATATTTAAAGTGCGGTTGTGTGCACAGCTCTCTCAGTGCTTCCAGCCCAGGACTGCTGCATAGAAGACATGACCCCAAAGGGCAAGAAGACTGCAGCCCCCCCCCCCCTCCCTATTCAATGATGCATCCCTTGGCTGCTTTCTGGACACCATTGGAGCCTGCCACGATGTGTTCTACCCCCGCTCTGGCCACAGGAGGCCCATCAGTGTCATCACTCCGGCTTGGGAGGCGGTGGCAGAGGTGGTCAGTGCCAAAGCTGCACAAAAGAGGTTCGCCATCCAGTGCAGAAAGAGGATGAATGATCTCATCTGCGCTGCCAGGGTAAGGCAACCATCTCATCATTCCAAGCTCACACACTCACAAGCCCATCACACATTCGCTGCTATCTCACTCTCTGCCAACTCAAGGGACATCATCACTCACTCTCTCACATACACCCTCACGTCTCCATCGGGCCTCATCTTCTCTGGAGACTGCCTCCTCGGCCTTCACCATCTTGAGGCCACTTGCACAGATCAACATGTGTCCCCACACACACCCTGGGATACCCCCCTTTCCCAGTAATGCCCTAGCTCTGCATCACCTTCCCTTGCTTGAGGCCACTTCCCCCCGCCCCTTCCCCAACAAGCCAAAGCCCTGCAGCCGTTGAGAAGCTGTACGGTTGGTCTCGTAAATAGAGACCTGCCTGTGAGCCCCCTAAAAGTGATGTTGTGTTGCCTGTGAAGCCTGGCGCTGATGACTGCGAGTGCTGTCCAAAGCAAGGTAGGCAAACAAGCCTCAAAGTCCTAAGTGAAGTGCAACTCGCCAGATGCACGTCGCCTATGTTCAGCTGTGAAACACGTTGGCATGCAATCGTGCCAGCATGCCCGGATGATCCAGCATGGGGGGATGATTCCGGCGGGTAGGGCTTATAATGATATGCAGATGTATTCAAATAAAGTTCCCGACGTCTGGCAGTGGGAATGACAGCCCGCCAATGACGGGTGAAGCAGACGATCGCAAACTGGATTCACGACGTCATGAAACTGATTTTTGGCCTTCCCGCCATATCATCTGCTCATACCTGCCTTTATGCCCACGCCAACGGACACAGAAAATTCCACCCAATGTCCAATCACTAGCCCTAGGTATGTACTCTCCCAATGCAGGGACAGGTATACAGTCAGGAGGGAGTTGCCCTGGAAATCCTCAACATTGACTCAGGACCCCGTGAAGTCTCATGGCATCAAGTCGAACATGGTCAAGGAAATCTCCTGATTACCACGTACTGTGCCCCCTCACCCCAGCTAATGAATCAGTGCTCCTCCATATTGAACATCAATTGGAAGAAGCACCAAGGGTGGTAATGGCACAGAGTTACTCTGGGTGAGGGACTTCAATGTCCCTCACCAAGAGAGATTTAGTAGCACCAGCACTGACCAAGCTGTTCAAGTCATAAAGGACATAGTCTGGGTTTGTGGCAGGTGGTGAGAGAACCAACAAGAGGGAAAAGCCATCTTGACCTCATCCTCACCAGTCTACCTGTCACAGATGCATCTGTCCTTGAAAGTATTGGTAGGAGTGACCACCACCAGTCCCTGTGGTGATAAAGTCCCATTTTCACATTGAGGATACCCTCCATTGTGTTGCATGGAACTACCAATATGCTAAATGGGATAGATTTTGAACAGATCTAGCAACTCAAAACTGGGCATCAATGAGGTGCTGTGGGCCATCAACAGCAGCAGAATTGTACTCAATCACAACCTGTGACCTCATTTGTAACTGGCATATCACCCACTCTACCATTAACATCAAGCTGGGGATCAACCCTGGTTCAATTAAGAGGAAGAGGGCATGCCAGGAGCAGAATCAGCCATACCTAAAATGAGGTGTCAACCTGGTGAAGCAACAACACAGGACAACTTGCATGCCAAACAGTGGAAGCAGCATGTGACAGACAGACATAAGCGATCCCACAACCAACAAATTAGATTTAAGCTCTGCAGTCCTGCCACACCCAGTCATGAATGGTGGTGGACAATTAAACAACTAACTAGAGGAGGAGGCTCCACAAATATCCCCATCCTCAATGATAGGGGAACCCAGCATATCAATGCAAAAGATAAGGATGAAGCATTTGCAACCCTCTTCAGTCAGAAATGCCAAGTTGATGATCCAACTTGGCCTCTTCCTGAGGTCCTCAGCATCACAAATGCCAGTCTTCAGACAATTTGATTCACTCCACGTGATATCAAGAAATGGCTGAAGGCACTGGATACTGCAAAGGCTATGGGCCCTTACAATATTCCAGCAATAGTACTGAAGATTTGTGCTCCAGAACTAGCCACGCTCCTAGCCAAGCTGTTCCAGTACAGCTGCAACACTGCCATCTACCTGGCTATGTAGAAAATTGCCCAGGTATGTTCTGTCCACAAAAAGCAAGACAAATCCAACCCACCAATTACCGCCTCATCAGTTGATTCTTGATCATCAGCAAAGTGATGGAAGGAGTTATTGACAGTGCTGTCAAGTGGCACTTCCTCAGCAATATCCTACTGGTGCTCAATTTATGTTCTTCTAGGGCCACTAGCTTCTGACCTCATTACAGCCTTGCAATGACTTGCCAAGGCTCCTTCAACAGCACCTTCCAAACCTGAGAACTCTACCACCTAGAAGGAAAGGGGCAGCAGATGCATGGGGACACCACTCCCTGCAAATTTCCCTCCCAGCCACACAGCATCTTGACTTGGAACTTTATCGCCGTTCCTTCACTGTCCCTGGGTCAAAATCCTGGACCTACCTTCGTAACAGCACTGCGGGTGTTCCTACACCACATGGACTGCAGGGGTTCAAGAAGACAGCTTACCACTACTCTCTCAAGGGCAATTGGGGATGGGAATAAATGCTGGCCTAGCCAGTGATGCCCACGTCCCATGAACGAATAAATAAAAAAATACTCAAGTGAAAGGGTATATACAGTAAATGTATAGCATTGGACACAGCAGTCGCCCCTTTTTACATCAATGCTCAACATAAAGCACAGTTTAAATGACAATGAATTTGACACTTTTACTTTTTGCAGAAACCAAGAGCTCTAATTTTAACAAATAATGAAGGGCACGGTAAGAATAAGCAGCAATTGATACAGATAACATAATTTTTAAAGGGAAATTGGGTAGCTATTTAAAAAGAAAAATATGATGAAGATTTTGGCAAAGAACAGGGAAGTTGAATGAAAGCCCATAGCTCCAGTTGCCAATTATGATGGTTAGAATGCTTCCTCCTGTGCATTGACTTCAACGATTCAAACAATGAAGGAATGTCTTGGCTTTGCACAGAGTGAAGTGAGACTGTTTGCCAGATGAGCTTTGGAGTTGCAGTTAGTGGAGACCAGTATTATTGCCCAGGTTTTCCTTCTGTTTCTCTTATTTTGCTTAATATCTTCGTACTTGTGAGATAACAGGAATGGGAAAATTCTGCTTAAAAGCCGATCAGAGGAAAAATTGGGTGAAGACAATAAGCAGTAAGGATAAAAGTATACGTTGCCGCCCGTCTGACCGAGCTTTGAAATGTGGTGCGCTCATGACAGAATTACAATACCCTGCTGCAAACTTATGGCAACTCCTGTTTAGGGACAGTAGAGGGTCACATTTTACAAAGTGCCTTTTGTTTCTGCAGGAGTTTTTGAGAGCTTTAGTGGGGCTCGTTTCCCACCCACATAGCATCTTTGGAATCTCCCGTGGAGTTTGAACAGCGCTAAATCAGACGAAATAATACCAGGCATCGCGAAGAAAATATTTTAATCACAGTGATTATTTATTCATAGAGAAACCCCCAGGATAAGCACTGGCTTCAAATTTGGACCACTCGGGCAGCTTTGCTTTGATAACTCACTGCCACAGCCATTTTAAACCACAGAAACCTGAGTGTGAAGGCAGGTTCGAATTTGCTAAAAATTTGTTTTGAAAAGCATTCAGATTTAATTTTGGCTAAAACAATTCAAGTAACGTCATATCATAACAGCTTGACAGCATTAGTGTTGATTTCATGGCGATGTGCTCAACTTCATAAGTGTTTGAATTGTTCTTTTCTCACATCAATGTTTAGTTTTCACTCGTAACAGATCGCTATAAATGCTACTTCGTTATTTTTTTTGTGAAGCTGCGCTCGCCGTGCCGTTGCATAGCTTCGCTTTTTATACTGTTTTGGAGAATTTGGAGAATTAAGTCCCGAGGACCCCCCGTAAGCTTTTTGACCAGTCTGCTGGATATAACACCCCAGGCCTTGTAGTTAGCATTGCTTTGGGAATGATTGTGACTGCTTATCCAATTGTATGATATAACCTATCAATTTGAACCAGAGCAACACTTTAATGAGGATTGATTGATGTTTTTCATGGTTCTGTCTGTCTTTTGTTGGTGTTGCTTTATAGAGTATTTCACACTGGGTCCGAGGAAGTTGAGATTAATGCTACACTGCTGGACTGCTGATGACGAAATGTGGATAGCAGATGGTGCTGAAGAAAGATGGTCACAAGATAGATTATTTTGTAATAATGAAAGCTGCTGTAAAATAGTACGAGGGAAACGATGACTCATTAGATCTTCATGTTACTTGCATGTTTTATTTTCAATTCTTGGTTACATTTTTGATTAGTAATCAGCATAATAGCTAATTATGCACAGCAATTAAAATAAGTTACTAGCCACTCCCGTCATTCAACAGAAAGGCAACTGCAAGAACAGCAACAACCAACTTCCATTTGTTTGGTACCTTCAATGTAGGAAGAAGTTCCAAGATGTGTCGCAAAAGCACAATCAGACAAAAATTGATACGGAGCTAAAGAAGGAGTTCTTTAGGGCAGGTGACTAAAAGCTTTTTGAAAACAGATAGGTTTTAATGAGGATCTTAAGAGAAGAGAGAGAAGTGAAGTGGTGGAGGTTTAGGAAAAGAATTCCAGAACTTAGACAGTGGAAGGCATATTTGTCATGATGGGTTCAAGGGGTTTGGGGATATGCAAGAGGCCTGTACTGCTGTGGCAGTTCTTTGTTCCCAGACACCTATATCAAAGTGTAACTTCACTATATAAAGCCACTACTGACAAGAGGGCACAATGATCCTCCTTCTTCAAGGCAAACTTGTGTGATGCTTATTCTGATTAATAAAGGGACCTACTGTTTCAAGGCTGCAGTTATTGTATGCACTGACTAAATGCAGAGCACCAAAGCCTTAAATTAATTGTGCTGGTGCATTGGTACAGAAAAGCAATCATTACTTCTTTCCTTGTCAATACCAAAACCATTTTTGGTCTTTCTCGGAAGTCTGTAAATATCAGTGCCAGCAAGAATTGGAGGTTTCTTGTTATTGTGTCCCATAGTATCGGGCGCTGTTAATGAGACAAGGCATATGGTTAGAGAGAATTGCTTCTCACATGCCCTACTTGATGTTTTGTTGAAAGGCAAAAGATTGTCAGACAGTAGCAGTAGCAAACCAGCCTTTGGCTCCTAACGATATGTCCTAGGGTTTGAATCACTGTGTGTGCGTTTGTGTGACTTGAATCTGGCATCCTCTGCTCCAGAAAATTCATTGGTTTCCTTTTTGGGCATTCTTTTCTGGATGGTGTGTCACAAGAACATGATTCACAGCCTCTTGGGAGAGTGAAGACCGATGTCCACCTTCTCCTGCTTGAATTTATGTTCCCTGCCAGCTGATCACAGAGCACTGATGGAGAGTTAAAGACTTGAAAAATACAGGTTCATCTGCATCTGTTATCATTTTGGTTCTTTCCACGGGTTTCTATTTTTAATCTCATTTTCAGGCTTATTCCTGAATGCTTTCATCCACCAACAGGGGTGGAGTTGGTGGATGAAAGCATACTGACTTAGATTATCTCCTGCAGCAGAAAAAAACCTCTTTCAAAAAATTTTTTTCCCATGTAACAAACAGAACGACAGATGAAGGTGAATCCTAACTACAATATTATTTATTTATTTAATTTATTTTTTATAAAGCAAAACATTTGCTACTTTTGAAACGGCATTAGGTGGAAACCCAATGGGACGTGAAGTTTGCCCATTCGGGGGACACCGTGGAATGCCTGGCCGATATTAACTACGTAGCTTCATTTCTGTCCTGCCCATCTGAAGTGGGTGTAAGGAGACAGCAGGCTGTCAGCTGCCAGGTGAAGATCAGGCAACCCATTGGCACTCAATGGGTTGGCAGGATTCCATGGTTGGAAGAGGGGGTGCCCAAGGCAATCGAGGCCCAAACTTATCTTGTGGAGCCCTGGAGGAGTTCTCTTCCTCCTCCTGACCACATAACAGTAAGATTTTTTAGCCCCAGAGAGGACTACAGTTAGCATCTTGAGCTTCTGCCATGCACTTTGTACCATGGTAACCAGTTCCGTCCCCCCTTCCTGGACAGAATCAAAATGTTCACGACGCTAGCATCCTGTTCAACTTTCAGCTGTGTTTCTGACTCCACGTCCTCTCCTATCACACTAACCTTCCATTTCCGCCTCCAGAACATTACCCCACCATTACCTTTGTCATCTCCAGACTCATCTCAGCTCTTCTGGCTGGCCTATTCTTCCCCAGTGGCAAACTTCAACACATCCAAAAATCTGTTCATTGTCCCTATCCTTGCTGACCTGCCTTGGTTCCTGTTCCTCATTGCCACAAATTTAACATTCTCGTCTTTGTGTTTAATTCCCTTTTTTGGCCTTGCCCCTTGTTATCTGTGCAACCTCTTCCATCTCTAAAAATTCCCCCTCCCCAAGCATTTTCTTCCTCGGTTTCAGACCCTGCCCATCCTCACTCCAATCTATACTCGAAAATTCCCTTCCTAAACCCATCTGTCCCTTCATCTCCACTCCCTTCACTTTTAAGGTCATTCTTAATACTCATTTTGGTCACCTCTCATTCTTTGGCTTGATGTCAATTTTTTTTCTAATTACACCTCTGCGAAGTGCCTCAGACAACATTTCTCTCCCCCCTCTATTAAAGACATTATATAAAAGAAAGTTGTTCCTTTAAAAACAAGTGCAATGCTACAATTTGGGTGTTCGTTGGGTTAATTATCTTGGTTTGCAAGAAGCCTTGCTGTGATAATGCAGAAGTACGTCTTGCTTGTGGATGTATTTTCAACTTTCCTTCTTGATTCTGTGGCGTTGCCATTTAAGAAAGAGAAATGTTGCATTGTTATGAGCCTTTCTGAGCAAGCAGTTTTTTTCATGCATTTGAGGAGTTTGCAAGGCTGCTATTAATTGTTCTTTTAATGCTTTTAACTGATAAGTCTTTTGGTTCCCATAATAAACCACACCAATCTGCTTCCAACCCGTTCTGTCCTCAGAGTGAGGAGGCGCAAATGAAACAATTGCCTACTTTCCTCCCACTCCCCTCGCCCACTTCACCACCAAGCGAGGTGTGCTTTGTTTTTCTTTTGGATTCCTAGATTTAAAAAAAAGGCTGTTTGTAGGACTGAGAAAGGGAGTGATTCACATTGCATTTACAGCATGGAAATGGACCATTTGGCCCAACAGGTCCCTACCGGTGTTTATGTTCCACACGACTTGGTGGGAGACTTTCGCTATGAAATGGATGACTTGCTGATTGACGGCTCTGAGGTAGATAAATGCTTTTTATTTATTTCTCGACATTCGTGACAACATTTTTGTTAATGTCTGAAACCGAAGGTTGTCTTTTATTTTAATCCCTTCCCCCCCACCCCCTCCACACCAGCACCTCTCCTCACAACTCATTAAATTCTTCCGTGAGCATAGGCTACCCTCTAATACTTTGCTCCAGTGGGCCATTGTTCATGTAAACCTTGATGATGAGTGTTAGCAGGCTGTCTGACTGCGGGGGAAATTGCAGCTGAGCCTAATCCTCATCTAATATCCCCACACATACAGATTCTGGCAAGGGTCACTGGATAGCAATTAGGAAGGGTGATTTTTCTTTCTCCAACCCAAGACGTTTACTCCAGCAATGGAGTCCCTCCTGCCGCCTCATTTGAAATTGACTGACTTAGCCCAGACTGTTTTCTTTTATCTTTTTTGTTCCACCTTGCGGTAAAGTAATAAGCAAAGACGTCGGACTGCAAGAATATTGGTCAGTTCATGGGGAATTGGGATCAGCCCTAGTGTGTTACATGAAATTACAGATAATATATAAAACCTGAAATGGCAGCCGTGCCAAAATCTAAGCTGAATGGATCTCTTGCTGGGTCAGTGAGTAAACACACTGTAATATATAGCATGGTACTGAGTCATCAAGATTAAAAAGGCCTTAATTCACAGCCTGGTCTTTGCTGATTGTAGATGATCTCAGCTGGGGTATCAGTAGGAGGCGCAATTATTAGCTTCGGTAAGGACAGGGGGCCAGAAAATTTGGAACAATTCCCACTCTTGATTTGCTATCCAGTAACCTTTGCTGTAGGCGTGGATGTGTGAAAGTCAAGTAAGGCCAAGACCAAGCTTATTTCTGATGGAGCTCCTCCTCCCCCTTCCTGCTCCTCCCCCACCAGTTGAATAGCCATCTGGGTTCACACTTGGAAGAGCAGCTACTGAGGCGATTTACCAGAAGTAACCTGGAGCCAATAGAAATGTACTCAAACATATGGTGCTACTTGCAGAAGAGGTGGAGGTTTTTGGGAGACAGGAATTTGAAAAGAAAAATAACTTGGAACTAGAATGCTGTAAATATTAGGCAGATACACAAATAACATACAACAGGATGGATGGACCCAAATAAAGCAGTTGCGCAGTTGTAGTTTTAACATTTACTTTTAAGCAAGCTCACTTTTCAACACCCTCATCTAATTAATGCCAGACAAAAATTCGATACAAGATTGTTGGACAATCTTTTACGGTTGAGCCATATCTATTCTACATCTCTTGTTTCTCTGTCTGTGCTGGGCTGCAGTATGTTCCCTGTAGCTGTTGTTCATCTGGAATAGTTGCTGGGAAATGTGATTTATCTTCAGAATTTAGCTTTTAAGATGCTGGATGTTGAGGTCACAGCAAGTTCACAGTAAAATTTTTCGTTGTTGATTAATCTTCATTTTGTCTAATAAATATACGTTCTGCGATGTAATTCACAGTTTAACATACACAGAATTGAAATTAACTTGGGGGTGGAATGGGGAAGAGGGACTTCATGATGGCCTGGATTTTTGATGTCAGCGGCAAAGCAACATTCGAAAGCTGTCCAGAGAGGCATCTCTCTGGTATGGATTTCATATTTCCCATAATTTGAATATAGTACCAAGTCAAAAGGGATCTCCAGGCATCCAGCAACAGTGATGTGTTCAAGCAGGGTAAATGGCTAATCACATTGAAGAATTCTCACAGACTGCAAACCAGGAAGTAAAATTCACTGATTCTCCTATACGTTGTGTGATATCAGGACATGGCTGAACACACTGGATATAGCAAACATCCCAGCTATCGTGCTGAAGACTTGTGCTCCAGAACCACCCATGCACCTAGGTAAGTTGTTCTAGTACAGCCAAAACACTGGAATCTACCCAACAATGTGGAAATTTACCAAGGCCTATCAAATAGCAGGACAAGTATAACCCTGCTGATTACCGCCCCATTAGCATACTATCAACGTCAGCAAAGTGATTGAAGGTGTCATCGACAGTGCCTTAAGTGGCACTTACACAGCAATAACCTGCTCATTAATGCTCAGTTTGGATTCCACTGTATCTCCTGCCAATGCAAGATGGCCATACAAGATGGCCACCGATATCTGTCTGTGCATGTGCAGAAACCAATGGCGTCATTTGCAGAAGGCACAAATCCATCCTCATAAACGGTGACAGCTTCCTTCCGTCAATCTGCAGTCTGCAAATTTTTAATAATGAATCTCATTTCATTGTCCAAGTGTCCCCAAAATGTCAGTTTCCAAAGATTGTGTCAGAATTTCCGGACTTGTGACCAACACAGGGCACATCTGGCTGGTCTGAAATTTCAAGCAATTCCATGCTTCCTGAGCCCCCGGGGTGGGTGGGTGGGCACTCGGTGCAGCCTCCCTGCAGTTTCCGGGGATCAGGTGGGGATCCCTGCTGATCCACCTGGGGATGGCCGCAATTCTGTTTGCAGATCCGGGGCTTGTTCCCGGTGACAGACCCGAATTAAGGGGAAAGAGAAGCGTGAGATTCAGAAACTGTGGGGAGGCCGCAATTACAAACATTGTAAAGTGGCTACTTCCCTTTAGTAAAAAGTGTTAACTTTATGCTGCTGGCACTGTGATGCTTGCAATTCCAGGGCTAGTGATGCAATTGCCCTGCTGCACATCGTCCCCTTTGAAGGTGGCAGTCGTGCATACAACTGTGTATGCACATTGTTGGCAGCAAGTGCAGCCTTTGGATTTCACCAAGGCCATTTGGTTCCAGACCTCAATATAGCCTTGGTCACACCTGGACAAAACAGCTGCTGAATTCCAGAGGTGAGGTGAGAGTGTTGCCATTGACATCAAAGCAGAAGTTGACCAAGTGTGGCATCAAAGAGCCCTAGCAAAATTGAAGTCAATGGGAAGCAGGGATAAAACTCTCCACTGGCTGTAGTTATGCCTAACACAAAGGAAGACGATTGTGGTTGTTGGGGGCCAACCATCTCAGTCCCAGGGCATTGCTGCAGCAGCTCCACATGGAAATTTTGGCATTACGCAAATATGACATCGGTTCATCAGTAGATATGACTTGGTACACGTTTAAAAAAATCCAGCTGCACTTCACTAACAAGGTGTAACAGCGATATTACAGAGTAAAAGTAATAAGTCCTTGACTACTGGTGATTTCTAAAGATTTCTATCTGCAAAGAGACTGCAACCGTGCACCCCGTGGAGTAGCAGGAATCACTGACAGCAGCTTCTGGGTTTCCGAATTTTCTGTGCGGCTGCCAGAAGATGCTGTCAGTTATGAAGAGTAATGATGGTGAATGCTGTCAGTTTCACTGGAATTACAACCACAAAATATGTACACTAACGTGTGGTTGAAGCTTGTGTGTAAGCAGAAATCCTGGAGTAAGCTAAAATGCTAGTTTCTTAATGGCCACAATTTATTTGTGAATGAAGTGGAATTGTGCTCAATTGGCACATCTTCGACCCTGTGCCCAGAAGCAGCTGAGTGCTGTGTGAAGGGACTTGCCTCCCATGGCTTGTCTGAGGCTGGTGGGACTTTCTCATTTGGAGAAACGGTGGATTTGAATTGAGATGTACTGTTTGGAAATACTGTGTTGCAACATCCTCCGTTTGTACTTCTTAATGTATTCTTCTTAATATTTTGCATCTGTGTGGAATTCAATGAATAAAAGCGATATTTAAAGATGATCAGGTTGTCTTGACTTTTGACTATTGACTTTTCTGGTTAAGGTGAATTGCTACTGAGCTACCCAGAATAGGAAGATCTTCTGCACTAAATTGGCTAATCTGAGTTGGGTTCAGGGTTGTGTGAAGGACTAAGACCTCACTCTGTATATTTTTATAAAATAAACATGGATATGTGCATTGCTGTTTCTAAAATTTTAAATCTGAACAAAGACCTTTAAAATGGCTGCACCTATGTTTGCCTGTGACCCCTGAACAAAAGAAGCTACTTGGTAGTTTCGGGAAAAGTCGCACCTTGTTATCCCTGAGGAGCCACTAACAACCCCCTGTGGACCCTACGGCCCAACTTCAAAGAGAGTCATACAAAGGCCATCTGCATTTAATAATCCAGGCTGGCCAGAAGAAGATGGATCATCTGCTAAGACAAAGGCTCCACAACCTTCCTTTGAATTCCTAGTAGCCCAGCTCTCGCAAACATCTTTCTTGGGTCCATGAGAAACGCGTCTGCGATGGAATGACACCTAACCTCCTATCCCTTGCATATTTCCAATGTGTGGATGATAACGTTTGCTATATTTAAATCTGAAGCTGCATGTAACAATTTCCTTACATGTCTTAATGGGCTCCATCCTGCGCTCAGATTTACCTTTGAAATGGGGCAGTCAAATGAACTCCCCCCAATTCCTTGACATACTAGTTGAGAAATCTGCCAGGGGGTTCTCTACCATGGTCTACTGCAAGCCTATCTTCACTGGTCAATACACGCATTGGGATTCTTATAGTTCCACGTGCTATTAGACTGGTCTTATTGGCAACCATGTAAATAAATAACTCTCAACGCAAACTGGAGGAACAGCACCTCATCTTCCAACTAGGCACTTTACAGCCTTCCAGACTGAATATTGAGTTCAACAATTTTAGATCATGAACTCTCTCCTCCATCCCCACCCCCTTTCCGATTTTCCCCCTCCTTTTTGTTTTTTCCAATAATTTATATAGACTTTTCTTTTCCCACCTATTTCCATTATTTTTAAATGTATTTCCATCCATTGTTTTATCTCTACCTTTTAGCCTTTTTCGATTCCTTCACCCCACCCCACCCCCACTAGGGCTATCTGTACCTTGCTTGTCCTGCTTTCTACCCTTAATTAGCACATTCCTTTAGATAGTATCACCACCTTCAACACCTCTTTGTCCTTTTGTCTGTGACATCTTTCGGTTATCTCCACCTATCATTGGCCCTCTATCCAGCTCTTCTTGTCCCACCCCTCCCCCCTTAAACCAGCTTATATTTCACCCCTTTTCTATTTTTCCTTAGTTCTGTTGCAGGGTCATGCGGACTCGAAATGTTAACTGTGCTCCTCTCCACAGATGCTGCCAGACCTGCTGAGTTTTTCCAGGTATTTTTGTTTTTGTTATGTAAATAAGGCCCCAGCGATTTGCTCACCATGTAAGCTTGATGCTGAAATAGGGCGCATCAAAAGCATCCTGCAGGATAATGGCTAACCCGATCAGGTAATTTTTGTACTGTATATCACGCAAACTCATGAGCAGGCCAAAGGCTGTCAGTTTTGGCCCTGAAAAGTGCCCCGTCTACGTCAGATTACCCTGGAAGGGCATGAAACCTTAAAAAAAATTGAGCAACAGGCTTCACGCTGCTCCTATGCAGTAGCAACATGAGTGGTATTCACCACTAACAGGATGCTACTGTCAAGCCAAAAAGATGTTCTGCCTATCAGACAAATGAGTAGTGTGGTATATGAATTTCAGTGCCAGTGTGATGCTAGGTATGTAGGCTGTATGACCCAAAAGTTAGGCGGATCATATCAAACAGCAGGTCCCAGCCACTGTTCGCAATGGCAGGGTGCAGACTGTACCCAACCAGCCCGTGCCTGCACAGTTCAAAACACAGTGTCCAACATTAGATGTGATTCTGCGATTGGATAACATTTGCTAAATAATTCTCAGTGTGCCAATATTTACACTGACAACCAATTTAAGATTGTGGGTCGTGTTTGCAGTGTGGCACAAAATGGAAGCTACATATATGAATACACAGGACCCTGTTCTTTCCTGACAGAAAGAACATGTACACACATTGCGCCTGTTTAAGCTAAACAAAATAATTGACAGCCAGTCAATGATTCATTCCTCAGGGCAATGCCTTGACCAGCCAGGTTCAATGCTTGGCAGTTAACTGTCGGTCACCATCACTGGTACATTCTCCATGGCAATGCCACTTGCCAACCAATCAGCACTCTCTTCACATACAGTATAAGTTGTTGTTTCCCCTTATATTGATATTCTTGCGAAGTGACGTGATGAGTGCAAGACAAAAAGTTTAGACATGCCTCTTAATTCAGCAACATTCAAGTTCTGTACTACCAAACGACTATTTATAAACCAATATTTAGTTTCGCTGTGGCCTCTGTACTGTAAAACCTTCTTTTCTCTATCCCTCTCCTCACTGTCTGAGTGTGAAGGCAAAGTTCTAACCATCATTTTGTGTTTTGAGTGCATGCAAATAAACTAACCCTTTCAGTTCATCCTATCTCAAGTTTGCTGTGGGGTTATTAATAGAAAATTAGATCACACAAAAACTGAGGGGTTGGGAAATACGCCACTGCTTATAAAGGGGGAAACAAATCAAAACACCTTTCTCTTTACGGATGGATGGTGAGAGGAGAAATTAGTGCTCTTTAAATTAATCCCCCTCCTGTCCGTAACAATAGGAATGTTGACATTGCCTGCAACGCCCTCAGATTGAACAGTGAAAAATTAACTTGAATTTTAGCTCCCGACGGCGCGCTCATTCGTGTAGAACAGCCAATTAGGTAAGGCGTTGGAGGACAGTCCGTACTCATGATGCTGTAATTCACCAAAGAATTAAATGGAGAAGTGGAGAAAATTAACAGGAAAAGGTGGAGCGAGAAAAACATCAAACCGATCACCATATCGCTTCAACGTTTTACATGCCCTGGTAAGGCGCCAAAGAACTCAAATTAGTATGTATGAATTGAAAATTTGTTGGATATTGAAACCCATGAAAGGCTGGATTCCTTCCACTTCACTGTGGTTGTCAGGGGTACAAGTGACTGCGTTTTCATCTGAGTTCAGTTCAGAAATGTTCAAGTTCTTTATTTTCCACCGCGATCAAGATGTGGGTGTAAAGTTTAAAAATACCTGGAGGCTAATGTCAACTCTTGGATAGATGACTTCTAATTGACTTCAGATCTTGAGATGAATGACTTTTTTTTCAGTATGTAATCTTAGCCTTTGTATGTGCAGCAACATACAGGTTAGTCATCAGTAGTTTGTGACCATGTCACCGTGGGAATAGTTATTTTGACCTTCACCTTGCAAGGTATTTATGTAGTGTGCTTTTGATTAAATGACAAATTGAGTTTGGTTCTTTGTTCAATTTAGAAAATATGAATCACGATGCCAGTGATGGTCCACTCATTAGAAAATAGTCATGGCTTTCATCTCACAGTGCAGCGTAGTTTCTTAATGCTATCAGATTGTTAGTTACTGACCTTTACTGATATGACACATTTGTGCCGCATCAGTATTTAGAGATCAATTTATTCATTGCACGCTGTACCACATTAGCAGAGTCCAATGAGCTTATATACATAAGTTCAGTTTGTTACTCCTTTCCCGCTTGGATGCCCATAATTTACAAAAATCTCTGTTTAGTAAATTATAATAAAGGTTGGCCGGATGATGGAATGATGAAATGCCCAGCGAGAGCAGCCTTAGAACTTGCAGCCTCTTTGGACCCTTAGTCATTCAATTAACTTTCCTAAGGAAACAAAACCCTGTGTTAAAAGTAAGAATGATTAATTAATCCTCCACAGTACTACTGGGGAAATCAACTGTTCTTCTCAGTTACTTTTTTCCCACTTCTCCCCCACCTGCTTGTAAAACAGTGTTACTTGCTGATTAAAAATCTGTGTATTCTGCACACTGTAGCAGCATATTATTTTGTGTAATTCGCAAAGATTATTAAGAGCATATATGGTCTTAATAATGTGGGTTGGGGGGGCATGGGTGGGGGCGCGGTGTTGGGGTCATTAGGGCACTCGTTAAGAGCTCTCCTTCTGACTTCCCATTAGGAGCTCTCTGAAGCTGATCAGCTGCAAGCCAGCAGGAACAGGTGCAGCAGCGCGGCAACAGTTTTATTTGATGGAAAAAGGTGCAAGTTTGGCCGGAAATCTGCTGAGCCACCATGAAATTTTAGTAAGCGACCTTTCCCTACCCTATCCCAGGTCCCAGCCCTCCGGGGGCTTAGAATAAAAGTCCTCTCAATTTTTTCAAGTCGTGCACAGACAGCAGCCACAGCAATGGTTGCTGAGTAAGGCCAGAATGTGGCCCCCTTCCCTGATGCCTTGCCCCCTTCCCTGATGCCCTGCCTCCATTCCACCCCACTGGCCCCTGACTGGGTGGCAGGCTTGTCTCTGGAGTCATTAAGGCCCCAATTCTGTGAAAATCTTGCCTCCTGGCAGGCTGGCAACAGAGGTGGGATCCACAAGCTGGGATAGGTATTGACTCCAGATTTTCAAATGGGAAAACCCAGTCCTAAATGTTCAGGTGTTAAAACCTGCACACTTGAGGTATCAGGAACCCATATCATAGTAAGAAGGCACTTCACAGGAATATGTTACTGAGGATTATCAGATCAGCGACGATCTCATTGAATGGTGGAGTAGACTCGATGTGCTGAATGGTCTACTTCTGCTCCTATGTCTTATGGTCTTATGATAAAGCAAAATTAAAGACCGGGTGCCTGCCAGATAGGCCCCAGTGAAACAAAACCCCTCCACTCACCACTTAATCCAGCTCCCTGGCTCTTCATGACTGCCTGCAGTTCCAGCTGCGGCCATCACTCCCAGTGGCGCTGCTGGGACTAGATTATTGCCAGCCATCTGATTGGCTGGTAGCTCTTGGAGGCAGGACTTCTTCCCAGATGGGGCAGAAGCCTTGCCCTGAGCTGATTAATGGCCTGACTGCTGTAAAAGCGGCTTGGATGACCCGGCCAAGCGGAGACGGGCTGGCGCCTGACTTTTAAGCTGGCGTAGGAGGGGGGCAGGGCTGCTGCTTCCATGTAAAATCCAGTCCACTGAGTTACATAAGGTGATACTAGGGAAGATGGCCAAAAGCTTTAAGGAGAGTCTTAAAGGAGGAAAGAGGAAGAGAGGTAAAAGGGGTTAGGGTAGGAATTCCAGATTTTCGGGGCGAGGCAGCTGAAAGTACGGTCACCAATGCTGGAGCAATTCAAGCCAGGAATGTCGAAGAAGGCCGGAATTAGATGAACATGGCTACCTTGGAGGGTTGTGCCGTGCAAGGTGTTCCTCAGGTGGGGTTGGCAAGGCAGCAATGGCGTTGCAGGTAGAGAGTGGACTAATCCATGCTCCTCTGCCCTTCCAAGAGAAGACGAGCCATAACCAATTGGAGATGTCACAGTCAGGCGGAGGCCTGCCCAACCTGCTGCTGCTGACCAGGTTTGAGCAGAACACCCTTGAGATGGAGAGCTGGCATGCTTGGAGGGTTGTGGGGCTAGAGGAGGTTAGAGATATGAAAGGGACAGGCCATGGAGGAATTTGAAAGCCAGGTTGAGAATTTTAAAGTCAAGCCGATGCGAACAGGAGCCAATGTGGATCAGTGAGTACAGTGGTGACATGGGAACAGAGCTTGGCATGAATAATGACGTGGGCAGCTGAGGTTTTGGATGACCTCATGTTTAAGGAGGGTAGAATGTGGGAAGCCAACCAGTAGTGCATTGGAATTGTTAAGTGGAAGTAACAAAGGATTTCAATAGCAGGTGTAAAGTCAGTTGATGTTAAGGTGGTGGAAATAAGTGTGAATATGTGAATATCATGTGAATATGTGGTTGGAAGCTCGTCTCTGGGGCAAATCTGACACACAATTTTCAAGCAGCCTTGTTTAGTCTCACCACAAAGAGGGATGGATTCGGTAGCTAGGGAATGGAGTTTAGAGCGGGGACTAAAAACAATGGCTTCAGTCTTGCCAATATTTAATTGGAGGAAACTTCTGCTCATCCTGTACTGGATATTAGATAAGAAATCTGATAGTTTTGCAACAATGGTAGAGTTAGATGGCATCAGTGTACATATTGTTATGATCCTAGACCAGCTTCCAAGATTTTGGTAAGATCCAGTTAGGGACCAATAATGTTTTGTTTAAAGTAGAGAAAAATTTGAGATTCACGACACTTGCTAAGAGAATAGAGCCACAGGATTCCACGGGTTTTGAACATACAACAATAAACTTTACTATATAAGGTCAAGAGGATTAACAATTTATAATATGTTTCTTATACTCTAACATTCAGGGCTAATATAAGGTACATGTGAATTGACAGGCGAATTGTGGTTGAACACGCCACACTATACAATAAATGGCAAATGCGTCCAAGACAGATCCCACGGATTTCTCAGCAACCCACCCAGACATCGGCAAACACCGAGTCAATCATTGACTCGTTGAAATTCTGGGCAGGGTTTTCAGGTTGGCGGACGGGCAGGCATGATTGGCGGGCCCGGGAGTGGCTGGGAAACAGGCCGCTGCCCGCGATCGACCCACAACTGCAATTTCACGCTGGCTGGCCAATTAAGGCCTGACGGTCAGGAAGGGCTGGGTGGGGGCGTGTCATACACCAGGTCCAATGGCGACCCAGCGGGCAGTTTAAAAACGGCACTGGCAGCCCCTTGAAGCCTGCCAGTGGAAAAGCAGACAGGCTGCATTGCAGAGACAGTACTTATGGCCTTGGCCATGTCTGGACACGCTAGGCAGGAGGGCAGGTTGGGTGGGCCCCCTGCTTTTCGGACGAGTACCTCGCCACGCTCCCGGAGGAGGTGACTGCCAGGTGACTGTACCAAGGGACAGAAGGAGGAGGCCACCACACCTGATGAAGAAAGCCTGGGAGGAGGCGTCAGCGCAGGTCAGCAGCCATGACGTGGTGCGGCGCACATGGATGCCGCGCCGCAAGGAGTTCAATGACATGCTGTGCTCAGGAAGGGTGAGTACCATGTTGGCATGGATCATTTTGCTGAAGTATTAAGGGCTGGCTGTCCCCTTGGGGCGCTCAGGGGCATTGGAGTCTGAGCGCCAACTGTCAATGACGCCGGAGCTGGCCAAGAGGCTGGGCCTCTCTGCTTGGACTGAGTTGCGGCTTGAAAGCCATGACTTGGATGTGCCGTGCAAGGTGTTCCTCAGGTGGGGTTGGCCAGGCTGCAATGGCATTGCAGGTAGAGAGTGGACTAATCCATGCTCCTCTGCCCCTTCAGGAGAAGACGAGCCATAACCAATTGGAGAGGTCACGGACAGACGGAGACCTGTCCAACCTGCTACTGCTGACCAGATTTGAGCAGAACACCCTTGAGTTGGAGAGCTGGCATGCTCCCCATGCAAACGGTTGTGGAGAGGCTGGGGTATCAGACGAAGGTAAGAGTGCAGTGCACAGAGGTGAGAGTTTCGGATTGTGCAACCGCTGCAGTGTAGCTCCTTCATTGATGGGAGCCTCAAACCTGGAGTCCCCATTGATCATTGAAAGACGATGGCACTGTGATGCAGATCTCCATTGTCTCACCAGGGTGCCCTGGCATGCACAGTGACAGTGCGATGACTTTAACTAATGAAGATGTCCTTGTTCTCCCTTTGAATCGCCAGCTCGCAGTCAATCGCAGTACCCTGAAGGGCCGCCCCTGACTCCAGAGGACCGCTGGGCTTCATCTTTACCAGCGTCACACCTGCACGCTAAACCAGACACCAGCACAGATACCAGCACCTCGGTGGGCGTTAGATCATTGGCTACATTATTGGTGCACATTGGTGAGGGCATTTCACGCTCATTTGAGGTGCAGGTGAAGGCAGGGTGTGCCCAGGTCGAAGGATTCCTGGAGGCCAGGATGATGCTGGGTCCAAGGCAGATGATGAGCCTCTGAAGTCATCCATTAGGCAGCAGATGCTGGACATCCAGGAGGGTGTCTGGGAGGATCTGGCGAAGATCCACGAGGGTCTGCGTGCCTGGTCTCTGTTGTGGAGGAGTCCATGCGGAGCATAAGCACTACCTTGACCCTCATGGCCGAGCACACTGCCTCCTCCATTGAGAGAGTGGTGATTCTCATGGAGGGGCAGCTCCAGGGACAGAATCAGGGGTACCTGGGGTTGCGCTCGGACCTGCAAGCCCTCTCACAGGCAATGACCTCAGGTGGTCAGTGCCAGTGTGGGAGATTGATGAGACACCCAGTGTCCCAGCGAGGTGCCTGTCCATCAATGGCGAGCAGGAAGGTCCAGAGTGACCTGATGTTGGCGCATGAGCTGCTTGTTGTCTCTGCAGATTCCTGTCAGGGCACTCCGGACGACGGCAGCAGTTCCTCCATCCCTCCTCCAGTGACCGTGGTATCTGATGAGTCTGCGATGTCTGGGGAGATGCCAGCTGTGACACTGGCCGCTCCCTCCTAGGCGGGACCTGAGCAGGCTCCAGTGGCCAGAGGACGACTGCCAAGGTCATCAAGGCCAACAAGACAGCAGAGTCAGCAGCTGTCTCCAATGCCGCTGCCAGCGAGGAGGGGCGGGGGAGGCATCAAGACGCAGCACATGCAAACGTAAGTTTAGGGTACCATGAGCACAAGAGGAACTGTTTACAAGTGATCTTCTGTTCATTTATGTTTGGTTTATATGTCTGCTGGTGTGGGCATCAACACCAGTAATTGTCATGTCAGTGTGATTTCAGTGTGACAGTAACATTAAATTTGCTTTTGTTGTGATGGCCTTAGTATGTTTCACCTTTTATTTTTGGTGCAGGGTACGCCTGTATGTAATGTTGGATGTGAGTGGCTGGACACTTTATCACACAGGCACTGAGTGGTCTTTGGGTTCTCAAGACAGAAGCATTTCGATGTCCTGGATGGAGGCAGCAGCCCTGGCGTGAGGTGGGAGCGGCTCTTTGGCAGCCTAGCTGACAGAGCATTGGATCAAGGCATCCCTGGTGTCCCTGCCTCCCTGGAGATTACAGAGGTCTGCCTCTATGCCCTCAGCATTCTCCTCATTGTGCTCCTCTTCTGACTAACTACTGGATTCATCCTCTGTGGCCTGTGAAGCTGCCTCAAGATCCTCTTCCTCCAGTGGGACCCCCTTTCCAGTGCCAGATTGTGGAGAGTGCAGCATGTAACCACTATCAGTGACACCCACACGGGGGGTATTGTAGTGCCTCCCCCTGAACGGACCAGGCATCGGAAGTGCATCTTGAGAAGACCTATGGCTCTCTCTATCACCGTCCTTGTGGAGGCATGACTCTTATTGTAACGCTGCTCTGCCTCTGTTCTTGGGTGGTGGAGGGGCGTCATAAGCCACCTTTACAACAGATAGCCCTTGTCAGCAAGCAGCCAGCTTGTCATCCAGTCGGGCTGGAGCATTGGAGAGCCTTGCCACCTGGGAGTGTCTGAGGATATAAGCGTCATGGGAGCTGCCAGGGTACCTTGCACTGACTTGCAGAATCAGCATCCTGTGATCACACACTAACTGCAGGTTCATGGAGTGGAATCTCTTCCAGTTGACGAAGGCACCCAGCTGACCCGCTGGCGCCTTGATGGCCACATTTGTGCAGCCGATTTCACCCTGGATGCGGGGGAACCCAGCAATCACTGAAAACCCTCTGGCTCGCTCAGCCTGGCTGGCCTTGTCCATACAAAAATGAATAAATGTCATTACCTGCCTGAACAGAGCTTCTGTCACCAGCTTGATGCAACTGTGGACAGCTGATTGGGACACTCCACACAGATCCCCCACTCACCTCTGGAAAGAGCTGGATGCATAGAAGCTGAGGGCCACTGTGACCTTCAGAACCACTGGCATGGAGTGTCCACCCACACAGTCCGAGGTGATCTCAGGTCCAATCATCTGACAAATGGTGGTCACATTCTTCCTGGAGAGGCGGAGCCTCCTTCGGCATTGCACCTCGTACATATTGAGGTAGCTACATCGCCGCCTGTAAACCCTGGCAGCAGGATATTGGCGTCTTCTGTGGCCCCTTCCACCTTGGACTACCTGCTGGCTCTGCACATCTTGTGCCTGCACCTCTCCTCCCACAGGTCGCTCCCCTGGAAGCTGCATTGGGCCACTGGCCTCCTCTCCCTTCTGCCCCTCTCTTCCTCCTCAGAGGAGGTGTCTCCAGCGGAGACCACAATCCCCATTACCAGGCTTACAGAAGACTGTCTGATGGCTGTAAGGGTCCACACAGCCCGAGTCCTCCAGGGGCCTTGGAGACACCAATGCATCCTGAAATGAAGGCTGGAAATGCTATCAATGAAGCCCCGAACAGATAGATGAGGCTGTCAAGTACCAATAAACAAACAGCAACAAGCTATCTCCTTAATTCCTTACTGGTCACACTGGCAATGCTGCTGACCCTTTTTATCCTGCCCTTGGATGAGGTTTTGCAAAATGTTGGCTGCCCGTCTGCCTGTTTTGCCCATGCGATGAGCGCAAAATCACAATGGGCAACATGACATCTTGGCCAATTGCCTTTTTAATGGCCTTAAGTGACCTTTTAATTAATGATGGACTTGGCTCCAACACCTGCGCATGCCTTCCCACTGAAATATCGCGCGAGCACGGGATGCCATCAGGACGCTCACCCGATGTCATCTCGCGCGGTTTCACGTCTGATTGGATCAGGCGCGCAATCACCTGATCAGCGTAAAATTCTGCCCCCTGTCCCCCTCACGCCAAACTTTTCACTTTCGAAGGTAAAGCCTCTGAATTCCCTCAAAGTTGCTCCAACTTGGACTGCCTCAAGGAGTGAACACCTCCCAGGGTTTCAATCACATCTCCGGAGACTCTGTTCCCTTGAAATTCCGATTCTGCACTCCAACCTCTTCTTACTGGTGCAATTACAGGTCTTTAATAGCCGGCTTGCTTCACTGGGCTGGCATGGCCCCTGGATTTCACCAAGGTCCAATGCCCCCAGCTCCACCAAGCTATAAATCACTCCCAGGGCTTCTTCTGAGTCCTAACTCTTGCCAGCACGGAGCCAGTGACCTTCTGCCATCTTGTCAGCTCCCTAGGACTTTCCCTGAGCCCTAACTGCACAGAGCCAGTTAACAGCAATGCTTTTGCCGCCTGGAGTTGCTAACAGCAGTACCTTTCTCCCCTGCTGCAGAACACTCTCCTCCAGCAAACACACAGAGAAATTGAAACCCTGGAACTTACTTAAGCTTTACCCATTTCCATGATGACGTATCCTTCCAGGGCTCACTGAATGCTTTAAAATTAATGGTAGCTTTAACTCCCAAAACAAAATAAGTCTCTGGGCTGCATTTCTTTGCCAGCAGTGTAGACCGCTTGTCTCCAGCTCTCCAGCTAAGTAAGCCCACCTGGTGTGTTATGATCTTACTTTTCTAGCTGTTGACCCCTTAAGTCAACATGGCCCAACCTTTAAAGTGTAATAGCTTTCAAGCTGCTTTAGTTGCATTGACCTCGTTTTCTACAGTTAAACTTTAATCTGCCCAGAACTAAAAATTACCTCTGAGGTATTACAATGAACCATGAACTAGGTATTTATAACACAATGAAAACTAACGCTGTGCTTTGGGATGCTGTCTCCAAGGGGCAGCATGAAGATGAGCAAGAGGAACAAGCAAAGGGCAGATCGTTGGAGGATGCCAGAGATAACTCGCAGAAGCGGGACGAGGAGCCATTTCAGATGATTTTCTGGCTACGATTAGATAGATAAGAATGGAACCAAGCGGGTGCAACCATCCAGCTGGATGACAGTGAAGAGGTGTTGGAGACGAGTGGTGTGGTCAACCATGTACAAGGCTGCAGGCGTATGAGAAGGAGGAGAAGGGACAGTTTACTTTGTTGCAGTTGCATAGGATCAAGAGCCATTTCGGTCCTGTGGCTGGGCGGAAAGTTGATTGGACTCCTGATCTTTCAACGTGCTCATAGCACCATTCTTGTACACACACATTCATATAGCTCCATCATGTAAGGATTGAAAAGCCTTGGAGTTGAATAACTGGTTTCATCCGCAGTTTTAGCTTTTTTATCAATTTAATTTATTTTAACTCCGAAGCTTCAGTAATGGCAAGATAACCGAAGCATTGAAGCTTCAACTGCAATGTTAGGACAGGATTGTGGTTCACTGGGGAATGGAAGGCATGACCGAGTAAAAGTTATGAGCTGAAGTTGTAGCTGTGCAGCTGATTATTTAGATTCGATTCAGATTTAAATCTGAGCGGGTATTAACAAAAGCTTCAAGAACTAAAGGCATGGTTACAGAACTGCTGTGAAGATTATTTTCTTCACAGGATGCAGATGAATCAGGGAAGAGAACGAATCCTGTAAAAGGCTATAATTATAGTAAGTTAGTAATTCTTAAATTGCGCATCATACATACATTTGCATGGTAATAATGGATGCAAATAGATTTATTTTTAAAAAGATCTTGCAGATAATTAATTCTGATCTCGTAGGTAAATAACCTTTTTGAATGCTAGTTTAGACAGTCCACGTGCGAATAGAGCTTATACAAAAACAAACGTAGCAAAAATTTGAAATATTATCTCTGAAGCTGAGTAAATCTTGGGACAGCTCCAAAGAAGATAGAAAAACAAAGTGTCTCCAAAGAATGGGTGCATTACAGGAAAAGTATTTGCATCTTTGAATTGTGAATTTGGTGTTAAGTAATTTCACTGAAGCATTTATCAAGTATGATGCATTGTTAATGTGGAACAGTTCTGTACTGAGGAGGTTCCCCTGGGAATAAAGCTCCAAACAGATTATTGAAGAGGCCTTTTATTCTACAAGATGCAATTTATTAAACTGACTTCAAGGTCTGGTGTTTCCAGTACCATAGCCATACAATTTGACAACTTCCTGGCAAACTTGCTCTCCTTTTATATACTTTTTTTTGTAATTAAAAGACTCATACATATGATGCACAATTCAAATTCCTTCTTTAATATTTCTGTGAAACCTTTTGGTGCTCTTTGCTCCAGCAGCACTATAATGGTTAGATTAAATATCTCTAGTGAGATCTATCTCTTGTTTTATCATGTTGTTGAATAACTACGCTGCTTCCCTGACATCCTGTGCTGGATGAGCAGAAATTTCCTTCATCTAAACATTGGGAAAACCAAGGCTAATGTCTTCAGCCTCCACTGCAAACTGTTCCCTTGCTAACAGCTCCATCCCTCCCCCTGCCAAAAAGTTTGGGGCTCAAGCAGACTGTTCACATTCTTGGTGTTGTATGTGACCCCGATATGAGCTTTAGAACACATCTATGTGCCATCACTATGACCACCTATTACTACCTCTGTAACATTGCCCAACTTTGCCCGATCTCAACTCATCTGCTGCTGAAACCTCATCCTTGCCTTTATTACCTCTAGACATGACTACTCCAACACACTGCTGGCCAGCGTTCCCCATTGTACCCTCTGTAAAGTTGAAGTCCTGCAAAACTCTGCTGCCCATGTCCTTACTCACGCCAGGTTCTGTTCATCCATCATACCTGTGTTCACTGAACTACATTGGCTATTTGTCAAGCAACCTCTGAATTAAAAAATTCTCATTCTTGTTTTCAAATCCCCCATGGACTCACCTTTCCCTATTTCTGTAGCTCCTGCAGCCCTTAAAAACTCCAAGATAGCTGCATTCATCTCATTCTGGCCTCTTGAGCATCCCAATTTTAATCACTTGAACATTGAAGGACAAGCCTTCATTGCTAAGGCTTTAAGCTCTAGAATTCTCTCCCTAACCCACTTCATTTCTTGACTTCTCTTTTCCTCTGTCAATACACTTCTTAATACCTCCCTCTTTGATCAAGCTTTTGGCCATCTCCTTATATGGCTTGGTGTTAAATTTTGCTTCATAACCCTTCTTTGAAGAACCTGGAATGTTTTATTATGTTAAAGGTCCTATAAAAATTCAGATTTCTGTTGTTGTAGTAATAGATCACAATCTGGACATTAATTTCCTCTGTTATGAGCTGGAAGTCATGAAGCAACTAAGCTGTGGTTGCCTTTCGTGTTGTAAATCAACTGTGATGGAGCAGTTATTCATCAGATGACATGGATGAAATTTTGCTGCAGTTTACATGTTAGTGAGAAGTAAAGAAAAATTATTTTCAACTGAAGCTTTTGATTCATTTTATTCCCACCATCAAAAGCACCTTGGGTTGCACCATATACAGAGTAAAATTACACCCTGGATACGGTGTAAAAAAAATAACAAATTTTGTGTTCAACCCTTTGTTAGCCCATTTAAAAATATCACTCAGTTATTGAATGTCTGTATTTAAAAGTTATACGATCATAGTGACTATTTATACCCCTCTGATGACATAAAGTCAGTTTTAATTTTAACTGGCAAAGCAAACAACTGTCCAATTATTTCTAAGACCACCTACTTCCACCTCCATAATATTGCCCACCTCCCCACCCGACCCCCCCCCAACCCACCCTTCAGCCCATATGATGCTGGAACTCTCATCCATGCGCGTCATCTCCAAAGTTGACTATTCCAATGCTGCACTGGTTGGCCTTCCTTTCTCCACCCTCCATAGGCTTCAGTTCACCCAAAACTCTGCTGTCCATACTTTGACGTGCATCAAATTCTGCTTCCCCATCACCCCAGTGCACCTCCACTTACAAAGGCTCCAGACCCCCTCAAAGCCTCAAATTTTAAATTCTCACACCCCTGCTTAAATCTTCCTCAAGACCTTGTGCCCACGCTGCCCCCCCCCCACCCCCCCCCCCCCCCACCCCTCCCTCCACCCCGCCTATCTGAAACCTCCTCCAGGCCTACAGCTCTCTGAAAACTGTATATTCCTCCGATTGTCCTCTTGTGCATTCCCTCTTCCTGTGCACCACCATTGGTGAACATGCCATTAGCCTTCTAGGAACTAAACTCTGGAATTCCCTCCCAAACCTCTCCACCTTTCCACCTCATGCTCTTTTTCTTTAAGACGCTCTTCAAAATCTAAGACTTTGACCAAGTTTTTTCAAAGCACTTTTTCTAGACCCTTTCCACGCATAATTGCAGCACTATCATCATGCAAATCTTGTGTTTTTAAAAATGTTTTTTCTGACGTTCAGTAGATTTTTTTTACACGTTAAAGTTTGCACTATACTAATGCTGCAGTAGAAACAAAAGTCCATGGTGCAACATTGACATCCATGAAGTGAGTTACTTCATAATAGGCTACCCCCACTGGTTACAGTTGCCGAGTGCATAAGAAAGTATTTCCTATTTGTTCTAAGTATAATTTACACCATGTAGTATATTACCAATGGCCATTTTGAATCTCATTGATGAGGACATCCTTCCTTCTATAGGAAGGCATCAGGTTTTGCAGTAGGACTTGATTTCTGTTGTAATTGGGAGGTTGGGAACCAAACCTTTCCAAAAAGGCTATGATTATTCTATACATTGTGTGTGATAATATATATATCTATGTATGTGATTCAAAGCAATTATATTTTGAATCAAAGCAGCCCTATTATACTAGATTGTATTGTACTACTGTCAGTGCTTCAATAATTGCAATATTTTTGAAGACATTCATTACCATCAAATTGCGTAACATAATGACAGATTGCTGAGCATGAGATATTGCAAAAAAAATTAGCAAAATTAACTAGCCACGAAATTAAATAGAAATTTGATGAACTGTGCTAAAATTTGCATACTGAGTACTTCCAAACTCAATAAAGGTTGTACCTATTTCTATTCAAATTTCCGTTATTCTTTGAATTCAATAGCCTAGACGTTATTGTTATCGGTATAAACAGGCGAATGCTTGATGGGTTCATGTGATATTCCCATATTTAGCATTAGGCCAATTATTTTAAAATAGCGGCCTGAGAAATGTCACATTAATATATTAAATATCGCACACTGATATTGGAAACCATAATTGCTAGGCTGACATGATTTGAAAAAGCTAAATCACATTGTTATTATGTTAGTGAGGATTTTATAAAAGAAAGGAATAAACAAAGAACTAAGTGCAAGGTATGGTAGTTGGGTTTTAATTTTTGCAGCTCTATCACAGATACACTGGTGATTCTTTACAGTTGTGAACTAGGACCTTGAACCCAATTCCACCTGAACTGAATTTGAATTTAGAGGTGAATTCTGAGATATCCAACAGGTTTGGAATGGGTTTTTGATTAGCGGAACCCTCCATCATGGGGGAATGAATAATCTAAAGTAATTAAACGCATGGAGGACTGGAGCGCAGGACACACGTGCAGATGCCAATGGTTGGTGGTGTCGGAGGCAGCAAGGTGGGGGGTGTTGGTGGAGATAAAGAACAGTGGAAGTCAAGGGGAGCTGAACTATAAAGTTACCTTGGCTGAAAGTATAGGGATGGGATGGCACAAAATTGAAGAGGGCAGTGCGGTACAGCATTGAGGATGGGGGGGGAAACGGCAAGGGAGGGGGATTCAGGGAGAGGTATTGAGGAATGACAAGGCAAGGAAATTGCAAGGGGGGGGGGGGGGCCAAGACATGGAAGGTATGGAATGGGGATCGGATAGGAAAAAGGAGTGGAATTGGAATGGCATATGGATGATATGACAGGGATGAAAGGAATGGGATTGATATGGCATAAGAATGACCTGGGATGGGATTTAAAGAAATGCTGCTGTAAGACAGATACTAATTTGCAGATGTTTTGTGGGTCTTTGCTTGTTTACAATTAAAACGCAATTACGATTCCTTTTGGCAGTTAAGGAGAGACATTTAATGAAGCTAGGGAAGAGATCTATGAAACAGACTTCTCTACTGTCTGACAAGGTGGTAGTACTGGGAATATAGTGGATATAAAGAGAAGTAAAAGGAAAGAAGTGTTGCTTTTATTTAATGAGAAAAACTGCATCATTAATTGTTGATACACATAAAGAAATTACCTGATAAATGCATGGTTTGCTGAGAAGCGTTTACCTTGAATCAGCATTTCTATGTAGGAAAATTTGAATTTAATGCTTTAGGCACATTTTGTATGATCTTGAGCTTCTGATGAGAATTCAGTGCCTACATTTGACGTGTGGCTTCTGAAAATCATTTAATTTTGGACTTGAGTTTGCCATTGGTTTTCATTGTTACTGAGCTGAGAGAATCTGCTTTGAATATGATGAAGAAACATACACTGAGAAGGTGGTGTAAGATAAGCAGAGATCAAAATCTTATCCATCACAAACTGAATATTTGCAAATGTAGTGCCAGGTGATTAATGTCAGAAATTCTACTCATAGATTACGAGGGAATGATTTAGGACAGACTCCTAGTGAAGTAATGCCTTGATTTTAAAATTCTCAACCTTGTTTGCAGATCCCTCCACGGTCTTGCCCCTCCCTATCTCTGTAATCTCCTCCAACCCCCAAAATACTTCGAGATATCTACGCTGCTCTAATTCTGGCCTCTTGTACATCCTTGATTTTAATCTCTCCACTATTGGTGGCTACACCTTCATTTGCCTAGACCCCAAGCTCTTGAATTCCCTCCCTACACTTTTCTGCCTCCCTACCTCACTTTCCCTCCTTAGAACCTACCTCTTTGATCAAGTTTTTGATCTTCTGACCTAATATCTCCTCATGTGGCTCAGTGTCATACTTTTGTTTTATGATGCTCCTGTGAAGCACTTTGGGTCATTTAATTGCGTTAAATGTGTTATATAAATATGGACTTTATTTTTTTAACTAATAGCTTTACAACACTATGTATACATTCTGACTTGTTTCCTGTAATACAGCAGGTAGATTGATCATGGCAGAAGTGAGAGGATAACAATGATGGTGGCCAACACCCAAGTGCACAATCCAAGTTGCAATGCCAAAGCAGCGATAAAGATTTAAAAAGATGATAGAGTGGTGTTTTTATGATGTCTTGGATGAAAATTCAAGTAGTTAATGTTAGAATAATATTTGGATTAGTCACTAAGCTGATTATTTACTTCTGTCCTAAACTCTACATAAGGCCTGGATTCAGATCTATGCCAATGACAAAACCTAGAACATGAAGTTGTTTTGTTGCAAAAGTTTGCGTTTGCAAAAATAGTAAAAAGTAAAAAGACGGAACTAAAGGCTCTGGCTGGGATTTTCTGGCCCTGTTGTGGGCAGGACCCACTGTGGGTGAGGCGGTGCCCCAGCCAGAAATCCATTGACTTGTGGTGGGACCAGAAGAGCTGATGGCGGGCGGGTGCGGAAAATCCCGCCTCTGTCTCTGAATGCGCTTAGCATTCATAACAAAACAGATGAATTGTCAGCTCGGATAGAAATAAGCATGCATGACCTGTTCCCATTAGAGAGAGTAGGCTGCATGGTGACCAAGGCTAGGACATGAAATATTCAAGGGTGCTTGACATTTCAGAAGGACAGGAAGCTTGGAAAAGGTGGTGGGGTGGATCTGTTAATTAAGGATGATAGTAAATAATGAGAGATGATCTTAATTCTATAGATTATGATGTGGAATCAGTTTAGGTGGGATTAAAAAAATGCAAAGTCACTTGTGGGAGTAGTTTATAGGTCCCCCAACAGTAACTACATTGGGTTGTACAGAAAGAAATAATGGGGGCTTATAAGAAAGGTACAGCAAATAATCATGGGTGATTTTAATCTACATACTGCATACGAATAAGAAGCAGGCATAGGCCATTCAGCCCCTTGAGCCTGCTCCACCATTTAATAAGATCATGTTAGTAACCTCAAATCTGCATCCTGCCTATCCCTGATAATTTGTCATCCTCTTGCTTACCAAGAATCTATCCATCTCTGCCTTAAAAATATTCAAGTACGCTGCTCCCACCACCTTTTCAGGAAGAGAGTTCCAAAGACTCACGACCCTCTGAGAGAAAAAAATTTCACCTCATCTCCATATTAAATGGGTGACCCTTTATTTTAAACAGTGATCCTCAGTTCTAGATTCTCCCACAAGAGGAAATATCCTCTCCGCATCCACATTTAAATTGGATGAATCAGATTGGCAATGTTTGCCAGGAAGATGAGATAATTGAGTGTTTTTTGGGATAATATTTTAAAAATGTGTTTGTTCATGAAATGTGGGCATTTATTGCCCATCTTTAATTGCCCTTGAGAAGGTGGTGATGAGCCATCTTTTTGAACCATTGCAGTCCATGCATGGTAGGAACGCCCATAGTGGTGTTAGGAAGGGAGTTCCAGGATTTTGACCCAGTGACAGTGGTGGGACAGTGATATAGTTCCAAGTCAGGATGGTTTATGGCTTGGGGGGTGGAACTTGAAGGTTGTGGTGTCCTGTGTATCTGCTGCCCTTGGCCTCCTAGGTGGTAGAGGTCACAAGTTTGGAAGGTGCTGTCTAATTTAGTAGAGCAGCATGTTCTAGAGCTAACCAGAGAGCAGTCTTTTCTAGAAATGGTAACGTGCAATTCGACAGGATTAATTAATGACCTCATAGTAAAGGAATCTGTAGGTAGAAGTGATCATAACATGATTGAATTTCACGTTCAGTTTGAGGGAGGAAAAGTGGATCTAAGATTCGTGTTTTAACCTTAAATAAAGGCAATTACAAGGATATGAAGACAGAACTGGCTAAAGTGAAATTAGGTGAAAGGGTAGCACAGTAGAGATGCAGTGGCAGACATTTAAGGAGATATTTCATAACACTCAGCAAAGATATATTCCAGTGAGAATGATGCACCATCCACGGCTAAGTAAGGAAGTGATGCTATCATGTTGAAAGAAAAAGCCTACAATTTTGCAAAGATTAGTGGTTGGTCAGAAGATTGGACAGAATTTAAAAACCAGCAAGAATGACAGAAAAAAAGGGAGAAATTAAAGTATGAGAGAAAGCTAGCTAGAAATATATAACAGATAGTAAGCATTTCTACAAGCATTTAAAAAGAATAAGTGTAACTAAAGTGAGTGTTAGTCCTCTAGAGAGTGAGTCTGGGGAATTAATAATGGTAAATAAGGAAATAACGGAATAGAACTGAACAGAAATTTTGTGTCCGTCTTCACTGTAGATGATACACAGAACATTCCGGAAATACATGTAAATCTGGAGGTGAACGGGAGGGAGGAACTTAAAACAGTTACAATCACGAGGGGAAGGGCACTGAGAAAACTATTAAAACTAAAGGCTGAAAAGTCCGCAGGACCCAATGCACTTCAGCTTAAAGGAAGTGGCTACTGAGGTAGTGGATACATTGGTTTTAATTTTCCAAAATTCTGTTTATTCTGGAAAGATCCCATCAGATTGGAAAATAACGAATGTAACTCCTCTTAACTCCTCTATTCAAGAAAGGAGGGTGACAAAAATTGGTAAACTACAGGCTAGTTAGCTTAACATCTGTCATAGGGAAATTGCTAGGATCTATTATTAAGGAGGTTATAACAGGGCACTTAGAACATTTTAATACAATCAGTTAGAGTCAACATGATTTTGTGAAAGGGAAATCATGTTTGACTAATTTATGAGAGTTCTTTGAGGCAGTAACAAGCAACATGGATAAAGGGGAACCTGTAGATGTGGTGTACTTGGATTTCCAAAAGGCATTTGATAAGGTGTCACATCAAAGGTTACTGCACAAAATAAGAGCTCATGGTGGTAGGGGGTAATATGTTAGCATGGATAGAGGATTAGTTAGCTAACAGGAAGCAGAGAGTAGGGACAAATGGGGCATTTTTGGGTTGGCAAGCTGTAAATAGTGGAGTGCCACAGGGATCAGTGTTGGTCCCTCAACTATCTACAATCTATATCAACGACTTGATGAAAGGACCGAATGTGTGGTTGCTATATTTGCTGATGACACAAAGGTAGATAGGAAAGTAAGTTGTGAAGGGGACATAAAGAGTCTGCAAAAAGGATGTGTGAGATTATTGACATGTCCTCCTTTAGTTAGCTACTATTAGTGAGAAAGTTTTGGCATTTTTATTTGGTCCTGGATGGTGATCATTATATTATGATGACTTGTATTGAACCTGCTAACCGCATTGTTGTGCCAAGGTATGTGAGCAGAATGTGGAGTGGAGGCCGCAACCAAATCACCCTGATCTTATTGAATGGCGGAACAGGCTCGAGGGGCTGGATGGCCTACTCCTGGCTCCTAATTCGTAAGTTCATGTGGTTTTGATGGTGAATTTTCATGATCTGATGCTACAAATTGTTGATGGAAGGAACCTTATTCTTAAGTAGGAATTCTCTGGAACTGGTAATTTTTTGGTGCGCTTCTTGATGGTTGAGTACACTCATTTTTATACTTTGCCTTTTAATCGTGCCTTCAATACCTAGAAGCAAGTTGTTGGGCAGGCCCAAAAAGTTGATAATTGGAAAAAAATGAATCATTTACAGTTATAAATGGAAGCAGAATTTAGGTGATAAATTCATTCAATATTTTTTTAAGAGGGGCCTAACCAGATTTTTGTTGCCCTCAAAATGTGAAAGTGCGTCACGGTACAGGGTTCAAATTCACTGTTGCCTCTGGGATGACGGCTAATAGCTGGTTGATTTGAAAACCTTCCTTTAATATTTAAATTTGATAGTGTGTGAATTTGAGGCTTCCTCCAACCACCCCCCCCCCCCACCCCCACCCCCGGCCAACAAATGTGTTGTTTAATCTTGTTCCTGCAGAATGGCTGTTGATTATTCAGTTGACTTGACTCTTGTCATGCAAATTGTGGCATCTTTCTTGGTGACTGCGCAGGCTAAGATTAGAGGTGAAATGCTGGTCCCACTGACCAGCTGCTGTTTTTTTTTTGTGTGTGTGTGTTTGCCTCTCTAGTTTTTCTTCCCCCCCTTCGTTCTCACTTTTTTTTTTTGGCTGATAATATTCTGATAATGCCATCCCAAGGGGACGAGGCAGTGAGCTGAATAGTACCATCTCAGGACAAGCTGTACGCAGCTGCTAGGATGCGTAATGTGAGGGCAGCTGGCATACCTTGGGGAATGTTTTTGCCTTGGCTGCTGGTTCCTGCTGTTACTATCCCCTCGAAAGCTGTATGGGGATGGGGGAGGGGTGGAAAAAAAAACCTATATTCTTGTTACAGTCAGCACAGAAAACGCTTCGTGAGATATTACTGTTTGAAACAAACGAGCGCCTCCAGCCCCTCATCTTGCAGTATAAATTGTGCTTTTGGACTATCACTGCTGATGGCAATGAGATTATTGGTTATTGTATTGATTCTTGGGAGGCTTTCTAGCTGCAGGATTAATTTTCATTTGCAAGCTTTGTAGGGCAGGGCAAAGACCTTTGAAAAACAATTCAGTTGTGTAAAAGTAAGATACTGTGGATGCTGGAAATCTGAAATATAAACAGATAATGCTGGAAAATCTCAGCAGGTCTGGCAGCATCTGTGGAGCTCTGAACAGTCATGCAGACTCGAAACGTTAACTCTGTTTCTCTCTCCACAGATGCTGCCAGACCTGCTGAGTTTTTCCGTCGCTTTGTTTTTAGTTCTGTCGTGTAACCTGTTCCAAGGCTCTTCACTAGCATAATTTTCCCTCTTTGCCTTTCCTTCTCTTATACTTCATGACCTGACAAGCTTGTTCTTCATGTACAAGCTTAAATCGGGTGCCGCAGGCCATTCGACTCTGTGGGCAGAATTTTCAGGGTGACGTGCGGGGGGGCAGGCCCCACAGGTCAGCGCGTAAAATGACGCGCGGTGACATCGGGCAAGTGTCTCGCTGTCACCGCACGCCATCGCAATATTTCGTTGGGCGGGCGCACGATGAAGTGCGACACGCGCCCGCCATTAATTAATGGGCTAGTTAAGGCCCTTAACTCGGCAATCGACATCGATTGTCAGGCACCCGTGAGATCTTCGGCTCGGCGCACGGGCGCTACGGGCAGGCGGGTAAGTGACTTTTTAATTAAACTCATCCACAGGCGGGATAAGAGGGCTCAGTGGGGTTGTCAATCTGGTCTGTGAAGTATTTATTGCAGAAAGTTTTTTAAACTTGCCTGTGTGATCTGTAGCAGTTCAGAACGAATTCCAGCAGCTTCCTGTGTACTTTGAACCTTCAGGTCAGCACTCTGCAGTCAGGAACCTTTATTGGGCCTGCAGCTTTCCGGAGGCTTCCTTTTAGCCTGGGTATGGGTTCTGACATGTCTAGTGGAGGCAGCTCCCCTGAGGAGGAAAGGAGGGCTGGAATGAGGAGGAGGCCAGGAGTGCACAATCAGCCTCCAAGGGAGCCACCATTGGGAGTACAGGCGCAGGCACAAGGGGCGTAGGGCCAAGAGGTTATCCAAAGTGGAAGGGGCTGCGTGCATTGACCTTCATCCACTTCCGCTGCGACCAGGCAAGCCAGACACAGCGAGCCAGAGGCTTCGTGGCCATTGCTGGCTTCCCCCGAGTCCAGGTTGCAATAGGCTGCACACATGTGGCCATCAAGGCCATACTATCCTGCTGCCAGGGTATACAGGCGGAGAAGCAGCTACCTCAATATGACTGAGGTGCGGTGCCGAAGGAGGCTCCAACTATCAAGGGAGACAGTACACTACATCTGTCAGATGATTGGCCCTGAGATCTCCCCTAACTGTGTGGGTGGACACCCCATGCCAGTGACTCTGAAGTTGCCCTCCACTTCTATGCCTCTGGCTCCTTCCAGGGCTTGATGGGTGATTTTTGCCTTGTCTCCCAATCAGTTGTCCACACTTGTGTCAAGCAGGTCACAGATGCTCTGTTCAGATGGGCATTGACCTTCATCCACTTCCGCTGCGACCAGGCCAGCCAGAGACAGCGAGCCAGAGGCTTCATGGCCATTGCTGGCTTCCCCCGTGTCCAGGGTGCAATAGACTGTACACATGTGGCCATCAAGGCACCAGCAGGTGAGCCCGGTGCCTTCGTCAACAGGATGGGCTTCCACTCTATGAACATGCAGATAGTGTGATCACAGGATGCTGATTCTACAAGTCTGTGCAAGGTACCCAGGCAGCTCCCACGACGCCTACATCCTCAGACACTCCCAGATGCTGGGGCTCTTCAGTGCTCCGGCCTGGCTTGATGGATGGCTGCTGGGTGACAAGGGCTATCTCCTCAGAAGGTGACTCATGACACCTCTCTGCCATCCAAGAACAGAAGCTGAGCAGCGGTACAATAGGAGCCACGCCTCCACAAGGGCTGCGGTGGAGCCATCGGTCTTCTCAAGATGCGCTTCCAGTGCCTGTACTGCTCAGGGGATGCACTCCAATACCCCTCCGATCGTGTCTCGGTGATAATAGTAGCATGCTGCGCTCCCCACAACCTTGCGCTGGAAAGGGGGGACGCAGTGGACGATGAAGACATTGACGCAGTGGATGCGGCTGCACGCGATGAGTCCAGCACTGATTCGGAGGATGGGGAAGTTCAGGGCAATGATGAGGGGCTGAACGCTGACCCGGCACTACACCAAGGAGGCAGGGACACCCGGGAGACTTTAATCCAACGAACCTTCAGCTAGCTCCACACACATGGATCAGGAGGACCAGCCTTGCCTGGTGTTTCCATATGTGGCACTTAAGTGCTACATCTGCCACTTCATCAGCTGCAACTAAGGGCTTTGGACCTAAAGCTCAATGTCCACTCAAACACTCATGACATGTCTGTAAAATATACAAATGCAGCACAAAGGAGCCACCCTCAGCCATGGTAACACATCTGGATTTAATTTCATCCATGATATGGTGCAACAAAATGATAGCAAAACATTTTTACAACCGCAATAAATAATAATTCCCTAACTGAGAGCCAACACAAAAGCACCAGTGAGAAACCCGTGGTGTGCCTAAGGTGTCTTATGCTTACATTTGCGGGTGCAACGTCTTGGTGCCGCCCCATCGCTCGGAGTGGCTTCTGAGACAGCCTGCTGACTCTGCTGTCCTGTTGGCCTCGATGACCTTGGCGGGCGTCCTCTGGCCCGTGGAGCCTGTGCTGGCCCCGCCTGGGAGGGAGTGGCCAGTTCCACAGCTGGCATCTCCCCAGTCATCACAGCCTCAATGGATGCAATGCTCACTGGCAGAGGGGTGGAGGAGCTGCTGCCCTCATCTGCAGTGCCCTGAGAGGAGCCCGCAGAGACGACAGGCAGTTGCTGTGCCAATGTGAGGATGCTTCGCATCTCCCTGCTCACCGTAGATGGATGGGCACCAAGCTGGGAAACTTGGTGCCCAAACCATCTCCCACATTGCCAATGACCAGCTGTGGCCACTGGCGCTGTGAGGGCTTGCAGGTCCGAGCGTATCCCCAAGAGAAGCCGCTCGTTCTCCTGTAAGTCCCTCTCCAGGAGAGTCGCCACTCTCTCCATGGAGGAAGCATGACGCTCTGACATGAGGCTCATGGCATCACTCATTCTCCACGTGGACTCCTCCACCATGGACACCAAGCGAAGCATAGTCTCATGCAACACTCCCAGATGCTCCTGCACACCCGGCTGCACCTCCTGCAGCTGCTGTGTGGCGGACGACTCCGGAGGCACATCATCATGCCCCGACTCAGCATGTGCCTGGTCCCCTGCAGTCCTCCAGCTCTGGCGCCATCAGCACTCTCTGTCTCTGCCAGCTCCTCCAGTGATTATGAAGTACCCTCTCCACTGTGTCCCGGGACACTAGTTGATGTTGCAGTTCCCACCAATGTGCTGGTATCTGCGCTGGTCCCTGACTGGCTGAAATGTTGTGACGCAGGTGACAGTTCATGGCCCTCAGGTGTGAGAGGGGGCATCTGTAATGGAGCCTGGTCGGCAGCCTCTGATGATGCTGAAAATAACAGCAAGGACAGTGGATTAATTAGCGTCCACACAGTGACACACTTCATCCCTTTCCCCCTGGCTCATTATGTGCTCAACCTTCCCGAACCTAAGGAGACGAACATTGGTGGGGTGGCACATAGTCAGGAGGAGGCCCAAACATTACAGGCAGATCCAGAAAGGCTGGTCGGATGGCCTAAGGAATGCCAAATGGAATGTTATGTGGATAAGCGTGAGGTGATGCACTTGGGCAGGCCAACAAGGTATGGGAATACATGAGGAATGGTAGGAAAGTAAGGAGGATCAAAGGGACCTTGCTGGGCATGTTGATAGGCCGGTTAAGGTAGCGGGACAGGTACATAAGGCGTTTAAGAAAGTAAATGCCATGCTTGCCTTTATTAGCCGAGGAATAGAATGTAGGAACAAGGAGGTCATGTTGCAAGTGCAGAAAACACGGCCGAGGCCACAGCTACACTTCTGTGTGCAGTTGTGATCAGCACTTCATGGGAGAGATGAGATTGGAGTGTAGAGAGTGCAGAGGTCGCTGACCAGCATGCATGCTGGGCTGGAGAGTTGGAGTTATGAGGACACATAGCATAGACTGGGGATATTTGCCATGGAGCACAGGAGATTGAGGGGTGACATTTTTGAGCTTCATAACATTACAAAGGGCATAGATAGGGTGGACAGAAAGCAACTTTTCTCCTTGGCGGAGGGATGACTAACCTGGTGGCATTTATTTAAGGTAAGGGGCATGAGGTTGACAGGTGAGTTGATGAGGAACTCTTGCACACAGTAATGTGGGACCCACTGGCTGAAAGAGTGGTGGACGCAGAAACCCTCCAAACATGCAATAAGTATTTGGATGTGCAGTTGTGATGCCATGGCATACAAGGCCATGGGGATAGTGGTCAGAAATAGGATAAGGCGACTTTGGAAGGTGGTTGACACGTGCATCTTCGAAGGGCTGAGGGACCTTTGTCTATGACCCACACGTCTGAGTCTATCAGTCTGTGAATGAGCAGTGTTGCTACATTAATGATTCCAACAATCATCAGTGCTTTGAATGGTGGGAAGACAGAGCGGATGTGACTGTGGACCTCAAATACCTGGCCGCTCCACCCCAGCCTCACTGACACCTGTGGACCTGGGTGCATGGCGCTTTTCAAGCTCCAGGGCCTCCTGCTCAAAACAGCTCAATATCACCAACTGGGCCTAGCCGCCTCCAGTGCGCAAACGCTCATAAGCATTGTGTACATTTTTCTCCTGCAAAACAGAGAAGACCATTCTTTGCGGCTAATCACACATGTACTCTGCACATGCACGCCGCACCCCAACCACAGTGGCCCATCCGAGGCCTCCAGTGCCTCCTCTCCACGCTACTGCTGATCGGTCACAAAAATATAGTATGACCGCTCCCAACCGCCCCCCCACCACCCCCGCCTCCCCTCCCCTCCTCCCCTCCCCCCCCTTGGACACATTCTGCATCCATCACTTTCAGAAATACATGGTCTTAGCTCCCATGGCAAGGAGGCGGCAAGGAGGTGCAGCTAGGTGCGGTGCTGAGGGCAGCAGATGGCTCTTGGCCATGAGATCTTGAGGTTCCCCTTCCACAATCTCATCACCGTGAATAGGACATGCGTTGGAGTTCTGAGTCTGTGCCTAGCTGCATCTCCTGCAGGCTGCCCCCAAACTAGTCATGTGCGACTAAGACCAACACATGTTGCGGGAAGAACCCATCTCCACTTGTACCCTCTCTGAACCTATCTTGATTTTGAGACCAGCTCATTTTTCTCTCTGCTTCCTAGCCCAAGATCAGTTGTAGTACTATCTACTGTAACTCAGCATAGACCATGGAACCTTCCTGGTGTGCATCACTCAGTATTATACCAAGTAATGCACTTATCCACTGAGCAATCCTAGATGTTCTTGACTGAATACCCTTTTAAAAAAAAAATTGTCAAACTATTTCAATTCAGTGCCATTGCTGAATAGTTTATTGATAATCTACCAGCTGGAACAGTAACTGAGAACATATGGAAAAAAAAATTGACTTGGATTTGAAATAGATTTTTTACAGCTTTTCAGTTTTGAACATGGGACTGCATAGCTTTTCCTGTTTCCTAAGTTTTACACAGCATCAATTGGTCAGTCATTGTGCCATCTCCATTTGTAGGTCATTCAGTGGAAACTGTTGAAGCTGAAAAATAGCCAAGAGATTTGAACTGAACCATCCTAACTTCATTTTCATTTATCTGCAAAATAGATGGACGCAGTAATTGGGTGATCTTTTGCGTAATACAGTGAACTTTATTTGTGTTCTGTAAAAATAGATGCTAGAATCAAAGTGAGTGTTTAATCTTTAGAGCTCACTATTGGAAGATGCAGTGATGACAGTGCCTGGGCATCATAACATGTCAGCTGTGGCTCAGTAGGTAGCTCTCTTGCCTCTGAGTCAGAAGGTTGTGGTTTCAGGTCCCAATCCAGGGCTTAAGCATAAAAATCAAGGCTGACTCCATCCCTCTCCCTGGCAATTGTCTGTGTTTAAACCGGTCTGTTTCCAAACTTAGTGTCACATTTGATCCGGAGGTGAGTTTCTAATGGCATTTTCATGCTATCACCAAGATTGCCTATTTCAACCAAGTGATGTAACATTGCTTGACTGTTTCAGCTCATGTGCTGCTCAAACCCTCACCCATGCCTTCATTACATCTAGACTTGACAATTTGAACACACCCCTGGCTGGTCTTCCACATTCTACCCTCCCTAAACTTGAGGTCATCCAAAATTCTGCTGTCAGTGTCTTAACTCGCAGCAGGCCTCATTCCCCGATCACCCCTGTGCTGGTTGACCTACCTTGGCTTCCGCTAAAACAATATCTTGATTTAAAAATTCTCAACCTTGCTTTCAAATCCCTGCATGGCTTCACCCTGCCCGTCTCTGTAATCTTCTCCAACACCACAACCCTCTGGGATACCTGCACCCCTCTAATTCTGGCTTTTTGCGCATTCCTGATCATAATTGCTCCACCAATTACAATTGGGGATACGCCTTCAGTTGTTCAGATCCTAAGCTTTGGAAATCCCTCCTTACACCTCTCTGCCTCGCTTTCCTTCCTTAAGATATTCCTTGAAACCTACCTCTTTTGCCAAGCTTTTGATTATTTGACCTAATATCTCCTTATGTGGCTCAGTTTTTGCTTTGTTTATAATGCTTCTGTGAAATGCCTTGGGACCTTTCATTATATTAAAGCTGCTATAAATTGTTATCATTGTTGTTGCTAATATTCTAGTGCAGTACGGAGGAAGGAGTGCTGCGCGGTTGGAGATGACGTCTTTTGGATGAAATGTTAACTAGGGCCCTGTCTGTCCTCTTAGATGAACATAAAAGATCCCATGACACTTTGTTGAAGAAGAGCAGTGACGTTATCCTTGGTGTCCTGTGCAATATTTGCCTCTCAAACAATATCACAAAAAAACAGATTATCTGGTCATCATCACATTGTTGGTTGTGGGAGTTTGCTGTGTGCACAATGGCTGCTGCATATCCTACATTACAACAGTGAGCACACTTCAAAAGTACAAAAGATGGTGTGAGGTGCTTTTGAGATGTCCGGTGTTGTGAAAGGCGCTGTATAAATGCAAGTTTTTCTTTCTAAGCTTCTAAATCTATATGTAGAAGTTATGTTTGCCTCAACTTGGCAACAAAACTAAGACACTTGCACTATTTATGCAACTTTACATCAAATTGTCAGATTTCCAATATAAGACAGACAGTCTAATGTGTAGCTGCATTCATTAAAAATAAAACAGCAATATTTCAATTTAATTATTTTCCTTTAGTTTTTGTTTGAATGAGGCTTGAATTCCATCAGGGTTTAGTCATGCCTCATGTGGATAGCTGTGTTGACCACTTCACATAATCTCATTTTCAGACTAAATGCATTGATCAAATCTAGTTCATTACACTTCAAAAGAATTGACTGTTCATGTTTCAGTGCATGTTTATTGGCTTCCTTTGCTCTTTGCTATAAGACTCCTGACTTTATGTTGTCTGACCTTTTAGAACGATTTATTATGACACCACATCCTCTAAACTCGTAGAGTGTTGAATAACCTGCGTCTCAGCTACAGCATTGATGATGCTATAAAATTATGGTGTTGTAACATCTAGACATTGTTGATTGCAGTAGCCAAGTACTCGGACAAATTCAATTGATTACTTACTGCTTGTTAAATGCGTCCAAACCCAAACTTGAGTTATTCTTGGACTGCTAGATAGAAAGCAATGATGGCACCAATGTATATTACGAAGTCATGCACTGCATTAGATTGTGGGGCATTATGTTAACTCCTCATGATGTTGGGGCCAACAGAGATTACTGAACAGCCAAGCTCCTCGCTTAAAATTACCACTTAGGCAAAATACTAAAGATAATCAGCGGAAGTCCCCCAGCATGGGCTTGCACCTTCAACTATTCTTTACTTAGCTGTACAGATATGTTTCCCAAATAAGCAGTTTTCTTTCACGAGCTTGCAGAGGGAGGATTGATGGCTTATTCAATTTTAGGGATGGAAGGTGGGTGGTCAGCACCAAAGCCAAATCTAATCCCCTTGTCAAGTTATTTCCACACATGATGAAGTCACTGAACAGCTGTAGGAATTTCTCCTGATTTCATTTATAGTTACATCCCCCTGGGCTTTAGCCTGGAGGACACTGGGGCCAATTTTAGCACCCGTGGCACCCCAAGTCTGGGATTAGGTGTTGAACCTTGGGCCTCCTTGTTTGGTACAGTTCAGTGGCATGTTATCAACCTATGCTTGCACATTCATGTGATTATTGGAATGAGTTTCCTCACTGGAAATAAGGGGCCAAATTTTCACTCCCGAGTTTGGTGCACAGAGCTGGGAAATCTTCCGGCTCTGCAAACCCGACTTGGGAGAAACTTCCCTGAATGGTCAGATTTTCATTCTGGGAGTGCAGGTGCTAACTCGAGTTTGGCCTGCTGCCCCTGGAAGTAATGTGGAATCATTCTAAATATCTATTACATAGTTCAGTATATCAAAAAAAAAACTGTCATGGATAAAAGTCCATTCAATACATATAAATCCCTTCAAATCCTTAATCCCCTTTAAAGACAAACATTTATCATAGACCCACATCAAAGACAGCTAATCCCTTTATAGCCACTTGGAGCTGTCAATCAAACTGTGACCTTACAAGTCCCCCGCTGTAATAATGATAGGTTGTGGAAGCAGTCAAACAGCATTAATACTTTCATGATAACCCTCAGGTTTAAGTCAACAAACATCTATTGAAATTGCAGGCACTGATTTTTTTTCAACTGCAGGCTGTTTTTTCCCCCAAAATTTAGGGAGCTGGGCAATTACGTGACTTGACAGCTTGACAGTTCAAGAATTTATCCACATTTCACACACATTCATGTCTGCTCTTAACAATCCCAGAGGATTACCTGACCTCTCCAAAAGGCTATATGACCTCTCCAAAGAACTCCTGCAGTTTTAGACTTTTATGTCCAATTCGTAAATACCGTGAGCCATTTTTCGGAAATGCCGATAACGAACATTGCTTCTGCGTGAGGGCAGCTGCACTTTTAAACTAGGGGAAACAGTCTCAGAATAAGGCCATTTAGGGTTGAGGTGAAGATGAATTTCTTCAGTCAGAGGATAGTGAGTCTTTGGAATCCTTTACCTCAGAGGGCTGTGAGGCTCAGTTGTTGTGCTGCTAGAATAATATCTTTCAGGACAATATTTTCTTTTAAAATATGGAAAGACATTGCATGATTTGGTGCTTGGATTTTTTTTTAACAAAAAGCTCAGAAGTTCACCTTTGGGCTGGGAGCAAGCTGCCTTTTCCAAGAAATCACCTGACCAGCATGGTACTTGATGGTGGATAGTTGTTTGCTTGTTTGCACTGCAATAGTTTTAATTGATGGAAAGAAAACTGGTTTAAAGGCAAAGGCTAGTGATTTACTGGAAATCACATGACAGATGAGCTTTAATTTTTGAGCTTTGTTTTTGAATGAGGCTGGCACTGAACTGAGAAAGGGAAAAGCTGCCCGGTTCTTGCTCTCTTTGCCTTGCCTGAAACCATGTGATTGTCAGTATTCAGCTAAGAATCCTCATCTCAGTGGAACTTGCATGTATTTGGAAAACCCGAGAGGCTGAGACAAGAAGGATTGACCTGGCTTTATTCTCCTCCATATTGAAGCTCCATTGATGAGAACCTCCAGGCATCTACTGGGACTAGCGATCAGTCTTCACATGAGGGAGCACCAGGTCGACAGCATTGAAACCTTGCAAACTTTATCCTTTTCTTATAAAGCCTTTTTTCAACTGCCCACCTATGCAGAGACATCTGTGTATGTGTGTGTGTGTGTGTGTGTGTGTGCGTGTATGTGTGTCTATGTGTGTGCTGGGGAATTTTAAATGGATAGATGGTTATAGTTCCAGATCACAATTGTGTCTTAACCAGTTCTTGCAACTTGTTTTAAAAATGAAGTTTTGTTTTATAATAAATAAATCATTCTGAGTTTATTGAAAGAAGCCTGGTTAAAGTCTCTTTTAACAGTAACAGAGGTAGATAATTGGCCATTTTGGCAAGTGGGTTAAACTTTCAAACTAATGGTGCGACTTGTGGAGTAGTGGGGCTAGATAACCTGCACACTCCTCCCATCCCGGTCGCAACAGAGCATGTTCAAGATAGAGATTGATAGATTTCTAGATATTAAAGATATCAAGGGATATGGGGATGGGGGGTGGGGGGCGGAAATGTCATTGAGGTAGAAGATCGACCATGATCCAGTTGAATAGCAGAGCAGGCTGATTGCCTAGTCCTGCTCCTATTCCCTATGTTTTTCCTATGTTCCGAATCCTGGCTTTGCAACATTCCCTCAGTACTGCACTGAAGTGTCAACTTGGCTTTTTTGTTAAGGAGTGAGACTTGAACCTACACCTTCTGACTCCGAGGCAAGAGTGCTACCATGGATGACACCTTGAGTTTACCATTTTGCTGGTTGCAGCTTAGCCATTGGTGGTCAAGTTATCTTTAGACCACATCGTTCTTTCTCCAAATTGCAGGGTACTGTCAAGGAAGAGTAGGCAGTGTTTTCAATCTCCTGTTCAGCAATTCTTCTTCAACTAACACCAGCAAACCAGCACCTTCTCAAGGGAAATTAGTGATCAACAGCAAATGCTGGCCTTGCCAGCGACGCCCACACCCCAGGAGAGAATAAATAAAAAGCAGATGAACTGATCCTTTTTCTCATTAGCTGTTTGTGGGACCTTGCTGTGTGCAAATTGGCTGCTTCATTTGCTCAGGTCTCCGTTTTAAATAAAGTAATTCATTGGCTTGATACCTTGAAATGTTTTCCGAATGTGATAGGGTGCTTTACTAGTGTAAATTCTTTCTGTCCTCACCACTATGCTTAGATATGCCTGTAGTGTATAATAGTGGTTGTGGACCAATTGTGACAGTGCTCAGCAATGGGGAAGAAGTTGGAGTGTTTATGGAATGTTGGCTGGGCCTATAGGGGTTATTAATTATCGCTTTTGTTGGTACTAGAAGCATTGCAGCATGAAGGGCTCTGTGGCAGTTGCTTCAGCTCTGAGCTTGAGCCTGAAGCTAATGGGTGAAAATTCAATGCTGAGGTACCTCCGTTGAGAATTCTTAGCCCTGATGGCACAGTTAGCTGATGTATGGTCACATGCACACTGCAAATTTAGTGGTGAAATTTGTGAATAAGGTGAACTGAATGAAGCAATAAAAAGGGAAGTAATAAGTATGAATTTAACCAGAGTGTTAGAGTAGTGATGGCAATTAGATTTCTGTAGCTGTCTTCACATTCAGAGTTTTGCTTCAGAGCAATTTAACAGGACAGTGGGCAGTGAGTGATTTCTGAGCAAGGGGCATGGAGAGAGTTGGAGTCTTCAGGTTGTTTGTGAAGATAGGGAAGTAGTTTGAAGACACTTCAGCTGTGAGATGTAGCTCCCAAGGGCGGAGAAGGTGTAGTAGCCAGTGGTGCAGTAAGGGAGCCAGGGTGAGAGGTTGGTTGGTACCAATATTGTAGGAGTGGAGGATGCATGCACAAAATTGGAGCATGTCATGAAGATTGGGAGGAGCATAGGCATGTAGGTATTCAAAGACATTGATGAGTGTCTTGCAATCTATTGTCTGGCACATAGGAAGTCAATGGAGTTTAGCAAGCTTTGAGATGGTTGTCCTTGTTTTGGATAGATGCAGGGCCAGAGAAGAAAATCATGGGCCCTGGTGCTTCTCCTGTTTCTGGCCACCTTATCCCCCCTTTTACCCTCCCCCCCAACATCCTTCAGACACCCAAAATTGGGGGCCATAGTCACAGTAGCGTTGAACTGTTTTATATAGGTGCAGCAAAACCTCTTGGCTTTTGTGCCCTATGCCTCTATTTATAAAGCCTATCAAATGCTCAGTTTTCAGTATGATACATTTTACAACCATGGCTTTGCCAGACAATTACATACAACTTGGTCGTGCGTATTATGCAGGCAGCTCCGCTTCTTTGAACCTGGCCCTTTGCAATATCCAGACAGCAACATCCATAAGACTTGAACCTCACAAGCCGCAAACAACAATGCCATGTAGAAATAAAAATACCTTGAACATGAGCAGTGTCATTTTCTATTGGTTTCACTTCCAAGTTCAAAAATGGCAAAACCTTCCAGTAAATTAGCACCAGCCAATTCACCTGCAATAATGTGCTATTTCTATCCACACAAGTGGGCTTTGTTCACAAAAAAAATTACACTTTGCATTGAGTGATAAATATTCTCTCATTTTAAATTGAACCTAACCACGCTTACAAATGCCCAACATGGAGCATATAACAGGACAACAAAGATGGTAGAAATCCGAAGTATAAATAGAAAATGCGGGAAATACTCAGCCGGCCAGGCAGCATCCCTGGAGAGAGAAACTGAGTCAATGCTTCAGGTCCATGATCTGCACTAGTTCTGACGAAGGGTCACTGATGTCTGGCAGCATCTGTGCAGAGAGAAACAGATTCCCAACACTTCCCATTTCTATCAGAACAAAAATAACCCCTTTTGCCAGTCCCCCAAAAAGCAACCAGGCCCTTGGGAGCCTCTCATTACCCCCAGCAAGAAACCCAGCAGCAGCTGGTTCAGCACAACATTAAACATAAATTTTTAAAAAAAGTATGAAGAAAACATAGCCAACTTGCTGAGCAAAAAAAAATCAATGCCAAAGTAATAATTTGATCATTAAAAAAAGAGTAATGAATAAAAATGACCATTAAGAAGTGTCAACAGCAGAGCTAAGTAATAAAACCTTTTTGCCTTTTCACTTTTAAACAGAGCAGGAGGGAGACAGACTAGACCCCAAACTCTGGTCACCAGGGAAGGGAGAGGGGACCGGGGGGTTAGCGAAGGAGTTGGGTTTAAGTAACACTGAACTTGTGCTTGCCTCTGGTTGCGCACACTGTAAGCTGGCCTTGGCAGAATTCAGATGAAAGCGAGGGTCAGAAGCGGGTTGCCTTTCAGCTTGCCTTTCTGCCTCTCCTGGCCTGGTGTGTGGCTAGGTTTTTGGGGAGTGAGGAGGGGGAGCGTTTGTGTGTGTGTGTGTGTGTGTCCATACTGAGCAGCGTGTGTGTCCGGCTCACTCCCAGTCTCAGGGTTCTTTCTCTCTCTCTCACTCACCCTCACGCACTGTCACTCTCTCACACGCTCACTCCGCCTGGGCCCAGTAGGTTTGAAGATTAATATCACTGAGGAGGCATTTGGGACGGGTGTGAAGGTGGCAAGATGGGATTCCTCTTTTCCTGTCTAACATTCCATCTGCCTCACTGTTGCTGCAACTGCCACTCTTCCTGACCTCGCTGGCTTGCTCCGCCATCCTGTGAGCGACCCCTGTAGTCCTTGACTGGGTAGGTGCCTGTGTGGGAGAGCGAGAGCACAGGCAAGGACAGACTACATCACCCAGAATGCACGCTAGCTGTCAAAAACAAATGGCCACACAGGTTTGGGCTCTTTCTCCAGGACATTCTGATCTCACGCACTGTAACTTTGTCACGGAGCGGAGTGCTCATTGCGTGCTTGTGGGTGGATACTTTGAGGTGTGAAGTGGCCACTTGAGAGAAGGGTAGTGCTACCAGCAAAGGCAAAAGCTGCAAGTTCAGCCCGGGTCCCCCGACCACATGGGCCCTGGCATTTTGCATCTTGTGCAACCCCTCTCTTGGGCCTTCGGTGGATGGCAAGTAGTTTATGGAGGATGAAGATGGAAAGACCATTGAAGAGTCACTTGGGGAAATCCTGTATTGAGGAGATGAAGGCATCTATTAGGATTTTGCTGATGGTAGGGCTGGGGGAGGGAAGTCAGCTGTATATCTTGCATGTTAAGAAGGAGGAAATGACTGCTCAAATGTGAGGAAAGATATTAAACTCAGGGTTGATCATTGCACTACGGTTCACCATTTCTGGCTTCAATCGCAAAGGTAGCTGAGGAGTTTATTGGAATAGAGCTCAGAGGTGTGTCGGTGTTAGTGAGACCCTAAAAGTAATAGATTATGTAGCTGACCTGAGACATGTTTCTCCACAGTAGTTCTGCTTTGATAACAGAGATTGCTCTGTTTACATGACTAGCAAGCTCGAGAGTGGTAATAAGACCATCAGCTAGATTGAAAGCAGCCTATGTCCTAGACAGCATTTCCATTACCAGGGTAACACCTAGGCCAGAATCTTCTGTTTGGCATGTGGGAGTGGGCCCTGCACACCCTTTGCGTAAAATGACACACGGTGATGTCAGGCGTGTGTCCTGACGTCACCACATGTCATTCCGATCTTCAGTTTGGTGGGCTGCGTGCCCGCCGAACTGTCAAAGGCCTGCTAAGGCCATTAATTACCTAATTGAACTGATTGTCTGGGCTGCCCATCCAACCTTAAGGTTGGCGGGTAGGCGAAGAGCCCAGGCGGCCTTCGCATATCTCATGAAACCTCATCCACGGGCAGGATGAGGCTTCACGAAGGCTTTATAAAGTAAATAAAAATTTTCATTAAAATACATATACATGTCCCGGCTCATGTGACACTGTTACATGAGGGGACATGTCTGAGTAATTTCTTTTTGGTTTATTGCAATGTTTTATTCTTAAATTAATCAGTTCCGCGCCTCAGGGAAACTTTTGTGCTCTTTCACGCGCATGCCCAGACTCTCCCTCCTCCCCCTGCCCGCAAGGTCACGCTGGGCGGGCCTTAATTGGCCAGCCCACGCAAAATGGTGCACAGCCAATCACGGGCGGCGATCAGCTCCGTGTCTGCCCCTGCCCACCCCCAAACCGCTCGCCCGATGGGGAGAAAATTCTCCCCCTAGGTTGTTGATACCCTCAAACTGCATGAAAATTAGTGTTAGAGTATTGACCCAAGAGAGGTCACTAGCTTGAAAATAGTATGGATCCACGAGTTGAGAAGATGTGGCAAATGTAGTGCTGACTTGTTGATGATGTATTGTTCCAGTTTGGATCCTGTCACAGACAGTGATTCTCTAACATGTGAAAATGATGCTGAGCCAGATCTGTCCAGTGATAACACAATTTACATCAGTGTCACATTTAGTACCTGTTCTGGTATTCCCCTAAAGCTCATAGCACAACCATGCAGTTTGAGGGTATTAGCAACCTAGGGGGAGAATTTTCTCTCCGTCGGGCGGGCAGTTTGGGGGTGGGCATGGGCAGACGCGGAGCCGATCGCCACTCGTGATTGGCTGTGCACCATTTTGCATGGGCAGGCCAATTAAGGCCCGCCCAGTGTGACCTTGCGGGCTGGGGGAGGAGGGAGAGTTGGGGCATGTGCATGAAAGAGCACAAAGTTTCCCTGAGGCGCGGAACTGATTAAGAATAAAACATGGCAATAAAGAAAAAAAAAATTACTCAGACATGTCCCCTCATGTAACAGTGTCACATGAGCCGGGACATGGCTGTGCATTTTAATGAAAATTTTTATTTACTTTATAAAGCCTTCGTGAAGCCTCATCCTGCCCGTGGATGAGGTTTCATGAAAAATGCAAAGGCCGCCTGGGCTCTTCGCCTGCCCGCCAACCTTAAGGTTGGATGGGCAGCCCAGACAATCAGTTCAATTAGTTAATTAATGGCCTTAGCAGGCCTTTGACAGTTCAGCGGGCGTGCGGCCAACTCTGGTGCATGCCCACCAAACTGAAGATCGGAATGACATGTGGTGACGTCAGGACACACGCCTGACATCACCGTGCGTCATTTTACGCAAAGGGTGTGCGGGGCCCGCCCCTGCATACCAAATGGAAGATTCTGGCCTAGGTGTTACCCTGGCAATGGAAATGCTGTCTAGGACATATGCTGTTTTCAGTCTACCTGATGGTCTTATTACCATTCTCGAGCTTGCTAGTCTTTTTTTTTGGAAAAATATACTTTATTCATAAAATATCTGGAAGAACATTTCAAACCATTTCAAAATCACAATCACAAAAGTACAATCAGATTCAACTTTTACACATGGATCACAAGGTGCATCAATACAATCAATGAATATTACAATCATTTCAATATGGTCAACGCAGACAATCAGACAATGATATTGGAGTTATCAACATACATCATGTTGCACTCTGAGGTGTTTCAATACATTTATAATACAATTCGTATTCACTGCATACATTCATTTTGAGCTGTACAGCCCGAGGGGCTCTCAACAGTTCCCAGCCCCTCGATGCACTGTGACAGAAAGGTCTTAGACAGCGACCCTTCCCCATTGCGCCTTTGCGGCGGCTGCCCCAAGCTTTAGTGCGTCCCTCAGCACGTAGTCCTGGACTTTGGAATGTGCCAGTCTGCAACACTTGATCGGGGACAACTCTTTGCGCTGGAAGACCAACAAGTTTCGGGCAGACCAAAGAGCGTCTTTCACCGTGTTGATGAGCCTCCAGCTGCAGTTGATGTTTGTCTCAGTGTGCGTCCCTGGGAACAGCCCATAGAGCACAGAGTCCTGTGTCACAGAACTGCTCGGGATGAACCTCGACAGAAACCACTGCATCTCTCTCCAGGCCTTCTTTGCAAAGGCACAATCCACAAGGAGGTGAACAACGGTCTCGTACCCACCACAGCCACCTCAAGGGCAACGTGCTGAGGGGGTGAGATTCCTGGCGTGTAGGAAGGATCTGACGGGGAGGGCCTTTCTCACCACCAGCCAAGCTACATCTTGGTGCTTGTTGGAAAGTTCTGGTGATGAGGCATTCTGCCAAATGACTTTAACATTCTGCTTGGGGAACCATCCCACAGGAGCCATCTCCTTTTCCCGCAGGGCCTCTAAGACATTACGTGCCGACCACTGCCTGATGGACTTGTGGTCAAAGGTGTTTCTCTGCATAAATTTTTCGAGCTTGCTAGTCATGTAAACAGAGCAATCTCTGTTATCAAAGCAGAACTACTGTGGAGAAACATGTCTCAGACCAGGTACATAATCTAATACTTTTAGGGTCTTACTAACACCGTCACACCTCTGAGCTCTATCCCCTAAAGCTGACAGCACAACCATGCATCCACATATATGTGTGCAAACCGTATCATCTTAATCTATATATTTACCTTTGTGTTTGCTTTGGACTGCAAGTTTCAGAGGAAGAGGATTGCTTAATGCAACTGGAAGCTTTAATCCAACTGGCTAATTCAAGGATCCTGTTTTGAGAAGGGTAGACTTTTGTCCTGTAGGCATGTTTTTGTGTGGTTTCATTCATGTCAGTTTTTGGACTTTAACCTAATATTTTTCTTGGCTCATGCCTGTGATGAACTGTGGCTCCCTTTAAACTGGACTGTGCCTTTATCTGCCTTGTAGGCAAATAATTGTGACAAATCCAGGGCATACTCTGTTGTAAAAGTAACTTATTTTCATTCATGTTTGTTAGTTATGGAAAAATATTCAAAACTCCTAAAATGAGACACCACCACAACATCAGACCTCATGTTAGATTTGTTATGAATTTAATAAAGAAATGGATGAATAATCATCTAGTTAATATATATTTCCGTGGGAATTCTTCCACGTGGAAAAAAAATGCTATAATCCATCAACATCCTGCAGGTTACCATTGACCAGAAAGTTAACTGGACCAGCTATGTATAATATATATATATATTGTGGCTACAAGAGCAGACCAGAGGCTGGAAATTCCGTGAATAACTCAACTCCTGCCTCTCCAAAGTCTGTCCACCATCTACAAGGCACAAGTCAGGAGTGTGATGGAATACCCTGCACTTGCCTGGAAGAGTGCAGCTCCAATAAACGCTCAAGAAGCTCAATGCCATCTAGGACAAAGCAGCCTATCCACCACGCTCACATTTTCCCACATTGTACTCCAGCTGCAATATGGATATGCAACAAATCTATTGGGGATAGGATAGCTTCATATGGTGAACTTTTTCCGATGGTTGAAGAGAAAAGTCCCTGAGAGGCAGGTTCTGCCACGAGTGTTGTAAGTGAGCTGGTTATCATGTGTCATTGCGAGTTGTTTTTGGTGTTGGCGCTTGTTGTCAAGTTGCTGGGTTTTTTTGCGCTGCTCCGGCAATGATGAGAAATATTAGTCTGAACTTTTTTATCCTTTGGAAGTTTCAAACTGGCTGTCAGATTCAAACAGCTTCCTTATTTTTTAGACTTTAGAAGGCCTCCTGCATCTGGAGGTGGGCCGGGAGGCAGATGGGCTGCCCACTGCAAGGAGCTGGACAGCCAACTTCAACAATTAAGTCCCCTAGTAGGGGCGGTTTTTCAGGGTGCCCGCACTGAGGCAGTTGCCCTCTGCATGTGGAATCTCCCAGCTTCATGGAGATGGGCCTCCCTGTGCCAGCCTCTGGCAAGGGGCCATCAGAGCTGGAGGTGCCATAGCCCAATAATCCACAAGGGGGTTGTGGGAGAAAAGGTATCCCCATGGCCTCAGGGCATCCATCCAGAGGGGTTTTCCCACCTTCCTATGGCCCCCCGCCCCCCCCCCGCCACAGCCTTCCAGAATACCAAATTAAAGCTTCTCATCCATTTTGAGGCACACTGGCATTCTCCAAGCTGCCTCTCACCTCTCTGAGTGGGGCTGCAGAGGCTTCAGGGCTGCTCTGATTGGGCGAGCAGCAGATAGGTCCTGCCAGTCAATTAGGCCACTCAAGAAGCTGCTTCCCGGAATATTGCTGAGTTGGTTCCGCTGCTGGCAAGTGCCCGGTCAGGACCCCCATTTGGCCTTGAAGCCAGTGATAAAATCCAGTTCTAGGTCCAACCTTGAAAACACTCAATCCCCTTTTATGGGTGTCACATAAATTGCTTTACCAAAGGTGGCACCCAACAGTACAGCACTACCTCAGTACTCTACTGCAGGACTGAGGAGCTCTCTGAGGTGCTGTCTTTCAAACATGAAGAAAAACTGAGGCTCCATCTGCTTTTGCAGGTGGCCATAAAAGATTCCATGATGCTATTTCAAGAAGACAAGGGGAGTTCCTTGGTGCCCTGGCCACCGTTTCCCTCAGCCAAAGATAATAAAACAAATTATCTGGTCTTTTATCTCATGGTTGTTTTTGGAATCTTGCTGTTTGTATATTGGCTGTCATGTTTCTCTACAATACAACAACAAAAATATTTATATAAAAGCAAAGAACTGCGGATGCTGGAAATCCAAAACCAAAACAAAAACAGAAATACCTGGAAAAACTCAGCAGGTCTGGCAGCATTGGTGGAGAGGAGCACAGTTGACGTTTCGAGTCCTCTTGTTCTGTTGAAGGGTCTTGAGGACTCGAAACGTCAACAAAAATATTTAATTAGCTGTGAAGCACATTGAGATGTCCTCAGCTCATGGAAGTTGCTGTAAAACTGCATGTTATTTTTATTTCAGTCTTGTACCTTATTAAGCCTCATGCTACTGGTGCACATAGTTTACAGAAAGGAAGAAACCATAATGATTTATCCTAAAGTTCAATAAACATGTTTATTTTTGCATCGCTGAATCATTTATCAAAAGCTCCATTGCTGCATCTTGAAAATGATGAGATCTCTGTGCGTCTGTTCTGTATCCATTAGCCTCTGCGTGAAGTTATTAAATCTAAACAGTTTGCCTTCACTCTCCCAGGCTTGAGTGTAGTTATGTTAAACAATTTATTCGTGATCTGTTGATGTTAGAACTTTGTAAACCTCAGTGAGTTTTGTTTTGTGACTGTTTCTTCTATGTGAACTTTGTCAACTTCTCAAGTCGCTCCGCAGCTCATGTGCTTAATCACGAGCACGATTTGCTGCTCTCCCCTGTGTTCTCTTCAAAGACACAAAGCCCCCACTGTATTAGCCTCCAGACAATGGCCCCTGAGAACTGGCGTGGAGAGGATGCCCCGGAGAAGTGGAATTAAATCGAGGGTGAACAACCGATTGCCAGGAGGGCTTGAGATTCCTTGGGCAGGATCCTCGGGGGGCTGACGGCGGCAGGAACGGAGGTGGGTGGGTGCGTAATCCCACGCTGCTAGACGACATGCCAGTTTTCCAGCAGCCCTCGACCCCCCCCAAGCCATTTTGGGGAAGGCGGGGTTGGGGATGGGGTGGGGGTGGGGGGAGGGAAGCGGAACGGCCACTCCCAACAAATGACAGGTAGCTAGTTAAGGTAATCAAAAGGCCAATCTACCTGATCACAGCTGTAGCCACGGGCTGCTGTGCAGAGGGATTTCCCCTCCGCAATGGTAGCTTGGCAGTTATGAGCATTTTTCATTTCAATCTTTCTAAAGTTGCCGAGAGGGCACCTCAAGATGGAGGCACCCCCCCCCACACCCCGTGAAATAAGAAGCATCTTACTATTGTAGACAGTGCTCAGGTGAAAGTGCAACTGACATCATCTACACTCAGATAGGTGAACAAGAGAATGAGTGATTAGCAATTTGAAGCGGACAGTGTTTAGACCTAAATTAACTTTATTTAAAAAAGCACATTCTCTTAGCGGCACATTACAAAACACACCTGTTTAAAAAAAAAACTACAAAATTGCATAAGCTGTACTTGGACACCTTCTCCCGTCATTTTTGCTACACTGCCAACAAAGTCAGTGCTTGAACTGAGCAGATTTTAGGGTTTGACAAGCTAATCGTGCTCCTTGACCTTTTTCCTCCCAAAACTCTTCCCTGAAGGCAGTGATTCATGCTGGTACACAATTCCAGAGGCAGTACAGCAGGCCCACAAGGACATCATCCAAATGTTTCCCTTCACGTGCGAATCCAGACAGCGATTGTTTTTCACTATTTGACTCTGGGGGGGTCGACAGAACCAAACCCACGATGGTACACAAACCTGCACTTCCAGCCATGGCAGCTGGACAGTAATCAGGAATGAGGACTTGAGCCAATTACTCCCTTCCGCAATCCAGGGGCGCTTAAGACTCCAGCAGGCACTACCAGCCTGGCTGAGATCAGGTAACGCAACACAGGGCCGAGTACCATACATAAGAAAGTGAGAACGTCAGAGCATAAGAAATAGGAATAGGAGGAGATTATTGGCCCTTTGAGCCACCGATCACTGCTGAATGTTCTACCCCAACTCCACCTTCCCGCACTATCCCCACAACTTTCAAAAATCTATTAATCTCAGTCTTGAATATATTCTGCAAATGCACATCCACAGCCCTCTGGGGTATTGGGTGAGAGTGATCCATATGTCCACTGAGCCATGGGGCAGCCCTGAGAATAAATTCTTTGAAAAGCCACTAATTATCAACATTTTGGTTAGTGTTACACACAGAGCAATGGCACACAAGTTCAACGCCCACATAACAAGTTCTCTATTTTTCCCAGATGCTAACTGAAGGTGAGGCAATTTCTCTTCAGCTGGAGAAAAGGGTAAGAAAGTCTTATCAATGATTGATCACAACACTCTTATACATACCTTCCAGTTGGTGGGCAGATTGACCAAGGCTGAGTTGGAAGTTATCTGCTCCCTTCACAATTGGAGTAGACCAACTACATTCCCAAGTTCCTCAGTCATTAAATTTAGCTTCCTCTCCAGCTTGGTGCAGCCACTCAGAAAAGTGTACACTGCCCTGTATTTACAAAAACATAATTGGGTAACACGAGAAACAGAAAGTGCCCTGCTAAATGCTTTTCAACAAGGAACTGGATATACTATTGAAAAGGAAAAATGTACAGGGTTATGGGGCAAAAGAGCAGGGTAGCAAAACTAATTGAATAGCTCTTTGCAAGAGCATGATGGGCCGAGTGGTCTCCTTCTACGCTATAAGATTCGAGGATATGAAATACACCACAGATCAGCAGATCCGTCAGTATCTGATTGAGGGAAATAGATTAACATGTAGGCTTTAAAGCCTTGTATAAAGTCAAGGTTGAAATGTCAATGTTGCATCTAGACTCTTTCAGATGCAGTGTGCTTACAGTATTCACTGCTTGTTTTTCGGTGGGTCCATGGATTTATTTCTGCACTCAAATAACTCTCAGAATACCCATACCACACTGTCTGCAATGGTTTCCTCATAGATTAATTCATCAACCTATGGAAGGTACGCAGAATCTAATGTGAAAAATGGCCATTCTCTGATGAAGCTATTCACAACAATCTGACAGCCAGAGAAAATAAAATCTATTGAAAGCTCATTCAGCTCTGTTAGTAGTAACAGCAGTAACCTGTTCAGGTCGTAGGCTTAAGATCTTTATTTGTGATTTATGTTCAGCCATGTTTAAACACCTTTTACAGCTAATTCCTCTGGATTAAAGTGCAGTGCAATGACATTTTTAGTTATTGATGATCCACCAACATAATTTACCTATGTTGTAGGTGGAAGTTGTTAATTCTGGATTAAAACCCCAATGGGATCATTAAAAAAAGCTGCAAAAACACATTTAATATGGGTGGGTGGGGGAGGAAGCTAAATGTGTTCCCAGCTGTGCCGAATTCACTGAAGCTGCTTTAATCATGTGTTTAGTGCCGCTAGCTCCCAGCATGCGGGTCTCATGCATCCGGCAGCAACTTGCCAGGACGGTTTAAGGCCAGCAGCCAGGAACCCCAGTGAAAAAAGATCTGCCTGGCCACTGGTTTTAGTCATTCCGATACGTTTACTTTGCTGTTGCTGCTGTTTGAACAAAGCTGAACATCAGAAGCGTAGCACAGAGCACATATAAGCTGCTTTTATACTGGGCTGTTTTAATTCGGGTTCTGAGAGCTCCCGGTGGATTGCACAGTTAAATTTAAGTCCTTTAACCTGGGAGCAGTCTTGTGGGTCCTTTTAGCGGGCCGCCAGAATCAGAGAACTGGGTTGAACAGGAGAAACAGCAGCAGACACCACAGTCATTTCTGACTCTCGAAGGCTCAGCTGGTAGTACTCCTTCCTCTGAATCAGAAGGTTGCAGGTTCGAGTCACACTCCAGAGACCTGCGTGCAAAATCTAGGCTGACACCCCAGTGTGGTACTAAAGGAAGTGCTGCACTGTCAGGGGTGCCATCCTTTGGCTGAGTCTTGAAACTGAAGTCGCATCTGCACTCTCAGATGGATATCAAGTTCCCATGGCACTATTCAATGAAGAGCATGGAGTTCTCCCTGATGCACTGACCAGGATTTAGCCCTCAAGCAACCGCTAAAACGGATTACCACGGTCTTCATCACAGTACTGTTTGTGGGAGCTTTCTCTCCATAGATTGGTCATGGATTTCCTACATTACCACAGCTTACTGGCGCTTCAAAAAGCACTTCATTGGCTGTAAATCTCTTTGGGACATCCTGAGGTCATGAAAGGTGCTATGCAACTGCAAGCCTTTCTTTCTAATACACCTGCACAGATGCATAATTAGGTTACAGCTAGTTCCTGAAAACTACAACAGACCTGGGAGCAGATTGCACTTATAACAAATTCTCATGTCAGTCAGACCAGTCAACTTTCCACAAAGATGAGCCCATTGCTAAAGGTACTAGATGCAGCCAGGAAAACCACTGTTAATTTTCAGCCGTTACTGGACTTGGTAAAGAATCAAGAATGTGCATTTATGTAACACCTTTAAGGGAGTATCGCATCCCAATGTGCTTCACAGGAGTGTTATCAAACAAAGTTTGGCACAGACCCACAAAAGGAGATATTAGGGATATCTTAAAGGACAGGTTGATCGCAGAGCTAACTTTTAAGTCACAGCTTCAAGAAGGGGAGAGAGGTGGGGAGGCAGAGAGGTTTAAGGAAGGAATTCAAGAGCTTGGGATCAAGACAGCTAAGTATCTTCGCATAAAAGCATTGTGCACTTTGCAAGGCAAGGACAGGGCTGACATTTGCACTTGACTTCAGCAACAGAATTGCAGAATCAGAAGAAACCAAAAAAAAGGTCCAGCGAACACTTCATATATTTTAGTATAGTAATCTATTGACTGTACATAGTGCAGCACAAAAAGTATAAGAGTCTTCATGCAGTCTTACAGTGCAATTCAAAAAAATCCTGTATGTGGTATTATGTAGCATCGTCTCTCCTTTACTTCGATCCCTATTGTTCGACTATAGGGGAAGGACATGAGGAATAAAGGAATAGAAGGATATGGTGATAGGGCGAGATGAAGAGTGAGTGGGCGGAGGTTCATGTGGCGTATAAGCACTGGCTTAGTGATAGGGTCGAACGCCTGTTTCTGTGCTGTAAATTCTGTGTGTGTTATGTAAAACTAGCTGTCAGCCTACTCCACAGTTAAACTTTTATAAGCTGTATAAGCTCAGTAGCTTTTTGTTTCACTCTCCGCACTCTTATGTAACTAAATGCTAGTTTTCCTCAGCTGCAATTATTTTATTTTTGAGGTTTAATTTGCACATGGGCAAATGATCATTTTTGAATTTTTCTGAAGCAGTTTCACAAGAAGCAAAAAATTCTGATGGGCCGGAATCTTCAGGTCGGCGTGCGGGGGTGGGCCCCACTCCCTGACGCATAAAATGACGGGCGGTGACATCGGGCGTGTATCCCGACATCACTGCGCGCTATTCAGACCTTCAGTTCGGCGGGCGCGCACCAGAGTTGGCTGCACGCCTGCCAAACTGTCAATGGCCTATTAAGGCCATTTAAATATCAATTAAAATAATTAACAGAGCTACCCGTCCAAGGTTGTCTTAAGGTTGTCGGGCAGGCAAGGAGCCCAGGCGGCCTCCGCACTTATCATGAAACCTCATCCACGGGCGGGATGGGGTTTCATGAAGGTTTTTAAACTTTAATAAAAAATTTTACTGAAATTCATGAACATGGCCCAGCTCATGACACTGACACGAGGGGACATGTCTTAAAATTTTTTTTTGTCTTTATTTAACTTTTTCAAAATCAAGCTAATCTCCCTGAGGCAGCTCTGAGGCCCCGACTCAGCCTATTCCCCCCCGCCCGCACAGGGAGTGCTCAGCGCTTCCAAGTGCATGTCACACTGGGCGGACCTTAATTGGCCCGCCCAAGTAAAATGGCGGTGCGCAGCCGATCGCAGGCGACAATCGGCCGCGCACCCGCCTGCGCCCACTCCCACTCAGCACCCCCGACAGGGAGAAAATTCTCCCCATGGAGAAAATCCTATGGAATCTCTGACGGCCAGCAGCATGTGACCTGTGAAGGAATTGTCATAAGTTTTGCAATATTGATCCGCAATACAGAAACTCAGCATTGTTCAGAATTAAATCATTCAGATTTAAAAGATAAAGTGGGAATATGGCATTGAGATAGAGGATCAGCCATGATCATATTGAATGGCAGAGCAGGGTCAAAGGGCCGAATGGCCTACTCCTGCTCCTAGTTTCTCTGTTTCTGTGTTTCTAGAATCAAAATTAAATTGTCCAGAATCAAAAGCTCCTCAGTTACATACTGTATCTGGTCACAATAGGTGAATTAAATCAGAAATAGAAAGGTGCCTGAAACGAAACCAAGAACAATACAGATGCAAATACAAAGATTACACACAACGCTCCTTTTCTTACAGCTAAGTTTTAAAGAACATCCTCAAGAAGGAGAGAGAGGTGGGGAGGCAGAGAGGTTCAAGGAGGGAATTCTGGAGTTTGGGTTCCAGACAGATAATTATATTTGCATAAAAGCAATGTGCACTTTGCATGGTAAATATCATACTGGTACTTGCAGTCAACTTTAGTAAGAAAATTGAAGAATCAGAAGGAACCAACAAAGGGCCATCTTCCATGTCATGTATTCTTAGCTAAGCAACCTCTAGGCTGTACATAGGCATCACAAAAAGTTTTTTAAAGAGCCTTACAATGTAATTCAAAAAAATCTTGTACATAGTACTATACAGCATAGTCTTTCCTTTATTGTTGGTGTGATTTAGCAGTGGCCAGATCTTCCCATACAAGATAGATTAATGGGCAGGATTTCCCAGTAGGCATGTGGGGGCGGGACCTGCACGCAGACGCGTAAAATAACACGGGATGACGTTGGGCGGAACTCCCAACATCACTCCGCATCATTTCAATTTTCAGGTTGGCGGGGGTGCAGCCGAATCAGCTGTGCACCCACCGACTTGTCAACAGCCAGCTGAGGCCATTTTAAAAGTAATTGCAGTAGTTAAAGGATCTGCCCGTCCAACCATAACGTTGGCGAGCAGGCCGGGACCCCTGGCGGGCTTCAGAGACAGCATGAAGCCTCATCCATGGGCGGGATGAGGTTTCATGTAGGTTTCTAAAAATTTAATAAAAGTTTAACTAAAAGTGATGGACATGTCCCAACTCATGTGACAGTGTCAGGGAAATTTTATTTTTCTATTTTTAGCATTTTTGAATTTGGCACCGATCTCCCTGAGGCAGCACTTAGCCTCAGGGAGATGGGTGCACTCTTTTGTGCGCATGCGCAAAAGAGCGCACTCTCGGCTTAGGGAATACCCCGCCCGAACAGGGAACGCATAATGCTTCCTGGCGGGCATCACGCTAGGCGGGCCTTAATGGCCTGCCCACGTAAAATGGCGGCGCGCCCCCATTCGGGGGCACCGATCGGAGGTACGCCTGCTACTTCCCCCCCCAATTGGGGGGGAAATTCTGCCCGATGGGTTGCAAAATATTTAACAGACAGTAAATCCAAATACCTGAGGTCATTGAAGATACTGTATTAAAGTCTCCGTTAATTTACCCTATCTATCCAAGTCTTGCGTTTAGTATGTCTCAATCATAGCACATGGTAGGAAAAATGTCATGATTGGTATAAATGTCCCTCTGGTTGAAAAACCAACAAATCAAAACAATAACTTTTTAATTGCTCAAACACAACTGAGCAAAATAAATGGGTTGGGAGCTATTATTCATCAGGAAAGTGGCTCACCACCACCTTCTCTCAAGGGCAATTAGGGATGAGCAACAAAACGCTCACATCCCATTAAATGACTTTTTAAAAAACTTCATAAACTGTAACTAAATTACTTGAAAATCAAATTAACTCATGGGGGTGCCAATCGGAGGGCCACCCGCCCACGCACCTCCCCATTGGGAGGTTCAGCCCTTTGCCCCTGAAGTACTTCGCTTATTGAAAGCCCATTGAAATAAATCGTCTTAATTACTGGAATTGATGAACTTTTCTTATCAAGAGGAAAAGTACCTTTACTGTATCCATTCTACCTTCAATTCATTCAAAGCAAGTGCAAATTTGCATGTTATAGTCATAATGCACCTTGTCGAAATGCTGTATGGAATTGTAGTGGTGATTGATGCCTCTGTCTTGGATGTGTTGTAAAGAAGGTTTCGCACAAAAAAGCCTCACCTCAAATATAAAGGTGCTTTGTTAAAAATTAAGTTAAGCCTTGAATTCAGTGTTGCAGCCAGGAGCTGTTTCTTCCCAATTATTTGTTTCAAACAAGTTGTAATGCTGAATATGCAAAAAAAAAAGATAGCTGGGATTCCAGTTAAGTTGGATTGTTGTAGGTAACACCTTTGCAAACCATTTTTTAAATCTTCTACCAGAGGCAATCAATCTCCAAGCTCGTCATTGTACCGTTGACCTCACTGGATAGGGATGACTGTTTTTACCTTCTACTGTGATGATGGATGTTTTCAGAATTAGCCGCTCACTTAGATTAACGTTGAGACCTGTGACTGCTGTCAGCAAATTTTAAATTATGGCAGTGTTACTCTGTCCTTCATACAAATTATCCATCAAGATATGAGTTTACGTTTTATCAATAGAGCTAACAGCACATTACTTGCTTCCTCACAGTGTTAAATCTGCATTGAGCAATTTATTCTAGCCTTGGAAAGAAATTTGGAGTATCTGCAATATTGCTATATTAACAATGGTTCAAACACGATGGAAAATTGTCTCTCTTCCCCACCTTCTCCATTTAATGTCCCTTTCTCCCCTAAAGGTGTAGACTCAAGCCATGGTATTTTTATTACTGCACCAGCCTGGGTAGTGAACACCATGTCAAAACATAAGAAATTAAGAAATAAGAAATTGGAGTAGGAGCAGGAGTAGGCTGTTCAGCTCTTTGATCCCGCTCCACCATTCAGTGAGATCATGGCTGATCATCATCTTCAACACCATTTTCCTGCGCTATTCCCGTATCCCTTGATGTTTTAATATGCAGAGAATTCCAAAGATTCACCATCCTCTGAGTAATGAAATTTCTTCTCGTCTCAGTCCTAAATGGCCTACCCCTTATTCGGAGACTCTGTCCCCTGGTTCTAGACCCTCCCAGCCAGGGAAAGCATCCTTCCTGCATCTACGCTGTCAAGCACGGTAAGCATTTTGTATGTTTGAAAGGGATCACCTCTCATTCTTCTAAAGTCCAGAGAATGAAGGCCCAGTCTATTTAATCTTTCCTCATGGGATAATTCCTCCATCCCAGGAATTAGTTTAGTGAATCTTCATTGCACTCCGTCCATGGCAAGTATATCTGTCCTTAGGTAAGGAGACCAAAACTGCACACAATACTCTAGGTGCGGTCTCACCAAGGTTTCCTATAATTGCAGTAAGACATCTTCGTTCCTACACTCAAATCATCTTGTAATAAAGGCTAACATACCAATTGCCTTCTTAATTGCTTGCTGTACCTGCATGTTAACTTTCAGTGACTCATGAACCCAAGTCTCTTTGAAGTTCAACACTTCCCAGCCTCTTACCATTTAAGAAATCCTCTGTATTTCTGTTTTCCCTACCAAAGTGGATAACCTCACATTTCTCCACATTGTCTTTCCATCTGACAAAATTTTGCCCACTCACTAAGCCTCCCCAAATTCCCTTGAAGTGCGTTTGTATCCTCCTCACAACTCACACTTCCACCTAGTTTTGTGTCATCTGCAGACTTGGAAATATTACGTTTAATCCCCACATCCAAATCATTGATATAGATTGTGAATAGCTGGGGCCCAAGCACTGATCCTTGAGGTACCCCACTAGTCACAGCCTGCCAACCTGATTTGCAATGCAGGTTATCGGATAGCAGAGGATCATCGGTGGCCACAATCTTGACTGATTTTTTTTGTTCCCTGCGTGCCCCACCCCCACCTTTGACCAAGAATGTGAAACTAGTATTTAGTACCCATGTAGTACCCATTCCCAGCACTCCAGCTGAAGTCAACAATTATAGGAAACCTTGGTGAGACCGCACCTAGAGTATTGTTTGCAGTTTTGGTCTCCTTACCTAAGGACAGATATACTTGCCATGGACGGAGTGCAATGAAGATTCACTAAACTAATTCCTGGGATGGAGGAAATATCCTCTGAGGAAAGATTAAATAGACTGGGCCTTCATTCTCTGGAGTTAAGAAGAATGAGAGGTGATCCCTTTCAAACATCCAAAATTCTTACCGTGCTTGACAGCGTAGATGCAGGAAGGATGCTTTCCCTGGCTGGGAGGGTCTAGAACCAGGGGACAGAGTCTCTGAATAAGGGGTAGGTCATTTAGGACTGAGACGAGAAGAAATTTCATCACTCAGAGGGTGGTGAATCTTTGGAATTCTCTGCATATTAAAACATCAAGGGATACGGGAATAGTGCAGGAAAATGAATCTTGAACTTCCATGGTCAACAGGCCATGTGTCCAGTGCAATGTAGTCATTGCCATTGGTGGAACATGGGAATTTCTGTCTTAACACAAAAATATACTTATCATTGCATTTGAAATGTATAGCATCTATTTCCACTGATCAGTTCAAACTTCAATTTCTATTTACCCAGTCAAAGAACCTGTGATATGATGTGGTGGTCAGTCAATTCCCCAAGTGCATTCCAAAATCTGCTATTTTCAATTTTCGTATTCCTACCTTTTAAGTTGTGCAAAATATAGGCACTTGATACTGGAACTGAGTCGATTTGAGGATTTAAAATAAAACCTTTAATCTTAAGCTAGCTGCTAGCTGTGTTGCTCACACTTGTTCTGCGGTCTGCGGTATAGTTGTGAAGTTTCACTGTTTAACTGGGACTGCGCCCCTGTAGCCAGCCTGGGAGAGAGCTGGTAAGATGGTCACAAAATGCTGATAAGCAAAAGGCAGAAGACAGCTGAGGTAAAGCAACCACAAGCTCTCTGTGTGGGGGGGCCTGACGACTGATGGTGTGGCAGTTGGAGAAAGCTACTTCTTTTGACTTTCCCTTTTGGTTTCTGATGGCATGGAGCAGGTGAATGAATGGTGAAGGGGAGAGGGGATCCTGACTCAACGCTAAAGAAATAGCCATTCATCCGAGAGCCACTAAGAACTAACAGGAGGGTTTGTGGTTGCTTTGCCTTGACAGTCTCGAAGTAAGCCATATGGCAACAATGCTCAACATGGCCTCCATCATATAGTTCACAACTATACCGCAGACCGCAGAACAAGTGTGAGCAACACAGCTAGCAGCAAGCTTAAGATTAAAGGTTTTATTTTAAATCCTCAAATCGACTCAGTTCTAGTATCAAGTGCCTATATTTTGCACAACTTAAAAGGAAGGAATACGAAAACTGAAAATAGCAGATTTTGGGATGCACTTGGGGAATTGACTGACCACCATATCATATCACAGGTTCTTTGACTGGGTAAATAGAAATTGAAGTTTGTTCTGATCAGTGGAAATAGATGCCAAACATTTCAAATGCAATGATAAGTATATTTTTGTGTTAAGACAGAAATTTCCCATTCCCAAAAGACTAACAGCGTTCCATTTCAAAAAATAATACAGAAGCAACAAAACTATTTTTTATACCCAAAGAGCCAAAAATACAGACTTTCTGGACAATATTAAGCCCACCCCTTAAAACAACTATTACCAAAGCAGCAGTCCTGGAATCGGTGTTACGACGTTTTTCTGGGAGCAGTTTGTTCTTGAATTGAACAGGAAATCTTGAGTGATGAGGTAGTTTACATTCTGGCGTACTGTTTACAGCATTGATCTCCTTATTTAAGGAAAGATATCAATATGTTAGAAGCAGTTCAGAGAAGGTTTGCTAGACTAATACCAGGAATGGGCAGGTTGCCTTATAAGGAAAGGCTGGACAGGCTAGACTTGTACCCACTGGAAATTAGAAGAGTAAGAGGTGATTTGACTGAAACCTTTAAGATCGTGAGGGGTCTTGACAGGGTGGATGTGGATAGAATGTTTCCTGTTGTGGAGAATCCAGAACTAGGGGGTCACTGTTTAAAAATAAGGGGTCGCTCATTTAAGCTGGAGATGAGGAGGAGTTTTTTTCTCTGAGGGTCGTGGGTCTTTGGAACTCTGTTCCTCAAATGGCAGTGGAAACAGGGTCTTTGAATATTTTTAAGATGGAGCTAGATAGATTCTCGATTAACAAAGGAGTGAAAGGTTATTGGGGGTAAGCGGGAGGTTACAATCAGATCAGCCATGATCTTATTGAATGGCGGAGCAGGCTTGAAGGGCCGAGTGGCCTACTCCTGTCCCTCGTTCCTAGTTCATATTTACATGAAGCCTTCATTCCCAAGTCTTCATTGGGAGCAGATTCCAAGAAAGCGATTGTGTAAACTTAGGTGTGGTACTACTCAGAAGCAGAATGGAAGGAAGGGATTGGCACCCAATTTTTAATAGAATAGTATCATAGAATAGTTATGGCACAGAAGAAGCCCATTGTGTTCATGCCAGTTCTCTGCAGGAGCAACTCATCTAGTCCTGCTTAGCTGTCTTTACCCTGTAGCCCTGCAAGTCTTTTCTCCTTATATAAATATCCAATTCTCTTTTGAATGCCTTGATTGAACCTGTCTCCACCACAGTCTCAGACAGTGCATTCCAGATCCTAGTCATCTGTTGCAAACATGCAACAAATTGCAACAGGACTAGCATTGCTTTAAATCAGTGTACTTTGGTTATTTACTCTTCTGTGAAAGAGAGCAGTTTCTCCTTATCTACTCCATCCAGACCCTTCATGATTTTGAACACCTCTAGGAAATCTCTTAATCTTCTCTTTGCTAAGGAGCACAGCCCCAGCTTCTCCACCTTTCTGTGTAACTGAAGTTTCTTGTTCCTGAAGCTATGCTAGTAAATCTTTTCTGCACCACCTCTACTGTCTTCACATCCTTCTTAAAGTGTGGTGGCTAGAATTGAACACAATGTTGCAGTTGCTACCAAACCAGTGTTCCATAAAGATTCATCATAACTTCCCTGCTTTTGCATCCATTCCTGGGTGTTATTTGGGAGCAGGGTGGAAAATTGACTCCATTATATCATTTTTAGGTACATAGAGAGTCACATAAAAATAAGTAATTGTATGTAATGCACTTTGGAACATCTTGAGAGAGGTGATAAAATGCAACCTCAATGCAGGTTTCTTTTCTCCCATCTTTTGCTAATGATGGCATGTCATTTATTTTATTGTAAAACATGTTCAGGCCTGCCTGGCTCCATTGTGTTGTGTCGAACGTTCTACTGTCATTTGATCTAACTCTTACATCGATTGGTTTGGAATTGTTCTGTAGTTTCATTCATTGCAGGTCATTGCTAGCATATAACAGATAAAATTTTCACCATTGACCTCTGACCATTGTGCTTTCAATAATTTTACTGATAAAATACCTGGAACAAAATTCTGTATTGCTTAAATTGTATATTTCTTAGCATGTGACCATTGTTGTTGTGTACTTATACTGTTTAGAATTGAGTCCTTTATTACACTTCTGTGTAACCATTACATGGTAATAGGATTAGCTGATGCTAAGTGCTTAATGAGGAGTATTGTATTGCAGTCCTTATTCACTGTAATGATGTTTGTAATTTTAATGAGTATAATCAATTTTACTGTTGTGCTAGAAAGTTGGTATAGTTCAGTATCTAAAAGAAATTATGTACTTGAAGGAAAAAAAGGACATCGATTTTTGCAGAGATAAAACCAAAAAACTACTGCGGATGCTGGAAATCCAAAACAGAAACAGAATTACCTGGAAAAACTCAGCAGGTCTGGCAGCATCGGCGGAGAAGAAAAGAGTTGACATCTCGAGTCCTCGAAACGTCAACTCTTTTCTTCTCCGCCGATGCTGCCAGACCTGCTGAGTTTTTTCATCTATTTTTGCAGTTGCTTCATAATGTTGAAGGCTATTGCGTTTTTCTTCATTTAAGTAGCAAAGGTTTTCTGGCAAATGTGTCTCTTGAGTCTACTGTTGCATAGTTAAATGACATGATGAACAAAAGTAAGATACTGATGTTCTCTGTTCAAGCTCCAGTATCCTTTTAAATTAAGCAACCCTTTGGCACTTGGCTGAGCAAATGCAGGAATAGGGTGATTCCAGTTCCTTTCTTGTATCTATGACAGTCAAAATAAATATCACATTATCAGTTTAAGAAAAAAAATCTGTTACAATACAAGTATAAAATAGAATCATAGAATGAAAATGGTTACAGCACAAAAGGAGCCCATCTGTGCTGGCTCTCTACAAGAGAAATTCATCTAGTCCCACGCACCCGCACTTTCCCCTTAGCCCTGCAATTTTTTTTCTCTTCAGATAACTATCCAACCCCCTTTTGAAAGCCATGATTCAACCTGCCTCTACCACATTATCAGTCAGTGCATTCCAGATCCTAACCACATTCTGTGTGAAAAAGGTTTTCCTCATTTCACCTTTGGCTCTTATACCAATCACCTTAAATCAGTGTCCTCTGGTCCTCGACCCTTACCCCAATGGGAAACGTTTCTCTATATCGGCTCAGTTCAAACCCCTCATGATTTTGAACCCCTCTTTCAAATCTCCTTTTGGTCTTCTCTTTGGTCCCAGCTTCTGCATTATGTCTATCTAACTGAATCCCTGGAACCATTCTTGTAAGTCTTTTCTGCACCCTCTCAAAAGACTTTACATCCTTCTTATAGTGTGATGCCCAGAATCAGACACACTATTCCAGTTGAGGCCAAGCCAGTGTTTCATAAAGGTTCACCATAATTGCCTTGCTTTTGTACTTCATGTTACTATTTATAAAGCCCAGGATCCCAAACGCCTCCTCAACCACCTCCTTGATCTGCCTTGCCACCGACCATGGTTTGTGCACATTTACCCCCAGGCCCCCCGCACTTGCATCCCTTTTAGAATTGTATGCTTTATTTTATATAGCCTTTCCTCATTCTTCCTACCAAAATGCATCACTTCACATTTCTCTGCATTAAATTTCATCCACCTATCTGCCCATTCCACCTGCCTGTCTGAGTCCTCTTGAAGTCTATCACTATCCTCCTCATAGTTCGATATACTTCCAAGTTTTGTGTCATCTGCAAGTCTAGGTCATTAATAAAAATCAAGAAAATATCAGCCATTGTTAGAAGTGTAAAAATGACCCATCTTAATTTTTGAGAACATTATTAATGAAACTCAGGCAGTCTAAAGAGGTTTAGCTTTCTGATGGTTCCACAGCATTGGAGCGTGAATAGCTGGAAGCTGCAGTTACATGGATAATTTAAATGCATTCATAAAGACAGTCATCTCTCATAATTTTTTGTACATGTGGGGCCTACTCTTCCTCTGGGCCTGGGAAAATCCGACCTCTGTCCTTTATGGCTCGCAAGCTACACACCCAACCCGTGTGACTTCACGTGCCATTTTTGTGTTTTCACACCGGGGTTGGGTTTGCAGTGCAGTTTGAGTCATGCTGGGGTGCGCGAGGAGCTTGGGTGTGCGGAGATGAGCTGATTAGTAGGCCCTTCTCAGTTCTCAAACAAAGTATCCCAGTTCCCAACAGCTTTTAAAGGCCCCCTAAACCTCACGCCCCACTTCCCTCACCGCCTCCCCCCCCACCCACTTCCCATGCCAGCGCATGCTCAGCCAGATCACCAATGCCAACACCAAGCCCCAGATCGCCCATGTCACCTTGATGCCCCCATATATCCTCAATGCCCCTCAGATCACCCATGCCACCTCATGCCATCTCTCTACTCCTCGTGTATCCTCCATAGCCATTCACCCAGCACGCACAATGTACAGCTTTCAGATTTCATGCAATATCAGTAGAAATATTTTGCATTCCTTGGAGAAAAAAATAAACCTTTCACAATTCTCCAAATCATTAATACCTAGAAGAAAATGCATTCTGCCAGGTAGAAAAACAACCTTGTAACACTTGTAATCCTATTAGCTGTGTCAACAAACCAGAAACCACATCAAAGGGGCAGTCCGCTCGTACAACTTATTGAAAAGGCCATTCATTCTCAGATGAATGGAGCACCTACTATGTTGAAACCCACTAGAACTTGAAACTCAGCCAAGCATTTGGAAAGGCTACAGCTGTCCAAACAGTAGACTACTCTTTGGGAAGGAAGGGGCAGAAGATGCTCATTTCAATTTCACAGCAGAGTGCCTGCCAATCAATGTAAAGCAGCAGATGGTTAGATTTCTTTCCAGTCTAGATTTTTTTCATGTGTCAAAGCCATTTGTTTAAAAAATAAGCCAGAGCCATTTAAATCACAGTAGAAAAGATGACAGTTCCGCTTGCAGGGCTTTTTATAACATTTTTCACTGCATTATGGCGCTTTCTCTATTGGAAAAGCACTGTAATGCATGTGAACAAATACACAAGGTTGGTCAACTTCCCTTTAAAGGATTCATCCTTATGATGAATCACTGCATTAAAAATAAATCTACATTACAACACAGCACCTAATAGTAACATTTGAGGGTGTGAAAACACTTTACACTTACCTTTCAGTATGTTCCTGACTCCTCAGCAGCCTTTTCATTTTCTTCACAAATTCTCAAACCTGGCCTGCTTTTAATGGACTTCCAAAATCTCCACCACCAGATAAAAATGGTGCACAGGAGGAAATCCATTTTAAAAAATTTCCTTGGATGTTGCTGGCTAGGCCAGCATTTATTGCCCATCCCTAATTAAGGGTCAAGCACATTTCTGTTGGTCTGGAATCACAGACCAGGTAAGGATGGCAGATTTCCTTCCCTAAAGGGCATTAGTGAACCAGATGGGTTTTTAACAACAGTCAACAGAGGTTTCATGGTCATCATTAGACTTCTAATTCCAGATTTTTATGTGTTTGAATGCAAGTTCCACCATCTGTCGTGGTGGGATTTGAACCTGGATCCCCAGAGCATTACCCTAGGTCTTTGGATTGCCAGTCCAGTGACAATACCGCTGCGCCACTGCCTCCCCCTTTTAAAACAGGGAACTTGGCCTCAGCAAGGGAGGGTGTGCGATTTGCATTCTAGGCATTCCCGAGTCGCATAAAGGCCAGAGGAAAATGGCGCGGGGTTGGGAATGCAGAGGAAAACGGGATTTCCTTAAAAAAAAACCAAAGCATGGCCATTAGTGCACCAAAACGCACCTCCGCGCCCAGATGAAAATTCAGCTCATGATTTACCTGTGATCACTCTAGAAGAGTGAAAATATTCTGCTATTTTCATCAGTCTCTGGTTAAAACAGCCTTTTCCTTCATGTGACAAAATCATGTCTTCAGTTTCTGCTTTTTTGAAAAAAAATTTTGCAATAAAACACCCTTTTAATTTGTGTGGTGCAGAATGGGGAAACTAAATAGCCGTAACAGAGGTTGGCAGTGGTGACAGATCTGTCTAAAGGCTGATTTCACTAGTACATATCCAGTTCAGTGATCCAGTGAGAAAATGGAGGACTTGTATTAGACTTGTTCTGATTGAAGTTTTTTCTAAAAGAAGAGATGTCAGTTCCATATCACCTTGATGTTCTGACTGCATGTGTCACTGAGTCTTCTGAAGTTGCTTCTGATCAGAGAGATTAAGATGGCTCGTCAGGAGCAAGTGGGAAAAAAACAGGGGAAATCAACTGAACAAGATCAGAAGAAAGCTATGAGGAAGGCTATTTGCTTTCTCTGTGTCCATGTATCCAGAAGGAGCCTATCCCAGAACTACATCCAGCTGCTTGGAGTTTTAACTTTGAAGGCCATAACCATAAGACCATAAGACATAGTAGCAGAAATTAGGCCGTTTTGCCCATTGAGTCTGCTCCGCCATTCAATCATGGCTGATAAGTTTCTCAACCGCATTCTCCCGCCTTCTCCCCGTAACCTTTGATCCCCATACCAATCAAGAACCTATCTATCTCGGTCTTAAATACACTCAATGACCTGGCCTCCACAGCCTTCTGTGGCAATGAATTCCATAGATTCACCACTCGCTGGCTAAAGAAGTTTCTCCTCACCTCTGTTCTAAAAGGTCTTCCCTTTACTCTGAGGCTGTGCCCTCGGGTCCTAGTCTCTCCTACTAATGGAAACACTTTCCCCATGTCCACTCTAACCAGGCCTTTCAGTATTCTGTAAGTTTCAATCAGATCCCCCCATATCCTTCTAAACTCCATCGAGTATAGACCCAGAGTCTTCAAACGTTCCTCATATGTTAAGCCTTTCATTCCTGGGATCATTCTCATGAACCTCCTCTGGACCCTCTCCAGGGCCAGCACATCCTTCCTGAGATACGGGGCTCAAAATTGCTCACAATATTCTAAATGTGGTCTGACCAGAGCCTAATGAAGCCTCAGCAGCACATCCCTGCTTTTATATTCTAGTCCTCTCGAAATAAATGCCAAGATTGCATTTGCCTTCCTAACTACTGTGTCAACCTGCAAGTTAACCTTAAGAGAATCCTGGACTAGGACTCCCAAGTCCCTTTGCACTCCAGATTTCTGAATTCTCTCCCCATTTAGAAAATAGCCTATGCCTCTATTCTTCCTACCAAAGTGCATGACCTCACACTTCCCCACGTTGTATTCCATCTGCCACTTCTTTGCCCATTCTCCTAGCCTGTCCAAATCCTTCTGCAGCCTCCCCACCTCCTCAATACTTCCTGTCCCTCCACCTATCTTTGTATCTTCTGCAAACTTAGCCAGGATGCCCTCAGTTCCTTCATCTAGATCATTAATGTATAAAGTGAAAAGTTGTGGTCCCAACACTGACCCATGTGGAACTCCACTAGTCACCGGCCGCCATCCTGAGAAGGACCCCCTTATCCCCACTCTCTGCCTCCTGCCAGACAGCCAATCTTCTATCCTTGCCTCTAACACCATGGGCTCTTATCTTACTGAGCAGCCTCCTGTGCGGCACCTTGTCAAAGACCTTCTGGAAGTCCAAATAGTTAACATCCATTGGCTCTCCTTTGTCTAACCTACTCGTTACCTCCTCAAAGAATTCTAATAGATTTGTCAGGCATGACCTCCCCTTGATGAAACCATGCTGACTTTGCCCGATTTTACCATGCACTTCCAAGTATTCTGAAATCTCATCCTTAATAATGGACTCTAAAATCTTACCAACGACCGAGGTCAGGCTAATCGGCCTGTAATTTCCCGTCTTTTGCCTCACTCCCTTCTTAAACAGGCGGGTTACATTAGCGATTTTCCAGTCCTCTGGGACCCTCCCTGACTCCAGTGATTCCTGAAAGATCACCACTAACGCCTCCACTATCTTTTCAGCTATCTCCTTCAGAATTCTGGGGTGTAATCCATCTGGGCCAGGTGATTTATCCACCTTCAGACCTTTTAGTTTTCCTAGCACCTTCTCCTTGGTAATGGCCACCATACTCACCTCTGCCACCCGACTCTCTTGAACTTTGGTGATGTCACTCGTGTCTTCCACTGTGAAGACTGACGCAAAGTACCTATTCAGTTCCTCCGCCATTTCTTTGTTCCCCACTACTACTTCTCCAGCGTCATTTTCCAGCGGCCCAATGTCCACTTTTGCCTCTCTCTTACCCTTTATATATCTAAGAAAACTCTTGCAATCTTCTTTTATATTACTGGCTAGTTTACCCTCATATTTAATCTTCTCCCTCCTTATTTCTTTTTTAGTTGTCCTCTGTTGGTCTTTGTAGGCTTCCCAATCCCCTGGTTTCCCACTGCCCTTCGCCGCATTGTATGCCAAAAGTTTATGCAATATGCCAATCACTTCCACGTGGAAAAGCACTGCCTAATGTTTGTGACTTTTACTAATTTGTATGTCCACTTGTTAAATTGGAGTTGGTTGGAGTTGTTTTTGTGGTTAAGCTTTTCCATTCACTTAATTCCTTTTTCCACATCTGTAAGGCATTGAACTCACCCTCTCTCAACAGGGGCCTGGAATCCCTTTCCCAAGTTCAGAATCATTTGCAAAGTTGGCCATCCTGCATGTTTTTTTTGAGCCCAGTTCATTTAGGTAGATCAGAAACTACAAGACCTTGGAACAAGAGGTCTTAGGGAGCCTAATGGTGGCTAAAAAAAAATAAAGAAGTGAAAGGCAAAATTAAACATTGCCAGGCTGGAAGAGAACTTGTTTCAGAGAACTTGATCTAAAATGTCATAAACTGGTTCCTAACTCAAACATCCTTCAAGAACAAGGATTGCTGAATTTAGCTTGATATTCCCATGCGGCTAGTTAGTTTCTACATTATGCTTTTTTGACAATGAGAAGCTGCGGTGTGTTTAAAAATCGCTACAGTGATGGGGGAGTGATCATGTAGTGGCAATGATACATGAGTATATGCTACGGCATTACGGCGAGCTCTGATTTGGATCTCTCACCGTGCTCAGTCCTTAACATACCTGTCTTGCTGTGGGGGAGGTATTTGTGGAATTTAAGGTACTCCTCCAAAAGTTATAAAGGGACATAAGGCTGTAGAAAATGCACTTGTCTTTAAATACCGTAGCATCATTTATCCAGGTTTTTCTTGTGTGCGTCCAACAGCCGGCCGTGTCAAATATATTATAATTTTAACCTAGTTCCAGTTGTACCTGTTATTCAACATAGCAGAAGAAACAAAGCTTATTTGGGGTGGAGGCTTGTGAATATCCTCAGTCCACATTAACCCTGTATATACAAGACCCATCTACTACAGGCATGTGTCCCACCGTTGACGGTGCTAACCTGCTCAGGCTGGAAGCTCACCATATCAGAATGAGCAGGTGGTAACGTTATTTTAGCATTAGCATTATTCTCCTCTGTCAGCGATCCTTTTGCTTAAATGTATTTTTTTCCCCCCATTAGCAACTTTTAAAATCTGGTTGTGAATCAGAAGAGCCCCTCCCTCCCTCCCTCCTCTACCTGCAGCTGAAACAGCCCGTTCTGTCCCAGGCAGTTTCTTTTGCTCCATGGTCATTTTCAATCAAAGATGGTGTTCAGATGCCCGGTTTGAAGATTCACTTTCTTCAGCAGTGAGAATCGTGGGGTTTCCTGAGTACGCATCGTAAGTCAGAGACGCAATCACGTTGATTTGGACAAAAATGAAATCAACCCTCCAGGATGCGTGGATCTTTGAACCACGAATGTTGTAGCTGTGAATCTACAGGAGATTGTTCCACTGATCTTTTTACCTTAGTCGGCCTGTGCATTTGAAAAGATTTGAAATATTCGTGGTGAATTTTTAATTAATATTTTTTGATTGGCAAAGTACATAAAAATTTATGCCAGGTCAGAATTGTGAAAGCGTACAGTCAGTTTTTAGCTGAGAAATGTATTTTTAAAAAATAATTTTAATAATTTGGGGAAGGAAAAGACATTTGCAGTCATCACACGTTTCAGCTGGATTTTTTAATGTACAGAAAGTTGAATGTGTCAATTTTAAAAACTCTAGTGCGACCTTCTGATCTATTAAATTGTGTTTAATATCACTTGTGAAGAGGATACCTTTGAAAAGGAGCAAACTGATTCCTTGTTTAAAGAAATATTCCTCCCCCCCCCCCCCAATTTTCTTGAAGACGTAGCTGGGAGCCCCAGTCTCCTGGGGCATTGTCAAACTCTTGACTCTTAACCCAAGTGGCTGAGCATGATGCAGGTCTTTTTGTGGTCCAGATTTTTGGTCACAGGTGAATCTGAACCTGAACCTGCCCTCACCTGCTCACTGCACAGGTGCACTTGAAGCAGTGGTTACTGAATCACAACCAGTAGGGGGAACTCTGAGTTTTCCACTGCCTAGCTTGGGATACTGAGTCCCATTGTGCATCGCCAATTATGAGAGCAGTTAACTGAGCCCAGACATAGGGATAAAAACCTTCAGTCCTTCTGGGCTCAAATAGTCACCGGATTAACTTGCTGGGAAGGGAAAATTTGATTTGTTTGCGCACTGGAACTGAAGGACAAAAACTCCCAGGGATCAAAATGAGCATTATGGAGCTATTTAATTGAAATGATCATGATTTATTTTCAGGCATGTTCTACATAGTAGTTGCACTTTAAATACAAGAATAGCTGTCAACCATAGAGAATGGTTATGCAGCAGCTGACTAATTAGCTGCTTCATTTGTGGGCTTTGTAATTGGTATAATAGGTCTGCTCTTATTTACAAACAATGTTTAGTGTGGTTAAAAACCCAGCTGATGTTCAAGTATTTAAGAGTAATGGTATAAAATATGTTTTCATTGTAACGGGCTCGTGCCTCAAGCAGGAGAATGTAATTTTTTGCATTACATTCGTTCAACCATTGTTTCATATCAGGTGAATGAATTCAAAATTAGCTTTGGGTAGCTGCATTTATTTTTTGATTTCTTTATGTCTTTGTCAGGAGACTGCTTGCTTTCTGGGTTCAAATCCTTTTGAGATGTCAGTGTGAATTTGCAGACTTCTTTCAGATATTAAGGATGAATTTTCAGACTCCTATCAGGCATGAGGAATGGTTTCTCTGGAGGTCATACGTCACAATCAAACCATTCCCAGATGGCCAGCAGTCTGCTGTTCATACCTCATTTACTCCATGGTAGAAATGGTTAATATTATGATTGAGTAGAATTGCCTTGATCTTCAAATGCTTGCCTGGAAATCATAGAAAAGGCAGGAATGTAACAGGCCTGCACACTGGCATAAAGTTAATCCCTGTTCCATGTGGTGACAACAACAACAACTTGTATTTATATAGCACCTTTAATGTAATGAAATGACACAGGGGTATTATAAAAGGAAATATGACACTAAGCCGCATAAGGAGATGTTAGGTCAGATGGCAAAAAGCTTGATCAAAGGAGTAGTTTTAAGAGTGTCTTAACGGAGGAAAGTGAGGTGGAGATGTGTATGGAGGGGATTCCAGAACTTGGGGCCTAAGCAACCGAAGGTGCAGCCACCAATGGTAGAGCCATTAAAATCAGAAATGCTCAAGAGGCCAGAATTAGAGGAGCAAAGTTATCTCGGAGAGTTGTGAGGCTGGAGGACGTTACAGAGATAGGGAGGAATGAAGCTGTGGAGGAATTTGAAAGCAAGGATGAGAATGTTAAAATCAAGGCGATGCTTGACCAGGAGCCAATGTAGTCTATGAAAGGGGCTCTAATGTCAGAGAATCAAAAGATATTGGAAGCGTTAGGAAAAGTTAATTGTAACACACCCAACAATTACCGATCTGGTTTTCCAAATGGACGGCTGTGTGTTTTGGGCTACCTATCAGTCAAATCTTTCTTTTGGTTTACTTTTGCTGAATCGCAACCTGAATGAAAGATAGGAAATCTTTGTAAACGTTTGTTTGAGAACGGTCTCTATTAGTTAGTTATAGCATGATACAGGGCTCCAGCTTCAGGAGGAATGGGGACCAGAACGCTGTGGAATAATTGTTACACCCATTTCTTCATGAGTTCAAGGTTTTATCCCCAGCTTGTACAGAATTAGCTGATTCAGCAGGAGTGGAATATGGGATGCAACAGTTGTTTTGAGTGGCCAGGAAGGAACAATGAGCCACTTTAACTGCTTCTATCACTCCACATTAGCCGCTGCTGAAAATTGCTCCTATAGATCAGTGGATTTCAGACGGTTACATGTGAGGGACTCTCCTTGCAAATGTGGACACATTCCAGGCAACTCCCAAAGAGTAACAGCACTGTGATTGCAGAAAATGTTTTCCGTCAGTATTCATAATTTCCGCCAAGGACGTGTTTGAGCTCTGCTGTTAGACACCTCATCATCATCATCCAGGGTTCTTTCCCTGATTGGTGAGAGCACATGGAATTATTACCCAGCAGGCAATTGTAACTTTGGGTGCAGACGCAAGAAAATTGGAGGGTTGCGAAAAAAGAATGACTTGGCGATAAAAAACCGGATTGTCAATACAAGTCTTCTTGTGCTCCCCATCTGACGATAGCCCAAAATTTGAAGTGACCAAGGTAATACAGAGCTCCACAAATCAGAAATGTGAAATTCCCTTCTGATTTTGTTATGGCGTTTCTTGTGGCACTTCTCACTTCCTTGCCAATCCCATTTCATTTTGACTTGTCATAATCTCAACTGCATTCTTGCTTCCCCTTGCCTACCACAGTTTTAAACTGAGCTTCTCTGGCCTGCGGTATAAAATTGTTGAAGCTGAGAATAATGACTTAATTTCCTTACCCGTAATAACACTCTACGTTAGCTATAGCCATTACAGTTGTGATGCAGTAGTTGAGTGAGTGGCAATGGAGGTCAGTGATTTAAAAGGTGAAAGCTTCTTTTTTTTTTAGTTGAGATTTGTTTGATTGTTTTTTTTTTGCTGGAACCAGATATCCCATTTCTTCCCCGCACAGTTATGTAGATAAGGGCATTTTAAATATGGCAGGTCTCAAAAAAAAGTGAAAGTATTTCACAAACTAATTGTAGCCGTCTATGGATGTGGTACTTTGCATATTTTCATCTTGTTCATTTCCCTGAGGATCTGATGTGTGTTAATTGCTGTGTAATGCAGCTGCAGCTCTGACAGATATTGGCAGTACGCTAACAGATACTGCAGCACAGCAAGTCCCACCAAAGAGAACAGAAGAGATAGTGGTTCTTCACTTTGTCTCCTGAAAAACGACAGGAACTTAGCTCTTGAACCTAGTTTGTGGGATAACAACAGAACATATTAGTGTGTTGACCTGAAATTCCTTTATCTGCTAATCTAGTGGGGATGCTCACCCACTTAAAATTAAGTGGGTTAATTTCAGAGCTTTAGACGTTTGTTTGTTATGGCTAAAAACATGAGAGCTACATTTGGTTCTATTTGCATTTTTTTCTTGAATGTGATTAATATAAATTGGTACGTTTGAAGAAATCTGAGATCCTACTATTAAGTTTTAAATGTTGTTGTATTGGAAACTGTGGTTTGTTGTCAATAATGTGCAGTTAATAACAGCCTCTGAAACACTTCCTACATTTGAGTGACAGATTTTCTTGCAGTGAGGCACAGCAGGATACCAGAAATGGTAGTAAATGTATAGCGGGGAGGAGAGAAAAATTATTTGTAAAACAATGGGAGAATGGTTAAACACTATTGGATTGTGTTTTTGGAAGGTTTAGTCATTCCTTACAGCTTTCAATATGCAGTAATTTTGCAGCCTTCTATCAATGCTATACTGAGTGATTGTACTTTTTTTGTTTAGTTCCAGAATCATTCCATCCCTGTGTTTTTGGACAAAATGAGGATTTAAACTGCTCTTTTTGGATGATCACAATCGAACTTTTGAAATGTTAATACTAATATTGGTTGTTTTTCTAAGCAAACACATTTTACAAGAAGTGTCATTTAACAGTGAACTGCAATATGAATCTGCTTTCTTATCTATCTAAATCAGTATCTGTCTTCATATATCAAAGGTCTTGCATGTGATGCGCATCTCCTGCAACTGTCACATTTACCATTTGTAATACTTTTTGCATTACGGTTATCCTGTTACACACCCTTAGCAACTCGAGGTGCAGCGGCAGCAAATAAGAATTCAAGAGTTAGGGAACATGTGAATACCGAGGACAGAAAATGGATAGAATACTGCCAGTGAGAAATACCATTGACTTGGGTAAGCAACCCATCTGAATGATCAGTCAGGAGAAACTAGCCATAACAATTTAAAAACGTGACCCAATAAATTATTCAAATCCCTTTCAAAATGTATCGAGTCTGCAACGTTTTCATTGATAGAATTTCCATAAGCTCACACTAAGACTTTTAAGTAAAATAACAACGTAAAATTAAATTGCATATTTCACAATAACATGATTAAATTGTCCGTTTTGATGCTTTCATTGAAGTCTTCACTTTGTCAGAAGACTTTGCCAGAAACAGACTTGATCATTTTCCTTAAAGTGGTGATTCTTGTCAGCTGAAGGCAGAGCCCACAGTCTGGGTTTAAGCATTATTTCCCTTGTTAAATGATGGAACGTTTCTCTTGACCTCTTAACATTTTTCTCCTTCATGAGATGTGGGCATCCTTAGCAAGGCCAGCATTTGTTGCCCTAATACTGAGTAGCTTACTAGGCCCTTTTTCAGGGTCAACCACATTGCTGTGGGTCTGGAGTCACACGTAGGCTAGGCCAGCAGATTTCCTTCTCTAAAGGGGCATTAGTGAGCCAGATGTGTTTTTATGACAATCAGTGGTAGCTGTCATGGTCACATTTACTAGTTTTCAATTCCAGATTTTTTTTATTCATTGAATCCAAATTCTACCAGCTGCCATGGTGGGATTCAAACTCCTGTCGCCAGAGCATTAGCCTGGGCCTCTGGATTACTAGTCCAGTTACATTACCACTATGCCACCAGCTCCCCGTCTATTTAGTTACATTTCAAAGATATTTGGAGAAAAGCTGGAAGACAGACTCCATAAGTGTTTTTTGAGTAAACATGGTATTGGCTAATTGTTCCCCCTTCCTAAAATCCACAAAAGAGATGGAGTTGAATTTTGAAAGCAAACAAAAAGACTCAGTAGCATTAGCTTTTCTGTTGGTAGAAATTGGCCAAAGGTCTTCCAAGACAGCCATCCTACTTTTCTAGCAGTAGCACCTGGTGTGTCCCTTCAAGATTCTTGTCTATTTTGGCTTAGAGTAACTTCCCCTGGCAACCTTCAAGGTCTTGGTAAGTTGTTTGAAAAATCCAAGCATCTTCTTCGTGAAGTTATGCTTTTTCTTTTATATCCTTCCTGAATCTAACTATTATCAGCTGATACTGTGTCTTGTTCTGCTTTCAGCATAGGGCTCAGTATCTCTGAGTTGGTGTAATGACTTGACGGACTGGACAGGTTTCAACAAGGAACTGTTAAACTTTATTACAGAGAGCTTTTCAGATGCTACATGCTTGATCAGGACCCTCGACAGGAAGCCCTGCCCCCTCCCCCACCCCGGATTACTCGCGCTTAAGGCTCACATTGGTCGGAGCCGCCAAGAACATCACATGGCACCTGATAGCCAGCAGGAGAGGCTACACCTTCAGTTACTGCAGTTGGAAAGGGAGAAATCAGCTAGGGTTCCTGCTCTGATGTCCACTGATCCCTGCTGGAAAGTGCAAATGTGGCGCAGTCAGTTGCTGGCAGGATCAGACTGTCACGGCCTCCATGGTCAAATTATACATTAATGCTCACCATCTAGGTTCACACTCTATGTTCACCCACAAAGAATGGCCACATGCGGCGCACTGTGCTGGTTAAGTGCAGGATGTCAAGCCTGCACCTTAAGTACCAGCACCTTAAGAGCAAATATCAAAATGCTCTGGTAGACTGAAGTTCATTCAAACTCCAGTTGGCCTTTAAACTTTCAGTTGCTCGTGCACAGGGTCATGAGAGATGATCAGACCGTTGAGATTTGAAACTGAAAGGAAGTCTTTGTTCTTGGCTCCTTGGTGGGTGTGGGTTTTATGTTGGGTATGATGCTAATAAAAGAGATCAAAACTTACAGAAAGGAACACAATTATCGGTGCCACAAATCTTTCTATGGGCTGGATTTTAGCAGCCCCCCCCAGGGATGGGTGAGCCAAGGCATAGTGGGGGTCTGCAATGCAGTGCTCATTGCCCCCCCCACCACCGCAGCATTTTACCATTGGCAGGGAGGGTGAAGGATAGCCCTCCTGCCCAGAATGTGACTTGTACAGTCAGAGCAAATAACTGAATTTACCTGCTCGGGTTTGAAATGTTTGCTTTATTGTTCCCTCCTCCCTGCTGCAGTTCAATGTTAACGGATGATGTTCCTGTGTGACTCCAAGGTTAATGCAGTTCAGAAATTAATAACTTGGGGAATTAATCCTGCCATTCCTTTCACGCTAAAAGTGTTGCATGCCTGGCAATCTGGCTAAACGCTGACTTCAATTTCCACATGTTGTGTATGTTCGGGTCGCCCACAGCTTGTACCTACAACAGCATTAATGAAAGGCACATGACCTGCTTCTTTGCCTTGGTGCTGTTAAATGTGATATTACTACAGTTTAATTTCCTAAAATGGCACTTATCCAGTGATTCATGTTGACTGTTAAGCGTTCATTAAGAAATGAAAAGTAACTGAGTTCGATGAAAAGATACTATTCTAAAATAACTTACGTACGCTTACTTTGTTGAATCACACTACAGAGTACATGATTCACAAAAAAAACTGTTTCTTTAACCAGGATACAAAAAAGGGAATCAAAACCAGGAATGTACATTCAGTAGTAAAAGGAACTATTTTGTATTACCATTCTTGCAGATATCTAAATATTCTGATGCATTGTGATGACTACAGTTTGTTTTGTAAAGAATACCCAGTCTGTGGCTCAGCTTCACAAGATTCCAGGTTCAAGTCCCAGTCCTAGGCTTGAGTACAAATATATAGGCTGACACTCCAGTGCCTCCAGGGAGTGTTGTCTTCCGGATGAGACGTGAAACTGAAGCCCCATTTGCACTCTCCGGTGAATGTAAAGGTCCCATGGCACTATTTCAAAGTACAGGGGAGTTATCCCTAGTGCCATGACCACATTGAATGGCAGAGCAGGCTCGAGGGGCTGAATTGCCTACTCCTCTTCCTAGTTCTTGTGTCCTGGCCAATATTTTTTATCCAGTCAACAATCACTAACAAACAGATAATCTGGTCATTATCACATTGCTGTTTGTGGGAGTTTGCTGTGCATATGTTGGCTACCATGTCTCCTACATTACAACAGTGACTAGATTTGAAAAAGTACTTCACTGACACTTTGAGACATCTGGTGGGCATGAAAGGAGAGATGGCGATGTAGTTTTAATGTCACAGGGTTGGTAACCTAGAGGCCCAGGCTAATGCCCTGAGGACATGCGTTCAGATCCCACCATGGCAACTGGTGGAATTTAAATTCAATTAATGAATCTGGAATTGAAAGCCTCTCTCAGTAACAGTGACCATGAAAACTATTGTTGGTTGTTGTAAAAACCCACCTAGTTCACTAACGTCCTTTAATGAAGGAAATCTGCCATCCTTACCCGGTCTGGCTGACATGTGACCCCAGACCCAAAGCGATGTGGTTGACGCTTAACTGCCCTCTGAAATGGCCTAGCAAGCCACTCGGTTCAAGGACAATTAGGGATGGGCAACAAATGCTGGCCTTGCCAGTGACACCCACATCCCATGAAAGAATTTTTAATAAGTTACTAAAAAACGCCAGTCTTCTTTGCTTTCTCATTTTTTTTTGCTGCATCACCCCAGTGATATCACCGGCATCCATATATTTGGATTGGCTGCATTGAAATGAGCAGGGGTTGGAACTTTGGATCAACCTGCGAACCGAACTCGCAGCTGAGAAATCGGCCGTGCTAGCCAGCAGGCTGGGCCTTGCGGCTCACAAAAGCCCCCCCTCAGATGGTGTGGCACTTGCGGCCCCTCTGTTTTCCCCTGTGACACATCGAGACACTCGGTATCTTTGACATCACTGAAGTGGCCTAGCAGGGAGGAAGACCTGAGGGTCCCCATGTGAGTTGGAAAATTGACACGCTTTCAAAAATAAATAATCCCTGTTTGATGCCTCCTAGACTTTGCTCGCCATGAACATCGCCCCAGATTGGCTGGTTTACTCCGAATCAACGTTGGTAACCAGTTGGCCGGTCATTGCAATTTCGGTGGTAGGGCAGCTCCACGAGCGAAACGATTGACAAAACGATTTCTGTGAGCATTAAGAAGTCAGCAATACAGACATGCCTTTGTGGGGGTGGGGGTCTGAGTTTGATTTTGGATAGTCCTTAGTGGGCTTTTCATGCAGATGCAGAGATTTGAAACCAGCGGATTGCAGAAAAAGAAAGGATAAGCTTTTGAAAATATACATTACCAAGATCATGAATTACTTTCCAAATGTAGTCACTGACCTTACTGTGACCAACGGTTGCAAAAGGAAAGGTCCCATCGGTACCAAATGAAACGAAAGACGAGTTAATCGGTTTACTTTAGTGTTGGCGGTTGTGAGGGGGAATGTTGACCAGATTAGAGGAAAGCTCCTCCTCATTTGTTCAGCCAAATGCCTTGGCTTTGAAAAAGCTCCTGGGCCATAGTCTTACAACATTGCCAGGGCAATTTATTTTGCTTTGCATCTGATATGCTGGAAGTGATGTAGGAATTTTTGATGTTAACACTGAATGCAATAAATAGAAAATGCTGGATTTTTTCAGAAAACCAAACTGCTGCGCTATCTGGAACACATATGCACTTTTGAAAGAAGGGGGGTTTCAGCCAAGTGTAAACACATATGAAAAGCAAAATGATAACATGAGTTTTATTTGAAGAATATGCTGAGAAGCAGTAACTCCTTTTGTCAGCTAGCATGCTCTGTGTTTCCTAATTATGAACTATAAAATACATGTCTGTGAAAACTTGTCAGCAAGTCCAATCTCAAATTACTGTTTATAAAATAAGCAAAATAACCCCATAAATTACCATAGCAGCAGGTCATTGTAGTTCAGGGATTTTTTATTGTTTGAAATGCATGTAAAGAGTTCTTACGCTAAGAAGACTGCACTCCCTTGAGGTTTCTCGAGATTGTTCAAATGGCTGTCATGTTTTCAGGAAATTTTGACCCTTATTCCTCAGAAAGGGTTTGAAAATAAGGAGCACTTTAATGTTCTTTTTAACTGAAGTGTATTTCCAAGGATTTAAAAGTAAACCTCGGCAAATGGTGGTTTTCGCGCTCGATAAAAATTCTATTGCCCAGGAAGTTAAACACTTAATCATTTGCTAACAAAGAAAAGAATGACTTGCATTTAGGTGGCGCCATTCACGACCGGAGGACATCCCAGAGCACTTTTCAGCCAATGAAGTGCTTTTGAAGTGGAGTCACTGTCTAATGTAAGAAATGTAGCAGCCAATTTGTGCTCAGTAAGCTTCCACCAATGGCAACGTGATATTAACCAGATAATTTGTTTTAGTCATGGTGATTTAGGTATAACTATTGACTAGGTCCTGGCAGGGGTGGGGTGGTGAGCGGTGTGGGGTCAGGCGGTAACTCCCCTGCTCTTCTTTGCTTAGTGCTGTGGGATCTTCTAAGCCCATCTGAGAGAGCAGATGGATCCTAGGATTAACGCCTCACCTGAAAGAGTGCACTCTGACAGTGCAGCATTCCCTCAGTGCTGTACTGGAGTATCAGCCTACATTTTTGTGCTAAAGTCCTGGGGTGGGATTTAACCTACAACCTTCTGACTCAGCAGCAAGACTCAGAGAGTTAAAGACAGGCTTTTTGAAATGGAAGGCTAAAATAGGGATCAAGTTTTTTTAGGGGAAAATGATGAGGCCTTTGCTGAGGCAGATGTTAGAAATGCTAGACTATAGTTAGATGAGGTATTGTTCAAGTTAAATAAGGTGACTTGTTGCGGGGGCGCATGATGTTTTCTTCGTTTTGTATCGATTTGTAAAGATATGTACGCATTGATTGAATATGATCATTACTGTTGTTCTGTGGGCAGGATCTTCTGGTCGGCGAGCTGGGGTGGGGACAGTGTCACATGAGCTGGGACATGTTTGTACATTTAGCAAAATGTATTTAATTATTTTATTAAACCTCCAGGAAACCTCATCCCGCCTGTGGATGAGGTTTCCTGAAAAGCGTGAAGACCGCTTGGGCTCTTCGCCTGCCCACTAACCTTAAGGTTGGACGGGCAGCATTCTTAACAAGTTTAATTGGTTTTTTTAATGGCCTTAATAGGCCATTGACAGTTCGGTGGGTGTGCAGCCGCCTCCGGCGTGTGCCCACCGAATGATGCGTGATGACGTCAGGACGCACGCTTGACGTCATCACGTGTCATTTTGCATGTCGACGTGTCAAACCCACACCCCTGCACACCAACGGCAATATTCTGGCCATTGTGTCCAGTTCTGGGCACTGCATTTTTAGGAGGGATATGAAGACGTTTGTGAGGGTGTGGGTAGGATGCACAAGAACGAAGTTCGTCATCCCTGGAATCGGTTACCTGGGTAGATTGGAGAAACTGGGGCCGTTGTTCTTGGAGAAGAGAAGATCAAGAGGAGATTTGATAGATGTGTTCAAAATCATGAGAGGTCTGGACAGAGTAGATAGGGAGAAACTGTTCCCTTCGGCAGAAGGATCGAGAACCAGAAGGCACCGACTTCAATTGACTTTTGGCCGCTCTCGAAATGTTCCCGTCCTGCCCGTGACAATGCCAACCGCAGGCAGGACCGGAAAATCCCTCCCATTGTATTGGGCAAAGTAAAGACCAGGGACAACCTTATAAGGAAGAGGAAAAAGGAATAATAAGCCTGGGCCAATTAGTCGTTCCATTATTTCAGGGGATAGGATGGCATGATTCTGAGGTAGATAGAAAATTGGCTAACATATAGAAAGTAAATGGCAATTATGAATGGGGCTGCATCAGCGTAGCAAGTGATTACTAGCAAAGTGCTCTAGGATGTATATCTAGGTGTCAGCCATGGTTCAGTGATGGTATTCTCACCTGAGTCAGTGCATTTAAAGCCTATTCCAGAGATATGAGCACATAACTCAGGCTGACACTTCAGTGCAGCACTAAGGGAGACTTTCATCTGAGATGTTAAACAGAGGCCCAGCTGCCCTCTCAGGCAGATGTAAAAGATACCATGGTAGAGTTTTGAAAAGAGCATGGGGAGTTCCCTTGGTGTCTTGGCCAACATTAATCCGTCAACCAACATCAGTAAAAGAGATTATCCGATCACTTATCTCGCTGCTGTTTTGGGACTTGCTCACTGCAAATTAGCGGCCGAGTTTGCCTACATTACAGCAGTGGCTTCATTTGAAAAGTACTTCAAAGGCCACGAAATAGATTGGAATATCCTGAGATTGTTTAAAGTGCTATAGAAATAAAAATAATTTTTCCATTCCTGTATAACCGGACGGCAGAGCAAAAATTCCAAGGGGCGGCAATGGGGTTGTAAGAGGCACCGGTGCAGCCACACCTAGAGAATTGTGTACAATTCGGATTGTCATACCACAACAAGAAAGTAGTAAAATTATCCTTGATATGTCCAGATAAAAACATGGGAATATAGATTCAAGTTTAGGAGTAGGACATTGCGCAGATAGCCTAAATCTTACAATTTTAAACAAAGGGTAGTAAATTCAGTGTGTTAGTCGCTCCCATTAGCGCTTTGAAGATTTTACTTTTCATGGGAGTTAACTTGGAGTGTCCTATTTCTGTTTGTACAATAGCAGAACCCAGCTGTGTCTCTTGTGACCTGAGCCACCTATCCCCACCTTCTGCATGTGTGCCTTTTCAAACTTTTCTAAATTGGACCAACATGTGATGAAGCAAGACCCCACATACAAACCATAGAGCTGCTTCATTTCATAGCAATTGAACACGCAGGGAAAAATTTTCCCCGTCGGTCGGGGAAGTGCGGGAGCGGGCGGGGGCAGGCGTGCCTCTGATCGGCGCCCCCGATCGGGGTGGGGGGGGAGGGGCACCGCCATTTTGCGTGGGTGGGCCAATTAAGGCCCGCCCAGCATGATGTCCGCCAGGAAGCGCTATGCGCTCCCTGTGGGGGGGCGGGTTTCCCTCAGCCGGGAGTGCACTCTTTCGCCCATGCACGCGAAAGAGCGCACAGATCTCCCTGAGGCTAAGTGCTGCCTCAGGGAGATTGGCTTGGAATTAAAATTTGTAATACAAATGACAAAAAAATTTCCCTGTCATGTCCCCTCATGTGACACTGTCACATGAGTTGGGACATGTCCATAACTTTTATTGAAACCTTTAATAAAAATTTAAATACCCTCATAAAACCTCATCCCGCCTGTGGACGAGGTTTCATGCTTTTTCCAAAGCCCGCCAGGGTCCCGGCCTGCCCGCCGACCTTAAGGTTGGATGCGCAGGTCCATTGATGATTTTAATTAGTTTCTCAATGGCCTCAGTAGGCCGTTGACAGGTCGGCGGGCGCACAGCTGACTCAGCTGCACCCCCGCCGACCTTAAAATGGAAATGACACGGGGTGACGTCGAGAATTCCACCCATCATCCTGCCTCATTTTACGCGTCACACGAGGAGACATGTTTAAATAATTTTTTGGTTCATTTATTCAAAAGTTTTATTATGAACTCAATCTCCCTGAAGCAGCTCCGTGCCTCAGGGAGATTGCTGTGCTCTTTCGCGTACATGCGCGCAGGAGCGCAGGCCCCGACTCTCCCTCCTCCACCCGCCCGCACAGGTCGTGCTGAGCGCCACCGGCCGTGCGCCACACTGGGCGGGTAAAATGGCAGCGTGCAGCCGATCGCGGATGGCGATCGGCTCCACACCCGCTCCCGCCCAGCTCGCCCAACATAGGTAAGATGCTGCCCAGTATTCCAGTTGAGACCAAACCAGTGATTAATCACAGGTTATCATAACTTCCTTGTTTTTGTCCTCTATTCCCCCACTTAAAAGTCCCAGCCTCCTGTACGCTTTATTAATTGCTTTCACATTCTGATTTTACTTTTTCAATTTGGTGGCCTGACTTGAGGAAACCGGACACTGTAAGAAACACATCCAGCATTATCCTCATCTGGGGTCTTGCTGTATGAAAAATGACTGAATTTGCCCCCTTAAGTCACCGCACTTGAAGATTCCTTGAGAGGTATCTAAGAGATCAGTTGAAGTGCAATATAAATGAACGTCAAGTCTGTTTTTCTATCTGCATTTCTTCCCAGCTAATTTTCCACATTAGCTCCACATCTTTACTGCAAAACTATTTCAAGCGTTTGGAGGAATTTCTGTTTCTCTAAATTGCTGTGCTTTCAATTATATATAATGAAGATTTAAGGCTAATAAAGGAAATGTAACATTGCATTCTAACACATACATCCTGTTCATAGTTTGGAGCTTGAAGCTCTTGTGTATACTCATTTATTTCGCCGTGTGTGTGATAACTCCTCAGCTTTTTAAAAAAAAATGTTGAAAATAATTATTGCAGCAGTGGATCTGGTGTGTCGCATTCAGGCACAGCTGGAAACATGAAGGGAGTCAATGGAATAGTGAATTTCTATTGTCGCAGGAGTCTATGTAGTTACAGTGGCATTGCCATAGAAACCGGTCATGACAGCTGTTATTGCTCCTTAGAGTAGTGGTACATGATAATGGTGGTCAAAAGGGGAATAAGGGATGGGGGGGGGATGGGTTGGAAATAGAGAACTGTTAGATCGGTAATGGCGAAAGCATGAATACCTTCCATTATTGTTAGTTAATTAGCAGATTTTCTTTTTATTTACTGGAACTTATCAATATTGAGGCATCAAATCCATCCTCTGAAACATGATAGAATTTTCATCAAACTGAGCAACATCATTTATAGATTTGCCGATTAATTTAATCAGCTGAAAATTGGTATTTCAGGGGAGTTGAGATGAATATTTTAACCTTGCCTGACCTTATACATTACAGCATAATGAGAGCATGTGAATTCTAGTCATAATCCTTTGTTTCTCAAAGGTTTGAACATGCACTCTGTCCATCCCCATTTGTGCAGCTGATCTGTATATTGTGTCCATATTCCATGGCTCAAGATTTGAGAATATCGGGTTTTCTAAATTTTTGGCACACTCCTTTCTTAGTTTATTGTTCCAACTCATCATTCATAATGTAATGCGTTTTAATGACAAACTGACACCTCCCCAGAGCAACACATGAATTTCTCATGAATCCCAAACTAATTGAACAGCATTTTGATTGAAGGTGTTCCTTGTGCCAATGCAGCTGCCATGGGCCATGCTGTCTATGATTACATTCCTTATAACATCCCACCGACTGCGCAAGAGTGGCATCCCTGTATCTGCTCGTACATTGTGAACTGGTGCAGAGTTGAGTGCTGTCAGGTATCTTCAGTCCTGTGCAATACTTGTGATGCACTAACACGTCTTGTGTGAACTATTTCAGTTTGTGACAAATATGCACAGATGTAAGAATGACCAAATGGGCTTTGCACAGTATTTGATATCCCCAATGTGCTGGCCAACATTTGTTCTTCATCCAAAATCAACAAACAACAGTTATCTCATTGTGGGACCTTGCTGTGTGCACATTGGCTGCCACTTCTCTCTACGTTACAACAGTGAGTACACTTCAAAGTATATCATTGGCTGGGTGTCCCAAGGTCATGAAAGGTGCTAAATTAATGCAAGTAATTTCTTTCATTTTCTTTTGAGTGCACATGTGATGTTGCCCGACATTTATGGTCTTCCATTTTAGCCACAATATTGGTGAAAGGATTTTCATGCAGTTGTGAGTATGTAGTTGTACGAACCCTTTGGAGATATCAATAGCACTATTGCATCTGGGAACCAAGCGTAGATCACTTGGTGCTGTTTCAAAGATTGGTCACATTCCAGCTCTCTGTCTAGTTTGTGGATTCAAGCTCGATCATAAAACCAATATGGGTCGATACTTCAGTGCAGCGCCTCGGAAAAGGCCTGAGGTGCTATATTTGGGGAAGAATGGGCTGGATTTTCATTCTACGATGGAAATGGGTTCGGAGGTCGACATCCCAGCAATTTTGCGCGACCGGTCTGTGAGCTGGTAGGCTATCATATTCCTGCCTCCAGCTTATTTTCAAGATGATGACTCACTGCCTGCCAGCAGTGGGTGGCCAATTGAAGTGCCAGTTGTGGGAACACTTCACACGCGGTCTGGATTTTCCAGATGCTGGATGGGCCCCCTGACGTGGTTGGGGTCTATAGATGGAATGGTGGCAGCCTCCTGGTGCCAGGTGAGGGGAAGAGTGGGGTGTGGTGCCAGAGGCGGATCCTGCAAAGCAGCCCAGTATGGATCCATTGGGGTGCAAGGGCCACAGCCATGGCTCCTTGACATCGTGTGAAGGCGTTTCCCTCTGCATTGATGGCCTGGTAGCTGTAATCACATATTTTGCAACACTTACAAGTCTTCAGAGCGCACCTCCAAATTGAGGCATCCTGTCAGTTCCCCATCTACATTGGCAGCAGCTACCTCACCTGGTGGGGCTGCTAGCCTCGCGGACCCTTGGGTGTTCATGTACGTAACCAATGAGCCATATAATAACAATGGCAAGCGTAACAATGGCAAGTGTTGAACTGTTGTGGAAAGGAACACACATTCAATAATGTTCTTTGAAAAAAAACACTGCTGTTCCTACAACTCAATAAAAGTGTTAGTTGGACAGGCCATTAAAGTCTTAATAGCAGAGGCTTCAAACACCTCTCTCTTCAGAATCTTGTCCAAGTAAACATTGAGATTAACAAAGGAGATCACTGAAATAACATTTTATTATAACCACTTAAAGATGTCAATCAAGCAAAGTCAACAATACACTTCACTTGCCAAAACAGATTCTCTGCTGAGTTAATGCTTTTATTGGCCTGGGCTCTCAGCCAAGCATGCACAATGAAGACAGGTCATGGAGAAGCTTGCCCTACTCCATGAAAATTTGGGGTGGGGGGGTGGGGACGTGCTAGGAGATGCTTACCTCAGCAATGGAGACGGCCAGGTCGGGAGTGCAGGGTGTTACCTGCATCCTTAACCTGCGCTGGCGAAAATTGCTGTCGCTGAGAATGGTGGTGGGAATCCCGGAATTGGGTTGCACCCGTCATTTTTAAATGGCTCTGGAGTTACCCTGACTCCACGAAAACTAGGGTCTGCTTTTGTGCTTGTTAAAGTGCTTAGCAATGATCATTGTTAATCAATGTTGACTGGTTGGCTTAATTTTTTAGGTCCTTTTTAAAAAAACACTGTCAATAGGATGCAGTGAGCTGGAAGCTAAGTTAAAAAAAACCTCTTGTAAAACTGTCAAACAAGCATTAATAGCCTTCGGTGCAGAATGAGAGTCATTAACTTATTGGTGCAGCATGTGAATGTTTCACTGCTGTGTGCTCTGCTAATGCTCAAACTATGAGCTGAACAGCTTCCTTTCAGGTTGGTTTGTGCGCCACTCAAAATTCCTATTTGTTTGTTACGAGGTGGGTTGGGCAATTTTGAAATCATGAACAGAAATTTAATGAAGACTGCTGCCTTAGGTCGTGCTTTGTCCCAAGATGAAATGCTAACAGATAATGGTAATCAGTAATTACTGTGTAATTACGTTAGCATGGAATGACAACTGCTTTTAAAATACAATACATTGTAACCTTAATAAAGCTGCTGTAATTTAAATGGCTGCGTCCCATCTTATCTGGAATTAAGTTCCATCCAGTTTACATGATTGAATTTTTTTTTGCCCCGAGGACCACCAGACACTGTAATTATGTGCTTACAGTACAATGTGTATTTCTACAGGGTTAGTGAATCAGCATTCTCTAAAGGATTAGTACCACACTTGGCAGAACTTTCTGAGCAATATGGTTAGGGACTCAAACTTGTTATAATCATTCCTATTATAGATAGACAGTACTTGTGAATGTACTTCGGAACATCTTGAGAAAGATTGTGCTCTATTTATTTTTTAAAAATACTTTACTATCTTTAGAGAGATATCCTAGACTTTGAGAAGTGACAGCCTCCACTAAACAAATGCAAGGGTTAGGCTCTAAAATTGGTCTGCTTTCCATCAAAGACTGGTCAATAAAAGAGGGTTGCATGCCAACTTTTGGGCACTTTTTTGCTTAAAACAACAATTGCACAAGATTTAGTTTGTTAAACAAGAGGGCGCATCAGTGGAGTGTGATCATTTTGATCGGAATGTATTTTCTAATATATTTGGCAGCTGCCTGAATAATTTCTGCCAACGTTTGAAGGAGGATGCCAACTTCTGGGAATGGCAGCAGACCACTTAATGTAACAATGGAGTAAACTTGTACAGTAACTGTTTAGAAATAACGGTTAGATGACTAGTTTATTTCCTGCAATAACTTTCAATTTCAGTCGCATTTTAACAATGAGTTAAGCACATCTCCGTTGCTGTAAATAATGTAAAAGAACCCCAAAGGAATACCCAACCTGAATAAAGGGTCTGATAGCGCTCACCACATATCGCACTGCATACAGCGTGATTCAGGAAAATTTGTACCTTCCCATTTTTTTTTTAAGCTGTACTCTTCCTCATTTTTCTAACTGTGTAACTACCTGCCCTCTGGCGTGCAATAAAGAAGTTAAAAGAGGCTGACGTGGATCAAAATTCCAGTACATCAAGATTCCAGCACTCTGAGAATATTAATGATCATTTTTTTCTGGCAGCCAAGTGTAATGTCAAATGAACTGGTCCAGAGTTCTACTGCCAAACGATGGGCTCTGCTGAACCAGTTGCTCAGCAAAAAGCTTTATCAGAAAGTTTCCATCCAGCGAGCAGCACTGAACATCGAAAGACCAGTAATGGGATCTGGGGAAAAAAAGAACGGGTGGGATTTGTTTAAACTTACGCCGTGTGTATGTATGCGGTAACTGCTGACTGGTTGTCCCTATTTTGCCCAGCGAAGCTAGAGCTGGTGATCATGAGCTTTGACTGAGACTCGTGTGAATTACATAGAACAAACACCACAGAAGTAGACCATTGGGCCCAACTAGGCCTTGCTGGTGTCTATTCTTCACATGAGCTTCCTCCCAACTCTCCTCTTCTATCCCCATCAGCATTCTATTTTATATCCCTTTCTCCCTCATATGTTTATCTATCTATCTTCTGCTTCATGATTGTTTTCTTTATGAAATGTATCCAAATTTGACATAGTTTTCCCTCAAGAGCATTTGAAAAAAATGATCTGATCATTATCACTTTGTTTGTTGCACCTTGCTTACACAACGTGGCTACCACATTTCCTACATTCAGATGAGGAAAATTACATTTCAAAAATTACGTCATTGGATGTAAAACGCTCTGGGACATCCTGAGGTCATGAAAGGTGATAAATAAATACAAGTCTCTTTGTTTTTTATGCCATTATCGAATGTTCATTTTGTGACAAAATGCAGATTTTGCCGGCTTCATTGTGTTTAGTTTAAGCACAAAGTAATCCCAGATCTAAGTGAATTTTTTTTGGTTAGATAAAGGATCAATGTATGGCTGACCTACAAGCTTCAATGGTGCATTACAGACCTGCAGATTCCAACATATTGTACCTGCACGCAGTTGAATGCCAGCAGTCAAAGCCACGAAGAAGGCCAACAATGTACTAGAATTGGTAAATGGGCTCGGAGTATAAAAGTAATAATGTGTTTATAAAAGAAAGACTTGCATTTATACAGCGTCTTTCACAACGTCAAGTGCTTTACAGCCAATGAAGTACTTTTGAAATGTAGTCATTGTTGTAATGTAGGAAAAATGGAAACGTGGCAACTAATCTGTGCTCAACGAGCTTCCGCAAAGAACAGTGTGACAACAACAAGGAAAACTATTTTTGTCCTATTGATTAAGGGATAAATATTGACCAGGACATTGGGGATAATTCCCCTGATCTTTGGTGAAATAGTGCCATTGAACCTTTTATGTTTGCATTAGAGAGCAGCCTGGACCTTGGGTTCAAGTCTAATCCATCAGCCAGCACCCCTTGCAGTGCTATATTCCCTCAGTACTATATGGAGATAATTTAGATAATTAAGTCTCTGGCGAGGGACATGAATCTGCAACCTTCTGAATCGGGTGAAAGCCCATGGCTGACAGCAGACACAAAGCATGGGTGAGATCGAAGTGAGAGTACCGCACAGAATCACTCTTTTTTTGTGTTACCCATTATAGAATTTGTACAATATGTAGTCACTAGGATGAGCGGTGAGGGTTGAGAAACTGTCTCTTTGAGAAAGGCCTTGAGATACTGAGACACCACTGGATCAGAGAAGACTCCAAGAAGGTGTGATAAAGGTTTTAAAATCATGATGGGCGGAATTCTCCCATTTCCTCCCCCCGCCCCCCGTCGACAGGATCAATGGCGGGTGGGGCAGAGAATTCGGTGGGATGTCAAAAAATTGGTTTTGCGCCGGTGTGAAATGACAGCAGGATCTTCTGATACTGTTCGTCATGGCGAATGGTGATTCCTGCTGGAGGCAGGCATGAAACTGATTCGCATCCCGTTAACGGGATACAGATGACGGCCCGACCGGAATCTCCCCTCCCCAATGCTTGATTTTTCCATGACGCCAGCAGGAAACACGTCGGTCCTGAACATGTCTGGACCAACATGGCATGCTAAAGTCGGAACTTATCTTAAGGGCTGTGTTCAGCTTGCAGACATCCGATGACAAGGTAGAGGCCTCCAGCTACCGGACCCCTGGAGCACTACGTGCAGCACAGGATGTGTGGAGCTTCATCCAGGCGGCTCCTCTGCAAAGCAGCTTCCAGAAGGTGGGAATTCTCTATGCAGCAATCTCGCTCGGGCTTCAGACCTTCCTCCAGGGACGTTGCCATGGGATCGGATCCTCAAGCTGCAGGATGGACGGCAGCAGGAGGGGCCTTTGAGCGGCGATGGGAATGTTGGTGACTGGGAGGCCAGGAGGACGGGAGATGTGGTGGGGGGTGTGGTGGGTCTAGATGGCCTTGGTGGCTGGGGCAGGAAAGAGTTTTACAGGGGTGTAGCTAGGCGGTAGGGAATGGATGGGGGGGCGCGTGGGTAAGGGCCTTGTTGGTTGCCAGGCGGGGCAGGGGGGGAGGGTTAATGTCCAGCGTCTGAATTTTGTGCTGATCGGGCGGGTGCGAAATTGCGTGAGATGATGTCGGGCGAGCATCCCGACGTCATGCTGCATTCGCGCGATATTTAGGTCAGCGGGCGGGCATGCACAAAGGTCAGAAGCACGCCCGTCGACAATTAAGAGGGCAATTAAGCCCATTAACGGCGCAACTGTCTGTCATTTTACGTAGCATGTCAAACCTTACGGTTGGTGGACGAGCGAACTGGCCAGGCGGCTTTTATATTTCTCATCAAACCTCACCCATGGGCGGGATGAGATTTCCATGCTGAACTAAAATATAAATAAATTCCTGTGGACAGCATTTTCATCCGCTACTTTTCAGGTGATTGATTATGACGCATGGACACTTTTTTTTCAGCTTTTGAAACCTTTATTTTTGCTTTTCTTAGGTCTCCAGCTCCCCTGAGGTAGCTCTCTGCCTTCAGGGAGCTTTCTGTCAGCGCTCGCCCTTTTTGACATCATCGCCCGCCCTCCTCCTGACCCCCCACCCCAGCAGCGCTGAGCTTTTCAACGCTCGCTTCACACTGGCTCCCGGGCCCGCCGATTACACCCGCCCACCGAGCTGACAATTCAGGCCGGGTGTGTGAGGGGGGTGGGGGGGGAAATGACCAGGTGAAGGGACCCTCAGGGAGGAGCCGGTGGAGTCAACCGTTGTCTCCTGCGGAGAGAACTCAGGGTGGGCGTGGTACAAGGGAACGGTCAAGGTTACAGGGGGCAATGGGAGCCGGCAGGGTGGGCGGGTCAGAGTGCGCTGGTGTCGCATGAAGGAGCAGTGAGGGTCGCTCGTGGGGACTCGGAGGTAGACACAGACTTGAGGGGTGGGCAGGAGGAGGTCAGGCTCGGCCAATGTGTGCAAGGGTGGGATTTTTGGGTTAGAAGGGAATGTGAATGTTCACCTGGGCATTATTAAAGGAAAAGCATACAGGTTGGAGGGTAATAGTGGGGAGGTTGAAGGTAATGCTGGGGCGGTGGTCAACGGTGATGGGGAAATGGCGTGTGTGACTGCGGGAGGGGAAGTGCTGATGGAGCGAAGGAAAACGCTTATAACTACCATGCTGGTCAAATTGAAAGTAAGCAGAGCCTCGTGTTGGAGGTCCCGAGATGCTGCATGGGGAGTTGGGTCAATGTGTGGGCGGAGATGCAGGTCACCTCTTCTGGACAACTGAATGGAACCCCAGCCGGCAGTATTGACTATGCTCGGGAACTGGGATATGAGTCTGATGGATGAAGGCTCAGTGTGCGCACGGGAGAGCTTGCACATGGTTCACAAAGGCCCTGCCACACACCCTTCCCCCTGCAGACTCACTCAGGGGCCTGGGTGTGCGCAGGTGAAGCGCTTGGCGGGTGGAGCGGGGGGCATTTGCTAAGCCTTAACCACGCTGACAAGAGACAGCAGACATTGTAGCAGTGAAAGTGATTATATTTACAGTGGTTAGAATTGTGACAATGATTTGTTCACCTGTATAACCAGTTGTGGTTACAATTTCTTTAGTTTTCGTGGCCTGCTATTTCTTCTAGTTGCTCGCCCGACATCCGCAGCAGGGGTGGAGGCAGCCTGCTGACTAGCTGGCCCTGTTGCCTTTGGTTACTTTGGCGGCCGTCCTCTGGAGAGCCAAGGCCTAGAGACCCCTAGCTTACTTTGGCTGTCCTCCTGTGAACCAGCTGCTTCCTCTGTGGCCAGAGGATGAGGCTGAAGGGGTCATAGGCAAAGGGGATTCAGAAGGCCTGGACAACCTCTGAGATCCCTGAGTAGATGACCCAGTGGTGTCAAGTTGCCCCTCCTCCTCCCTTAGTGTGCCCAAAGGTCCTGGCTTGACCTCTTGAGAGGAAGGGGCACCTAGAGGGAGGTCAAAATGCCTCATCCTTCTCTCATGTGCCAACCGCAACTGCTCCTCCATGGCAACCGCAGCAGGTTTGCACACATCTCTGGCAGGATCTGCTGGACTGGGATCTCGCTGGAGTCCACCAACTTCCCCATGGAGACCTCGATGCACACAGAGGTCAGCACCACTTCTTCAGAGAGCAGTTGGACTCCTCCGACTTGCGTGCCACTCTGTTGAGGGCCTCCAATATCTCTGCCTGATGTTCTCCCACCTCTTGATGACTCTCCACCATTAGTTGGAAGGCTGATTCCAGAGGCCTGTCAATGGACTTGGACCTCGCAGATGGCTCTTCCCCAGCAGTCCTTCAAGTACCGTAAGCTCGGCTGACCCTGCCTCCTCCTACTGCAGACACGTGCTTGTGTGGTGACCACCAGATTGTGAGACCCTTCCTAAGCTAGAACTAATATCCACTGAGGCGTGTGCCCCTGGGCTGGTGGAGGGTACAGGTGTTTGCGTGATGCCTCTGCAGGTACACATCTCTCCTCTTGTCCTGTCTCCTGGGTCCTCTCTGGGCTAGTGCTTCTGCTGGGGCCTGACAGCGAGTCCTCATCCTCGGGCCTTGGCCTCCTCCTGCTAGCACCTGTAAGTTGAGAGAAGAGAGCAGTGACAGCATGAGCTGCCTCTGACATGGAGGCACATTTGACCCTCAGGTTTCTATACTATGGATGGATCCTTACTGGGTGGATGCCCAAGTCCAAGCTCCCCATTGCCAACTGCCCAGTCCCGCTCCACACCTGAGCTACCCTCTCCTCGAACTCTTTGAGATGCCTCAGATGTGGGCGCACCCCTTCCATCTTCTATGTTCCCTATGGTTGTGCCTTATCTTCTCCTGCTCAAAGACAACAGAGAAGTTGTTTGAGAGGAGATGAATGTTGCATCCATTTGTACATTACATTTGAAGTTCAATTCTCACTCTTCCACTCTTAGAAAGCCCACTGTTGTGTGGCATGGGATTATTGTGCTGCATGTTGTCCAGAAGGGTTCTGGGCTAGCTCCCTCCAGAGCATTGAGCCCATCCACATCCAAGGAGAAGGATTATGCAGGCACCTGATTTACAGAGGTTACTCTCTACACCTAAGCCTACTCCCTCACTTCCATACAATGATCTCTGTATGTGGCAGGGTAAAGGAGCCACAGTGGTCACCCCACCCCAGAGTGGATGCACTGCAGTTGGGCTGTGAGGCATGATTATGCTGTTGCCATTGAGGCCCATGTTCCCTGACATATTGATCTCGTAAGCAAGCAGCTGAAGCTTTATTTACCTTGTTGGAGCCAATGAGGTCATTCATCCTTTTGCTCATTGTATTGCTGACCTGCTCTGGACAACCTGGGCACTGACAGCATCGGCCACCTGCACCTGCGTTGGGTTGGTTTCTCTGCACGGCCTCCTCCTCCCATCAGCCGGGTACAGTATATTCCTCCAGACCTGGACACGGTCCAGGAGGACACACAGGGAGTTGTCAATGAAATTCAGCACTGGACTTTCACCTCCCCTTCCAGACATCTCTGTTGTTTGTTTTGACAGTGGATGTCCGGGTGCCTTTTAAATATGGCACCTAGATATGATGGCAGGGCACATGTCATCCATCCCCGGCTGCATAATTGCTCTGGCTGGAGAGTCAGTGACAAGAGGTCGTGAGTTGAAAATTGTTCGTAAAAGAGTGAGCGGGCAATTTTGGGAATGGTTGAGGCAGAGGCCATCTCATCTGCTAAGAGGAAACAGGACTAATATATAAAGTAGATGAAGATGGGAAAGCGAGATTAGTTTTGGATTGCTTGAACAAAGGATTAGACAGACATGATAGTCTGAATGGCCTCCTCCTCTGCTGTTTCATTTTATAATGCTTCTAAGATTGATTCTACTCACTGGGATTTGGAATGGCTGAACGTAGGCACATCTTAGAATCCTGGGAGCAGTATAATCATCTCTCAAAGTATCAACCAAATCCTTGCCAATCATTTATGACCTGTAAAATTATGATATTTGACTGTCAAAAATAAGCTTAAAGATATCATTTTTACATTGAAGAGAATGTAGCATATCAAGAAAAAAATTCTCAAACTTTATTGGTTGAAGAACCACTTGTCAAATGTGATGTCAGGGCCTCCATCTAAATGATAATACTATCCAGTACATACAATATGCAAGTGCTGAATGTAAAGAATGTTTTAATAGGTTTATAAGAAAGCAGGTATTGACTTACAGCACCAATGAGATGGATGTGCCTACCTTTCATTGTAGAGTCTGTCTATCTGTCTGTTTGCTACACTCTGCTCCTGCCTCTCGTCTCTGGCTGCCACTCCTCTGCTTACTCTTGAACATAATACTCCCTGATGATGGTACACTGGGTGGTCACTCTCTCTTAAGGCTGTCCATGCTCAGTAAGCACGTTCACGTTATTTTACAGAACCCCGACGTCTGTTTGCAAGTCACTGCATTAATACACGGGCCTGAATCTTCTGGTTGGCGTGCGGGGGTAGGTCCCGCTCGCCGATGCGTAAAACGAAGTGCAGTGATGTCGGGCATGCGCCCCAACCGTGCGTCATTCAGATCTTCGGTTCGGCGGGCATTACCCAGAGCCGGCTGCATGCCCGCCGAACTGTCAAAGGCCTATTCAGGCCATTGAAATACCAATTAAAACAATTAACGGAGCTGCCTGTCCAATCTTAAGGTTGGCGGGCAGGCGAAGAGCCCAGGCGGCCTTTGCAATTTTCATGGAACCTCGTTCACGGGCGGGATGAGGCTTCTAAAAAGGTTTGTAAACTTTAATAAAAATTTTTAATAAAATTCATATGCATGTCCCAGCTCATGTGACACTGTCACATGAGGAGACATGTCCAAATAATTTTTAAAAATCTTTTATGCACTTTTTGAAAATGAAATTAAAATCTCTGAGGCAGCCTCAGGTAGATTTCTGTGCTCTATTGTGCGCGTGCGCGAAAGAGCGCAAGCCCCTACCCAGCCTCCTCCCCCCACCCGCACAGGGAGCGCTCAGCGCTTCTGGGTGCGTGTCACGCTGGGTGGGCCTTCATTGGCCCGCCCACGCAAAATGGCGGCACGCAGCCGATCGCGGGCGGTGATTGGCTGTGCGCCAGCCCGCGCCTGCTCCTGCTCAGCCCTTACCGACGGGGAGAAAATTCCCCCCCACTGTTCCATTTCTGGAAATTTAGAAATGTTGTTAGAGGTTTTGCAGCACTGAGCAAGTTAAAGCACATGTAGATGACCTATAGATCCTTTGCCTCTAATGTGTTGTTTGGTATTTGGCCAGTATTATTCCACCTGTAAATCATCGCATTGTAAATAAGCTCGATTATATTCTTCAAAGAGTGGGTCAGAAATTGAATATTTTCCATCCTCTGAATTAACAGGAGATATTGTGGGAATATTACCCTATTTCCAGTGAAGAGTGTGACTGTAAGCCCTAGGCTGTGTAACATTAGAAGTGGACTCTCGGATCTTGAGGGATAATGTCTGCTTAAGGAGAGCCTAATATAACCATTGCTGGAGAAATTGTATTTTGAAAAGCATTAACTGCAATGCTCCTACTGTACTTTCTATATCTCAGGAGCATTCTGCACAATAATGGATTATATGCAGCATACATCAGGTTGCTGATGAGACCCAGGAGTCTGGATACTAATAAAATAGCCAGCATATATATCATACTCTTGAAGTTTGATTAAAATCAGCAGAGTTGATCTATTGGATGCCACAGCATGTTAATGTTCTTTGAGAGCTATTAGATTTTGCTTTGCTCCCATTGGATTTTTTCTTGAAGAGAACATGTCAATAGAAACCAAGTAGGATTTTTAGAGTTTTTGTGTAAGTTGACTGTGACCATTGTCACACAGGTTTGATTACTATATGGTCAGACTTTGCACAAGCATTAAAAAAGTTATAAATACAAGTGCAAAACACTCTGGATGCTAGAAATCAGAGAAACAAATGATGGAAATACTCAGCAGGTGTGTGGAAGTCAAGGACTCTAAGAGTTCTAATGGATGATCATCCACCGGACTGGACCGGATTTTCACAGATCACCTGACTCCAGAGGCCCTTAAAAATGGCAGGCAGGGCCCGGATACAGAGGTTCTGTCCCCATTTCTGGCAGATCCTATTTTTTCTAGCACATGGAAGTGGGTAAGGCATGAATCGCACAGATAGGGAACCTGAACACAACAGGGCTACTGGAATTAATACTGAGTTCAAACAGATCCCATTTTCACTGATCCAAGGGCCTTAACCCGCCGTGTGGGAACCATGATTTTACATAGGAGGCACATATGCTGTTGAATGGTGGATAAGGTCTATTTAAATGCCAAGGTTGAAGTGATTTAAATCCCCAGGCCTTTAAAAATTAAAAAAAAAATCAAGCTACAACTTTTGGTTAGAGTCAAAAAACAGACACCTGCTGCTGGAGTGCATGATTGACAGCCATCTGGTGTAGCTTAGAAAAAACCATTAGCCATCTGTTCCTGCAGTTTCAACAGATTTCATTATTGACATTTCCCAGCTGAGCCATTATGAATGCTTGGCTGAGTTTCAAAGCTCCAAACCACTAATTTCAGCTGTGGGCTGAGTTCACATTTGGATTGACAGTTTTATTAATGGAGTAACTGTCTTTAATGGGGATGGGCAGGTGAAGGAGAGTGAGGGGTGAGGTCAAGTCTTTTATACAGATGGGATGAAGCCCCAGGGAACCAAGGTGGGCCTCCTAACCAGCCTACCTCAATACTTACCCACACCGGTGGCCAACTCCGAACTGCCTCCAGAGCTGGCAGCCTGACTCTAACCTGGAATGAAAATTTGGCAGGCAGGGGCCCTTTTAAAGGAGAAGGGTCTGCCAAGCCAGGAAGTTCCCTGATCGAGCTACGTGTCTCGATGGCGAAAGTCTAGCCCATTAACTCTTTTGTGTGCCCAGGTGACCATAAGACGTAGGAGCGGAAGTATGCCATTAGGCCCATCGAGTCTGCTCCATCACTCTGAGAGATCATGGCTGATCTGACAATCCTCAACTCCACTTTCCTGCCTTTTCCCTATAACACTTGATTCCCTTACTGATGAAAAATCTGACTATCTCAGCCTTGAAAACACCTCAGCCTCTGTAGCCCTCTGTGGTAAAGAATTCCACAAGTTAACTACCCTCTGAGAGAAGAAATTCCTCCTCATCTCTGACTTAAATGAATGACCCCTTACTCTGAGATTATGCCCTCTGGTCCTAAACTCTCCCAAAGGGGAGACAACTCTCAGCATCTGCCCTGTCAAGCCCCCTAAAATCTTATATGTTTCATTAAGGTCGCCTCTCACTCTTCTAAACTCCAATGAGTACAGGCCCAACCAACTCAACCTCCCCTCATAAGAAAATCCCTCCATACCCGGATCAACCTTGCGAACCTTCTCTGGACTGCCTCCAATGCTTGTATGTCTTTCCTTAGATAAAGGGACCAAAACTGTTCACAGTATTCTAGGTGTGGTCTAACTAGTGCCTTGCATAGTTTTAGCAAGGCTTCCCTATTTTTATATTCTATTCCCTTTGAAATACAGGCCAACATTCCTTTTCCCATCCCTATTACCTGCTGCACTTGTATGTTAGCTTTTTGGGATTCATGCGCAAGGACTCCCAAATCCCTCTGTGCTGCAGCTTTCTTCAATCTTTCTCCATTTAAGTAATATTCAGCTCCTCTCTTCCTCCTGCCAAAGTGCTTAACTCACATTTTCCCACATTATAGTCCATCTGTCAAGTTATTGCCCATTCACTTAACCTGTCCATATCCCTCTGTAGACTTTTTGTCCTTCCAGACTTGCTGAGCATTTCCAGCATTATCTGTTTCTCATTTTAAAAATGTCATTTTATAAATGCGTGTCTGATAGTGTAAAATATAACAACATTGCATTGTAATATTTTTTGTTATTTGCTGTGAAAGTTGAGGTATGGGTTTGAACGGCTCACTTGAATCAGTCTGAGAAAGATAGCAAAGCTTTTATAGAACTTATTTTTATTATTTCTTTCTTTATACTTGTAGCATTTCAGACTCTTTGACTTATTTAAAATCAATATTGACAAAAGTAGTGAAGAACGTTTTACTTAACTTAGTTTTGGGACCTTTTCAATGGTTATCTTTAGCTGCCATTGGTAAATATGGAGCAGGATCTTCCGGTCGGCGTTGGGTGGAACTCCTGACATCACCCCGCGTCATTTCCATTTTCAGGTCGGCGGGGAGGCAGCTGAGTCAGCTGTGCACCTGCCGATCTGTCAACAGCCTATTGAAAAAGTAATTAAAATCATTAATGGACCTGCTTGCCCAGCCTTAATGTTGGCGGGCAGGCTGGGAGCCCTGGCGGGCTTCCGAAAAAGCATGAGACCTCCTCTATGGACGGGATGAGGTTTCATGAGGGTATTTAAATTTTGAATAAAGTTTCAGTTAAAGTTATGGACATGTCCCAACTCATGTGACAGTATCACATGAGGGGACATATCGGGGAAATTTTTCTATCATTTTTATTGCAAATTTTAATTCAGAGCCGATCTCCCTGAGGCAGCACTTAGCCTCAGGAAGATCAGTGGGCGCACGAAAGAGCACACTCCCGGCTGAGGGAATCCCTTCCCCCTGCCTGCACAGGGAGCGCATAGCGCTTCCTGGCGGAGGTCACGCTGGGTGGGCCTTTATATGGCCCGCCCATGTAAAATGGCGGCGAGCCCCTGATCGGAGGCGCTGATCGGAGGCATGCCCACCCGCGCCTGCTCCCGCACTTCCCCCCACAATGGGGGAAAACCTTTCCCATGAAAATTGGATGAGAGAAAATTCTAACTGCTCCACATTCTTCAATAGGTTTTTACTCTGCAACACATGTCACTTCCTACAGCTTCTATCTAGTAATCTATACCTACTTCATTGTGTCAGCCTCAGTCTACATGAGCAACATTGATATTGGAATCCTAGAGCCATGGAATGATGCCACATAGAAGGAGGACATTCAGCCCATCGTTCCCATGTAGATTCTTTGAAAGAAATCAGTTAGTCCCATTCTGCTTCTCTTTTCCCATAGCCCTTCTAATTTTCCTTCTAAATACAAATCAGATAAATATTTGAAAGTTATTATTGAATCTGCTTCCACCACCCTTCTAGGCCAGATCATAACTCACTGCATAAACAAACATTCGCCTCATCTCCCCTCTGACTCTTTTGCTGGGTTACCATAAATTTGTATTGTCTGCTAATTGGCCCTTCTGCCACTGGAAACAGTTTCTTTTTATTTACTCTATCGAAATCCCTCATGATTTTGAATACCTGAATTAGGACTCATCTTAACCTTCTCTGCTGTAAGGAGAACAATGCCAGTTTGTATGGTTGTCCAGATAACTGAAATCCCGCATCATTGATATCATTATATCAATTCTCTTCTGAACTCTTTCTAAGGCCTTCATTCCTTTCCTAAAGTGTGGTAGCCAGAAGTGGACACAATACTCCAGCTGAGTCCACCTAACTCGTGATTCATAAAGGTTTAAGCATAACTTCCTTGCTTTTGTACTGTGCGCCTTTGTTGAGGAAGCCAAGGATCCCATATGCTTTTTACTAACAACATCCTCAACTTGTCAACTACAAAGATATGTGAACATCTGCACTCAAGTGTCTTTGTTTCTGCACCCCCTTAAAAATTGCACCATGTAGTTTATATTGTCTCTCCTCATTTTTCCTACCAAAATTCATCATTTCACACTTCTCTGAGGTAAATCTCATTTGCCCATTTCACCAATCAATCTATGTCTTCCTGAAGCCTGTTACTATCCTTCTCATTGTTTACAACATTTTCAAGTTTTGTGCTATCTGCAGAAATTGCCTGCAGTAGTCCTACTAATTAGCCCTGAGAGACACCACATAGTTTGCTCCAGTCTGAAAAACAATCATTCACTACTACTCTTAGCTTCCTATTGCTTAAAATAAAGAAAAACCTGCATATACATAGTTCTTTCCATGACACCAGATGTCTTAAAGCACTTTACAGCCAATGAATTAGTTTTAAAGTGTAGTCACTGTTGTAATGTAGCAATTTGCATACAGCAAGCCCCGACAAGCAACATAGTGGTAATGACCAGATAATCAATTTTTATGGTGCTCATTAAGGGATAAATATTGGCCAGGACACAAGGGATAACACACCGCTCTTTTTTGAAATAGTGCCTTGGGATCTTTTATATCCACCTGAGCAGGCAGATGGGGCCTCGGTTTAACGTCAAAACCAAAAGTCGGCATCTCCAACAGAGCAGTACTTCTTCAGCTCTGCACTGAAGCAACAGCCTTGATTTTGGAGTGGGACATGAATCCGGGCACGTTGTGATTCAGAGACCAGTGTGCTACCCACTGAGCCACAGCTCTCATTCAGAACTGATGAGAGATTAATGTCCTGAATGGTTAACTCTTTCTCCACAGATGCTGCCTGACTTACTGCACATTTCTAGCATTTTCTATTTTTATCTCCAGTATCTAGCCAGACAATAGCATAATCCATGGATGTCATAATGAATTATGATCTGAATTGGATATTGGTGTGTCTTTCAAACATACAATCGTTTGAATGTAGACTAGTTGGTAGGATAAGGCCGGAAACGTAATAATATTTCTGCATTATTTCACACCAAATAAACATGAAGAGCATGAATTATGTTCATATTCAATTAGTTCAATCTGGCCCATTTGTCCTTGCATCATACAAAACAATAGATATGCTACAATTCCCCATATTGATGACTGACCTAGCTAAAATAACTTTAAATAACTTAACTGTTGTGCGTTCTAACACCAGATTCTAGTGTAAATTTGTCCTCTCAGCTTTCTTTTTTAAAAGCCTGACCAATATTTCCATTTTTGGTTTCATCTCCCTATGATAACTTCCCGATGGCCTATGTCAGACAACCCCTGCTGAACTCCCAAGGCCAGGGGTGACCCAAAAACGATGAGCCTGCAACACTTATTGGTGAGTAAGGCAGGTTAACCAATTGCTTACAGTCGTTGGCAAGCCAACTTCAATCGCTACTCCCGTTTGCATTTTATCTCCGTGCTTTTTATTTTAAACTTACATGAATACACTTGGCTTTAAAGACTCAACATTTAATGCTAACTCATTTTCCAACCCCTTTCTATGGGCAAAAAAAAATAGAGAAAATGCTGCACCGTGACATCAATTATGAAGCACTGAGTGAAATCCATCAAGCAAAATCCCTTTCATCTGCGTAACAGTGGCTTCATTGGTCTCTTCAGCATTTAAAACTGGATTGAGTTGATAAAGGCACTTGTACAACTTGCCAAAGCCTCTTAATTCTATTATTTAAGATGCTGCCGCACAATTAACTTCATTCACAGTGCATGTACTTAAATGAAAGATACGGGATTTATTACACTACTTCTGCTTGATTCTGTATAGCTCTTACATTTAAAGACAAAAAAGTGCAGGCACAGAAGGTTTGACCGTATTTTATCAGGATGGAAAATGCTTGCAAATTCTCTCTCTCTTCTAAAGTTGGCTGTATCCATCATATTGAATACATCAACTAATCTAAAACTCTGCTGCCTATATCTTATTCCTCCACAAACTTCCTGCCTCATTCTCTTAACCACCGTGTTTCCAGAAACCTCCTCAAAGTCCCCTCTTGTGCCATCAGCCATTCATCCCAACCCTTTTAGTTTTCCCCTTTTCTTCTTCTTCTTCTTCAGCATCCACATAGCCTCCTCAATGTAACATGCTTTTTGAGCGGTTAGTCCTTCTGCGCAGAAGCAACTCCGCAGAAATGTAGCTGTGGGAAAATTTATTCAAATGGTCTGAAGAACAGGGTATATGTGTTATTCTGAATCAATAAAGGGCAATATGTAAGTCTTGGTTGCAGGCTGTTCTGAACTAATGGGTCAGTGGCTACAAGTTACTGGTGGTACTCCCAGTGAATGTACGATGAGCACTTTCATATGACATTCCACTTTCTGTCAGTTTAACATCAGCATTAATCCATCTAAAATAAGTAGGTTAGTAGCTCTGTTAACATGGAGAATTGAGGAACACCATACAAACATATCCACCATTCACCTGTCAATATTGCGAATGATAGCTTCTAAGGCTCAGCGCTGAATTGTTCATACAGCAAATATGTGATTATAAAAAGTAATATTCACTTGAGGTGAAATAATGAGTGTCGCAGAAAATGTTGCCGTGTAATAGGCATGTGTTTAGCATCTCCCTCTGGTTCAGTTTATAGATACAGGGGGAGCCACACAAATGAGCAAGGTTCCAGACATCCTGTTGCTTGCCTATGCACATCTACATAATAATACCCTTCCACCAAGTTTTTATATATATAATTACGAAAAGCATTGTTTCTTCAGCTTTCCTTTCTGACCATATTGTGCAACAATACATTTCTGTGGAAAATACCTAATTCATCAAAATGCCACTTTACATTCAGTAAAGCTAAACATAAAACTGTGAATTCCCAAGGTGGTTAACAAACCATGCAAATATGGTTCTGATTTTAATTATTTTGTTTTAAAAGCTTGAAACCAGGAGCGCTAGGGGAGAGTGTAAAACCACTGGATAAAACCTGCGAAGAATATATGCTTCAAACAAGGGGGCAGTGCAAGACAATCCTGGAGTTTCAGATCAATAAGAAACAGCTGCTTGGTCATATGCAATTGTTCATAAAGGCACCTCTGTGGATATTAATATTCCCATTTGGTGAATCTCGGGTCCACGATCCACGAGGAGAAGTGGCTTGTGTGTGTGTGTGCAACCCGCACGTTGAACTATTCATCCTACTTCTGCCTCTCTAGTCTCAGTGCTTCACAGTTAACCTTTCCAAGGCTTTTTTTTTAAAAGCCTTTATTCAAGATTCCCTCCTACTCCTCCTGCCCTCCATCCCCCGCTTTCCATTCACATGTAGTCCTCCCGCTGAGCTGGCAAGAAAATTATCCACAGACCCTCTGTCGGAAAAAGGATATGTTTTTTTTATTCCCATGTCATGGCGTACTGTTTCTACTTTGTGATAAATATCACCGCGCTGAGAGTTGGTGGATACATGTGTCAGCTGTCATGTGTCAGATGGCTGGTAGATGCTGTACAGTGAGAGACTGGTTGCCTGTTTATTTTAGAGGTGTGAAGGCTGTTAAAAAATATGAGTGAATTCCAGGCGGTATTTAGTGGAGGCAAGAGGGGTCTCGCCCACCAGCTGGAGAGACGGCGAGAGCCCCACTTCACCTCCTTTGGGGAAGGCCCGCCGCATTAAGTGCCGGCCACTCAAGTGCAGCTCCTCATGGACCAGCAGTGCCCCACCAAGAAGGGGGTGGCCGCTGCCGCGACTACACCGACCCGAGGCCCTGGATCACCGAGGGCCCCACGCACCGGTGAGTGATGGCCAGGGAGGAGTGGGGAGCAAGGGAAGTTGGGGGCGGGGGGGAAGGCTCTCAGCGGGTCCCCCCTGCCCAACGCTGGTTCCCTCAATCAGGCACTGAGTGCCTTTGAATGAGAGACCACTCTCCTCCCCCTCCCCATCCCCATCCCCATCCCCAATCCTGAAAACATTTACTTTTTTGGGCTTCCCGCTTGGTGAGTTCTCCGTGCGCTGCTTCGTGAATACCAGCAGCGGGATGAGGCTCTTCAGTGGGCCTCAATTGCCAGCAGGGTGGGGAGGCATCCATGAGCCTTCCGACATGGACTTAATTGGGAAGGTGAGGGGGACCCCACCAGCCACTTTCCCACCAGATTAAATGCTCCCTGCCATAAAACCAGGCACAGTGGAGGGCATTAACTTCCACCCATTGTCTCTGAAATAAACATAACTACAATATCTGTAGCTGAAGAATGTATAAAATAAAAGCTCGTTGAACAAACTCCTGTCACAAAAGTATGTGAATATGCGACTGTATTTTATTCTGCCTTAAATTTTAATTGTACCTCACACTGAAATTAAAAAATTTTAATTTTGTATGCTGACTTTCTAGCCAATAGCCACCCATTGATTTGTTCTTGAATTTTATTTTTCACTTATGCTTTTTTTGACCTGATGTGTTAGATTCTTTTCTTGAAGGTTGAGGGCTTGCATATATTTATATATTTCCTGACCTGGAAACATATCCGCCGTTCCTTCACTGTCGCTGGGTCAAAATCCTGGAACTCCTTTCCTAACAGCACTGTGGGTGTACCTACACCACAGGGACTGCAGCGGTTCAAGAAGGCAGCTCACCAACACCTTATCAAGGGCAATTAGGGATGGGCAATAAATACTGGCCCAGCCAGCGACGCCCACATCCCGTGGGTGAATACAAAAAAAATTTGTGGATTCTGATGTGTTGAGTGATAACATTAATGCCACAATTGCATAATAAAACGTGTGAAGTGCTCAATGATATTGGACATTTGTACAGTGTTTCTAATGTAAGAAATCATCACTAGGAACTTTACATTAGCATAATAAGACACACATTAACATTTGATAGTGGAAAAAGGAAGGCAGGGGTTTTCTTTGAATTCCAGGATGATCCTGAGGTTAGCAGTTGCGTTGGCTCTGTTTTTATCTGGGCGAGTTGCCTGCAGGTGAATATGCTGATTTTCTTTTAAATACGATCTCTGACTTTTTGACTCCAAGATAAGGTTAGGGCGTGCGATTTCTTGTCAACTTGCACCCCTGGAAGTTATTCCTGGTCCTCCACTGAGCCTGGATTTCCTTGAGCCTTGGTGCTCATTCTTCGTCATCTTTGCCCAGGGCCACCTCCCATTTATCAGCATTGCCTTGCCCTATCTGAAAGGGTATACAAATCAAATTTCTAGCATTTATGCACATTCAGCACGGGTGTAAATTTGTATCCAGCATTTCATGTGCATAGGCTTCCTTGAAAGAGATTGACGAACATGAACCCTGTCTAGAATTCAAAACCAAAGACTGTATGAATAAAGAATTTTAAACTTACTCGATGTATTTGTGCAATTCATCAAGCTGTAGTGTGGATGCATCAATAAATCAGTGAGAGGCTGGAAGCAGCCTCCAGTTTGTTTGTGCCTGGGGTGCAATCATTACCTTGTATAACGGACAAGTACCAAAACAAGGGAGTTCCGCTAAACCTTTATAAATCATTGAATAGGCTCCAGTTGGAGTATTGCATCCAACTCTAGGCACCCTACCTCAGGAAGGATGTCAAGGCCTTGGAGAGGGTGCAGATGAGGTGTGAAGCTTCAGATGCATGGAGAGATAAGAGAGACTGGGGTTGTTCTCTTTAGAGCTGAAAAGATTGAAAGGACATTTGATAGGGCAATTCAAAATCACGAAGGGTTGTGTCAGTCTAAGTAGGGAGAAACTGTTACCAGTGCAGAAGAGTTGATAACCAGAGGTGAGATGAGAATTTCTTTTACACAGCTTGTTGTTATGATTTGGAATACACTGTCTGAAAGGGTGGTGAAAGCAGATTCCAATAATAATTTTCAAGAGAGTTGGATAAATACTTGAAGGGGAAAAATTTGATGAGCCATGGGGACTGGGAGTGGGACTAATTGGATCAACCTTTCAAAGAGCTGGCACAGTCATGATGGGTCCAATAGCCTCCTTCTGTGCTGCATCATTCTACAGTAGTAGAGACCTCTTCATTTGTATCAAATTTAATCTATTCGACCCAAGTAAGGTACAAATTGTACACAAGGACTACAGTGTAGTTCCACAGCAGAGCCATTATATTACATTTTACAAAGTCCCCAAATACATAACTTTTGATTAAAAGAAGTTTTTTTGAACTTCTAGTGATATTGAAGCTAAAAGATCTTCATGTATGATTCTTAAAATGATTAGTGTGGCCAGACTGACCTATTTGGGAGAGTTGTGAAAGCCCTCTTTCATGCTGCTCTGTGTGAAGAAGTGGCATCGAAGTCTGGATAAATAATCTCATTTTTATATGCATAGGTTATGAAGAGTGCACACAAAATGTTCTGTCTGTTCTCTTTGCAACCCGGTGAATGAGGGTATTATTTGGACAATTAGTAGTGGTTAGTCATTTCATTTGAAAATGTGCTGTGGAGAAACGTAGCTATCAGGACAGTGCTGCTATCACGGAACGAGAGGGCACCTTTACGTTTCTAATCACGCTGATGTTTTACGCACTGGTCTAGTCTAATTAGGTCGGTACCCTGGAAATTTTGGCATAAAATTACATTGGCAAAATTGGTGGCGAAGCAAATTTCCCAATTATGCTACAGGAAATTCTGCCCCAGATGTTCATACCATAAGTTTATGACCAGAGATCCTGGATCTGATATATCCGTGAGGTCATCATAATTTTGCCCCGCTGTTACACTGATCTGTATTATTCTATTACTTGCTAACCCTCTGGTATGTTATTTAGTCATTTTTAAAGGATATTTTTGTAATGATTGCACTGTTTCCTTTGCATGTCCAGTGTTGTCATTTTGAAAGTTTTAGGTGTCCCTGGGAACTTTGCTTTGATGCCGGAGCTTGCTGGCATACACCAAAGTTTCCAGGGGTTTTTCTACACATTATTTTTAGTATTTTAAAAAAAAAATGGTAATAATGATCAAGGTTTTGCGTTCATGTCCCACTGCAGGACTTGAGCACAAAAAAAAACAAGGCTGACACTCCAGTGCAGTGCGGTACTGAGGCAGTGCAGCACGATTGACAGCTCTGTCATTTGGATGAGATGTTTAATTGAGACTCCAGGGGCAGAATTTTACGGCAGTGGGATTTTATGTTCCCGCTGCAGTCAATGGCGTTTATAATGTCTCGCTGCATTTTATGGCCCCGTCCCTGCCAAAATGGGGCCGTAAAATTCTGCCCCAGCTGACCCTCAGGCAGATGTAAGAGATCCCATTGCACTATTCCGAAGAATAGCAGTGGATTTATCTCACGCGTTCTGGCCAATATTTCTCCCTCAACCAACGTAATTAAAAATAGATTACCTGGCTGTTATGGCATTTCTGTTTGTGGGAGCTTGCTGTGCGCAAATTGGCTGCCTTGTTTCCTACATTCTAGCAGTAACTACAATTCAGAAGCACTTAATTGGCTGTAAACTGCTTTGGGATGTCTGGAGGTGGTGAAAGGCACACTGCAAATGCAAACCTTTTATTTCAACAAAGCCTTTTAGAGTATTCCGAATAGAAGTTGAGCTACTCATGGTTAATAAGTAATTGTATTGCTGAAACAGATATTAAGAACTGATAACCAAAATAAAGGTAAATGTGATCTTTGTTTGGTCTGAAGAACATTGTTTGAAATGGGGTTAGGGCCGGAAAGTGGACTTGGGGTGGAATTTTACAGCTGTGGGATTTTACGCGCCCTCCGAAGTCAGTGGAGTTTAGGATGGCTCACCGCATTTTACAGCCACATCCCTGCCGCGATGGGGCTGTAAAATTCCAGCCTAGATGTACAAGTTCAGTTATGATCTTATTAAATGGAGGAGCAGTCTTGAGAGGCCGTGTGTTCTATTGCTGCTCCTATTTCTTATGTTTTTTTAAATGCTGTGAGTAGAATGATATTGACAGTATTGTAACTAACTTGTATCTGTGAATTGACCACAAGTTGTGTTGAATCTATATATGTTTCAGTTTCAAATGGGCCCTTGACAATCAGGACACAGAGAAACTGTATAATTTAGCATCCTCTTGGTCTTACAGCAGAATGTTGGTAGCAACCTACTTAAAAATAGCTCTATTACAAGTCATTGAACATCCTAACCCTTGTGACCTTAAATGCTGTTCACACTTTATAAATCAATTATGCGCCGAAGAAGAATCTGAAATCCTACAACTCTGTCATATTCTAATAGGAAGCAGCTGCCTAAGCCCTGCTTATATTCTTGACTTGAGTACTTGCGATGTGCCATTTCTTCCTTATCTATTCTTAAAGTGTCTGAGTTAGAACATCTGGGAATGAACGCAGTTTGCACTTAGAGTTACATGATAACTTGCCATTTCATTTTCTGGCCTTGTGAGAAGGAGAGTATCCCGTTTTGTATAAAACTAAGGCAGGAGACAAGTGAACTGAGTAGTATGGCAGTTAATGTAGCAATTGGGCTGTGTTGGCGCATTGCTACTGATCCATTTTAATGAGGTATTTGAAGCACAAATAATAATATCAGTTTCCACACGTCAGCGTTCAATTTCAAATGAGTTTCCTTTAATAGCTATCGAACTGCAAACTTAAATTAACTTAAGAGGTTTAGCATGGGCAGCAGGAGAAGATTTCTTTTCAACCCAAGGGTTATGAGATTTTGTAATGCATTACCCGAGCTAGTGATGGAAGCATTGTAAGACTCGGTTGGAGATACACAAGGTAAAGGGATATACAGAAACATGCCTGTCACAGAGCCAATACGGGTTGTTGCCAATATGGAGTGTAACGCCAACACATACTGGCTGGGCTAAATGACCTTCTGTAATTTCTGTATTCCATATGAGTGTGCTGATTAGACCATAAAAGGAATCCAAACTTAATTAATGAGAAAGGCTTCAACTTAAAAAGTGAGTTATACATATCAGCCATGCCTAAGATGCACCTGGCCTGTCGTTTCTGTGCACAAGGGAGACTTCCCTGACACACAATTACATAGAAATTATGATATGGAGACGGGAGACAGGATGGCCAATACTGTAAACTATCCTCTCTCTTTAGGTGTTGTCCCTCTTCCCTATAAATCTGCAGTCAACACCTCTCCCCTCACAAAAACAACCCTTTACCCCTCTGTCCTTGCAAGCTACTGTCCCACCTCCAACCTTCCTTTCCTCTCCAAAGTCCGTTAACGTTTGCCGTGTCCCAAACCCATCTTTCCCAGAACTCCATATCTGAATCTCTCCAGTCATGTTTCCGCCTCTGCCACAGTGCTGAAATGGCTCTTATTCAAAGTCACAAATGGCAATCTCGGCGACTGTGACAAAGGTGAACTTCCCCTCCTCACCCTTCTCAACCTGTCTGCAGTCTTTGCTCTGTTGCTGTTGTTAGTTTGTAGGTTGTGGGATGTGTTCCAGTTGGGACTATGGGTGTGGGTTCTTTTTAGGTGGGGGTGGGGGTGGGGTGCATTGTTAGCTGTCAGCCGCTGGTGTACTTTGAGGCAGATGTTTTCCCTGCGGACATTCTGCAGATACACACACCTAAAGAATGGTCATTTAGGTGAGCAATGAGATGAATATCATCCTTGTGAAGCTTCCCTTCACCTGGGACAACTCCGTCAGGTGAGAATGGGAAAACTGGAAGGAAATTTTATGAGGACTTTGGCGGTGTGAATTCAGCTTATTACATTTTTTTACATTGTTATAAACTTTCATTTCAGGAAATAAAACTGAAAACCACTCCATGCTCCACTATTGGTAACTGTTAACCATGTGTTCTGCAGTTATCAGATAAAGCTTTAGTTACCTCTGAGGGTTCAAAGTGTACTGGGTAAAATTGAATATGTTTTGTTTGAAGCTTTAGAGTAGATTACACCTCAAAACTTGTCATTTTGGAGGATGTGAAAAATCGGGTAGTTTGGTGAGTATGTCAAAAGCATGCATGTAAAAAAAATTAAATCCTGCTAAAGTTGGAGTAGCAAGGAAGGTTTATTTACACTCTGTCTTCTGAGAGGTAGCATTTAGTACAGTGTCATAAATGATATAATGATACCATGTTCTGTCATTCGTGGGTCAACACAAGTCGATTCTAACGTTGTGTGGGCAGTATAACAAAACACAGGCATTTGTTGCTGAGACTTGGTGACCTGGGTTCAAACGGCAGCCTTGGTGGAACTCACACTTGAGCTGCTAGGGCACTTGTGTATGAAGCTTCCTTGTTATTAATGTGAGAACACTCGAGAGGACTTTGAAAATGACAATGACAAGTGCTCCTTGTTTTAAAAAGTTGACGTCTACAGTGCTTTTTGTATTGTATTGCATTGTCCTATTGTAAAAAAACATAACGTAATGGAATATCCATCAGTACTTAGAGGAGAGAAATAAAATTCTCTAAAGCTACATTCTTTAGCATTAAGTAGGGTACTGGCATGCTTTCAAAAACTATTTCCTAATTGTACAATTTTAAAAAAACAGATTTTTGGACCTGGAGACTGGTTACATTCTGCACTATAATTAGAATTTTTTTCTAGCCCTAGTTTTCAATGCTCTGTAATTTTCTCCTATTCTTTGGCTTTTGTACAAAATGTATTCTTCTCGTGGCTGAGGGGGAGGGCAGGTGACCTGTTCCCAGACCTTTGCTACTGTTGATGATGAGCTGGCTCCTCAGAGATGGTTTCTTTGTACTTCGTACGTCGCTAAAAATGCTGGTTAAAATAATAGCGTCGGTGTCCGCTTCCACTCACTATAGAAAATGTACTTGCCATGGTTTACTCCCAACACTTAGCAAAGTAGCTAGTTGTGCATTGCCATAGTATATTCTCTTGTCCGTACACAAAATGTCAGAGCTCTTTGTGTGATGAGTTTAGACAGCGTGACATTTGGTTTGGTTTCCAGCCAAGATTACCCAGTATTAATATTCTAACCCTTAGAAAGAAAGATATTTGTTCTGATAAAAATGGTATCTGTCTGGGCAAGTAATCATTTGTATTGGATAGTGCTGCATGGGAAAGCTGTCTAATCCTTTTTAATAATGGCCAAATCTAGCAAATAAAGACTGGTCGCTATAGCAACAGAATATTGTTTCCTTAGGAGTATAGTTGATAATGAGCAAGTTAAATTTGAAGGTTTTTCCATGAACTGCAGAGACAGTACCTGCAATATTTGACATTGGTCTTGTTCACACCCATTTATAGCCCACATTTCAGAAAATAGAGAATGTTATGTATCTTTATTTTGTACTCAAACAAAACAGCCAACCCAGTTAAAATCTTTTGTTTGTAACTGCTGACATGTCCTGCATTGCTTGTGTGCAAAATACTCAGACTGTGTAACCCAGTCATGCTGCTTAAACCCATAAATCTAAAGACCCAAAGTATCACAGGTCAGAAAATACAATCAAAGTGAGATGAGCAGAGAAACAATTCCTATCGTTTGGAACTCAAATTGATTGGATTAGATTATTCAAGAGGATTAACAGATTGGGAGCTTCACCTACTTAAAAAATGAGTGTGCTGATTTTACAAATATGGTTCACGGGGTCAGGCAAAGGTCATATTTCTCTCAAGGGCCATCAACAGCAATTGGTTTGAACTGAAATTTGTGGTGTGCCATTTACATGCCATCTGTATCATGTGCATTGTCGAGAATACATTGTGCTATTGCTTAAGTTGGTGTCCTTCAGGAAAAATGTAACCAGAGCTACACGTACGCATCATAGGATAGTGAGTTTTGGTTTTATACAAAAGCATTTCTGCGCTTGCTCCTTTGAAAAGTTGCTCACTCCCCATTGCCATGAAGACAGATAGTTCCATGTTGTACAATTGTGTTGCTTTGTGGTTTTAACAATATGGGTCTTTAAATTGTACAAGAAGGGGTATGGGTATCTTGGCTACTTCTGTAAGTTCATTTGGCAGATGGACTAAAATGTGGGGAAGTGTGACATTATTCACTTTGGTAGTAAGAACAGAAAAGCAGAATATTTTTTAAAGGTTGTGAGGCTTTTAAATGCTGATGTTCAGGTGGACTTGGGTGCACCCGTCTGAGGAAAACAGAAAATTTGCATGCAGATACAGCAAACAATTAATAAGACAAATGACATGTTAGCCTTTAATGGAAGGGAGTTGGAGTACAAGAATAAGGAAGTCTTGCTACAATTGTATAGGGGTTTGCCGAGACCACATCTGGAGTATTGTGCACAGCTTCAGTCTCCTATAACAAAGGAATGATATACTTGTTTTGTGGGTGGTATAGTGAAGATTGACTAAATGAGTTCCTGGGATGAGAGAGTAGTCCTATGATAAGAGGCTGAGTAAATGGGCCTATACTCTCTGGAGTCTGGAAGAATGACAAGAGAGCTCATTCAAACATGCAAGATTCTGAAGGGGCTTTAATAGGGTTGACACCGAGAAGTTGTTTCCCCTGGCTGGGGTATCTAGTACACAGGGACCAGCCTCAGTATAAGCGGTCGATCATTTGGGACTGAGATGAAGAGACATTTCTTCAGTTAGAGGGTTGTGAGTCTTGGGAACTCTCAACTGCAGAGGTTTGTGGATGATCCATGTTTGAGTATATTCAATGTTGAGATAGACAGATCTTTGAGCTCTCACAGATTCAAGGGATCATAATAAATAGGAGCAGAAGTAGGCCATTTGGCCCATCGAGCCTGTTTCATCACTCAATAAGATCAGGTCTGATCTGGTTGGATGTGGGAAATGGGCAGGAAAGTGGAGTTGAGGAGAAGATCAGCTATAATCATGTTGAGTGGCAGAGCAGGCTCAAAAACCCATAAGGCCCACTGCTGTTCCTATTTCCTGTGTCCTTACATTCATCTCCTTTCCCCACACATTAGCCCAAATTTACTCAAACTTTACCGACAGTAAAAAGATTTGTTGATCGTGGATGGAATACCTGTATGTGATTAGCAACACTTATTTGCCAATTGGTGATTTCCATGCACAGTTCTCAGTGACCTTATCTTAAAACAGGTCTCACACAGAATCTCCTGATGTCAGACTAGAGCCTGCCCACAGCCTGCACCTCTCCCACGTGAACTGGGCACACTGGAGTCCTGTAACTTGGCCTGCTCAAACAAGCTTCTTCAAGGGAGATGGAAATCTTAGTTCCAGCTAGCAGTCCTTATTGATTTTTAATTTCATTGTGTTGCAGTTCATTTTGTGCATTTGTTGCTTCAGTGTTTTGTGTTTTCTTTTCTCTCTCCCGCCCACCCACACACACATACACACACACACCAGAGCAACATTTCCCAACTTGCATTTCTGCTTTGGTTAGTGGACCCCACGAGAAATAAGCATAATTGAAAAGCTTCATCTTTTACTTGATACCAATACCCGACTTAATTGGAACCAGATGAAATAGATCTGAGAGACTCCAAAGAGTTACGTTGTCACCTCTCTCCATGTCGCTTGCACCTGTGCATTTACTGGCCTCAAAAGAAAGGTCCCCACTTTTGGTGCAACTCCTCTGATTGGGCATCTAACCGTTGCCTCTGCTGTGAACAATTAATCTGCTTTACCGTCATGACCACAACATCCCTTTCATCAGTGAATGAACTGCCTAAGAGTAGAAGCTTTGGCCGATTTTCTGCTCCCTGGCTAAGTGTGCTCCAGGCCCAGCTTTCCTGGCAAACTTTTCATGAATCAGTAGCCTACTCTAATTAAGGGAAATGACTCTCCTCACAAAATGCTCAACGTTACGCTGCGAAGTGTATTCTTGGGCAGTTACGCACAATGAGCCAACTCAACCTCATTCTTGCCATTATCATAAAAGTGGAGCTATTACCTCATCTCCCGTCCTCCTCCCTAGCAGGAACTGACACCCTCTTGTCCAAGTGATTGCTAATTGATCAGGCTTATAGATGATGAGCAGTGACTGTTAGTAAACTACTTGTCAATCGGGTTGTGAGAACTGAGCTTAATCCTGTTCTCAGCTAATGTGTACACACTTGACAGCAGATAGCACTTACAGGAAGACAGCACTGAGCAGGTACCCTGGTTGTTTTCCAGCCTTCGCCCAGACTAGGATCAATTGGACCCTCATTACTGCTAGTGGAGTGAGATTGGCTAATGTAGCACAGGGAAGGTGGATGTGGAGCTTTGTTCTGCTGCTCAGCTATTCAATGATTAAACTTGCTGAGGTGTGGATGAAGTCCCTCGTTTGTATTTTGGAAGATGAATATTTTACAACAAAAATTTCTTGTGGATCTTAGCCAGTGGCATCATCTGAAAGTGTGGGTTTTTGTTAACTTTTTGTGAAAAACTGCATTGAAACATCTCTTCCTTGTAAAGGTTTTGTTGCACTTTGCTGCAGTGTTAAAAAAAATGAAAATGAGAAAATGTTGGTACTGACATAACAAGGTGCCTGAATATTATAGACTGATGTGATTGGATGTTTGCCGATTGTAAGGGATTAAAAGTGGCAACCTTTAGCTTCACTGGACATTGGTTACATCAAGTTTATTGTCTGCCTTTTGTGCTTTGCCTTGACCAGAAAATTGAATCTATAGCATCAATCCCAGTAACAAAATAATAACTTCAGTTTCAGATTTTGTTTTATCTTGTTCACCTGTGCCTGTGTCCACCTTTTTGGTGTGGTAATTCCTGTAATTAGAGAGGATCGACTGGAGCTATCGATCTCTATCGCTATCTTTTTATATCTCTATATGCGATGTGGAATTTTGGCGGAATGAAAATTGAAATTGGTGTCATTCAACTTGTTCTCTCTGGTTCAGCACTTCAGTGCACTTTATGCCTACATTTCAAGATGGATTGCAAAGTTGACAACACCTTTCAGTGATGGGAAAGGAATTGCTTTCAGCAAGCAAGAAACCTGTGTCCCATTAGTGATGAGAATCCATGACACTGTCTGATGTGCCATGTTGCTCACATTCTCCAAGAAAAGGATGACCACTGTGAGTGAGAAAAACCTGTAAAATACTATTTGAATTCTAAGGCACATGAGCAGCAATTTCAGCCCAGCCAAATTCTGCAGTGGAGGAGTGTGGATTCTGTGGTAGGTCTGTAGTTTTGGTGCATTTTGCTAAGTGGTCCTTCCTGCTTTCTAAAATTCCTAATGCAGCAATTTGTAGCCTTAACTATAGAAAAGCATTGCAAATTTAGAAATGCCACTCAGACAAGAAACTTGCATTGTCTGTTACGGAAAATAAGATCTGAGTCCAGTCAAGCAGCTGTCCAACAGCCACTAATAAATCATAGTGCCGAATTTAACGGAGGTGGTGGTGACCCTGACAGTGACCTGGAAAGCTGGGAGCAAGCCCGCCTCAGCTATTAATGGAAGCCTTGACCTGATTCTGTGCTCATCAGGCAATTAACTGCCACACGCCGGAGCTCCGTCCCTGTAAAAGACCATAAGACATAGGAGCAGAAATTAGGCTATTCGGCCCATCGAGTCTGCTCCGCCATTCAATTGTGGCTGATAAGTTTCTCAACCCCATTCTCCCGCCTTCTCCCCGTAACCTTTGATCCCCTTACCAATCAAGAACCTATCTATCTCGGTCTTAAATACACTCAATAACCTGGCCTCCACAGCCTTCTGTGGCACTGAATTCCATAGATTCACCACTCTCTGGCTAAAGAAGTTTCTCCTCATTTCTGTTCTAAAAGGTCTTCCCTTTACTCTGAGGCTGTGCCCTCGGGTCCTAGTTTCTCCTACTAATGGAAACATCTTCCCCACGTCCACTCTATCCAGGCCTTTCAATATTCTGTAAGTTTCAATTAGATCCCCCCTCATCCTTCTAAACTCCATCGTGTATAGACCCAGAGTCCTCAAACGTTCCTCATGTGTAAAGCCTTTCATTCCCGGGATCATTCTCGTAAACCTCTTCTGGACCCTCTCCAGGGCCAGCACATCCTTCCTGAGATACGGGGCCCAAAATTGCTCACAATATTCTAAAGGTGGTCTGACCAGAGCCTTATAAAGCCTCAGCAGCACATCCCTGCTTTTATATTCTAGTCCTCTCGAAATAAATGCCAAGATTGCATTTGCCTTCCTAACTACTGCGTCAACCTGCAAGTTAACCTTAAGAGAATCCTGGACTAAGACTCCCAAGTCCCTTTGCACTCCAGATTTCTGAATTCTCTCCCCATTTGGAAAATAGTCTATGCCTCTATTCTTCCTACCAAAGTGCATGACATCACACTTCCCCACATTGTATTCCATCTGCCACTTCTTTGCCCATTCTCCTAACCTGTCCAAATCCTTCTGCAGCCTCCCCACCTCCTCAGTACTACCTGTCCCTCCACCTATCTTTGTATCTTCTGCAAACTTAGCCTGAATGCCCTCAGTTCCTTCATCTAGATCATTAATGTATAAAGCGAAAAGTTGTGGTCCCAACACTGACCCCTGCGGAACTCCACTAGTCACCGGCCGCCATCCTGAGAAGGACCCCCTTATCCCCACTCTCTGCCTCCTGCCAGACAGCCAATCTTCTATCCATGCTAGTACCTTGCCTCTAACACCAAGGGCTCTTATCTTACTAAGCAGCCTTTTGGAAGTCCAAATAGATAACATCCATTGGCTCTCCTTTGTCTAACCTGCTCGTTACCTCTTCAAAGAATTCTAACAGATTTGTCAGGCATGACCTCCCCTTGATGAAACCATGCTGACTTTGCCATATTTTGCCATGCACTTCCAAGTATTCTGAAATCTCATCCTTAATAATGGACTCTAAAACCTTACCAACGAAAAGTGGAGACCCCGCCTCCAAGAGCTGCCGGCCAATGGGTGACCACTGCTGGGACTGCACCCAGCTAGGAGCAGCATTACGGACGTCACCCTGGAACCTAGGTGAGTGGGTTCGGTGTTGCTAGAGCCAGTCATGCAGGCTACCATGAGGAGGTGAGGGAGGTCATTGGTGAGAGCAGGGAGGCATGCATCTGCATGGGTGACCCTACTCCATCAGAGGCCTTACCAGTGTTTTATGAAGACTTAGCTTTAACTTCCTTGCTTTTGGGTTCCCAGATGCATTTTTAAACAGCCTTCTCAAATGGTCAGAGATGTGTGTACATACACCCCTTGATTTCCATCTCCCTCAGAATTATACCAACAGCAGCAGTCAGTTACCCTGCAGTTTGCTATCAGCGGCAGCTGAACGGGAGAGAATTTCGGTTCCTTCTGGTCTGGGAGCAGGAGCAATGGCATCAAAATTAGGAAGTAGGGTCACCCAGATAGGAAGTAGGAAAGAGAACTGACACAACGCGAGCGAGAAATGGTAGAATTCAGTGCATGAGGTGAGAGCTAACGGAACTCTGAACATGGCAGCAGTGGCTGTGCAGTCAGCATATTCTTCAATATGGAAGTCCTATGGACGTATTAGTGGGACATCTCCATATTAACTAACAAATCAACTGTACCAACACTATTGCTTTTCTTGACTCCGATTCTGGCACCAAATAAAAATGTGTGTCCTGAAGCTGATTATTAGTTTTCACTCTAATTAGGAGAGAACAAATTTCTACTGTAGAATCATAGAATGCTTAGAGCACTGGTTTATTTTTATCTTGGTTCTCCATGTTGTGATGCTGGGATGGCTACATTTTCACTGGATTAAACATCGTTGGTGCTTGTCTTGAGCCAATGGCTTGATATATCTGAGGGCATCCCTGCACCAAATCATTAGGTTATTGGCTAAGTGAAATAAAGAAAATCTTGGATGCCGCCTTTCACAATCTCAGGACACCCCAAAGCATTTTAGGGCCAATTAAGTACCCTTGAAGTCTCTGTTGTAATGTAGAAAGAGGAATGAAACCAGACCTTTAAATCTGAATTGCATTGTTAGAAAATGAATGTTTGTGTTGGACCAATCCACTCGTGCAGAGGGTCTTTTAGGTTGAACTCTGAGAATGTTACAGTTTATAGTGAAACAAAATCGATATGTGACTTTGGAGTAGTTAATGTGGATCCTTGTGATCTTGTTTCTTTGGGTGATAACAATGAGGTATTTCTGTCCATTCCTATATGGAACCTCCATGTTTTCTTCCAAATGAAGACAACAAAAACATTGATGTCATTGAAGAATGATGTGCAATCCTCTGACCTTTAGGTCAACAGCTTGCGGCCCATACTGATTCACTACATTATTCATGAATAAATTCATATTAGTTTGAGGTTGATTGTAGTGGACTCTGTTGAACTGATGTACGCCCAGCGTATCTTGTTTTAGCATTTGGCGTGCTTTACCTTTTGGGAGAGTGGCAGAAAGTCATCAGTCCTTCACTCATGCACACAAAATACTGGGATTAGATTTGCAGCCAGTCTACACTGTGACCAGCTACACACTGGAGGAGCTGCACACTTCAGCCGCTCACTCTCCTGTGACCTGGTGTTCAAGATGAGATGAAGCGAAAACAATGGGGTCAGAATAAAGAACAGTGCATTGTAGTATAAGCATACTTGTCTGGAGACAGCAATCACAACATTGATTTTTAAGTCTGCAGTCACAAAAGGCAAAGAAATAAGAAACTTCAGTGTTCAGCTTGATGGTATACTTTATCAATTGTGCTGTTTGAAGCCTTGCGTTACTTTGCCAGTCTTTGCCCTACCTATTCTCCTGGAGGTATTGAGCCCTTCTTAGAAATGATTCTTTAGATCCTGATTGCTGCCACCCCCTAAATAGCAACTCTTGGAGAGAGAGGATCTTGCATTTTACCAGCCAGAGTAATAAATAGTTCATTCAGCAACAAACCACAATGTTTGCTAGATCTGTATTTTTTAATTATTATTCTACATGCGTCAGCTGAAGTATGGCATTAGCACCAGCATACCTATCTTGTGTTATACTTTGTGTTGAACATCATTACCAGCTGGTGCAGACTTAAATATTTATCATTTTTGCAGTATGCTCGACTTCCTGATGCTTAGAGCAAAGGTGCCATATCCAAGGAACAAATTTATAAATTACAAAACACGAAAGCTCATTAGTGCAATCAGACACTTGCTCCGTTTACTTCTTTGGTTAATATTTTTTTCATTTATAAATTTTCCATTTCTAACCATCAAGTCACACAGCTGGTGAGCTGCCTCACTGATTACTTATTTCCCTCACAGGTGGCCTCTTGCTGTGCAGTGACCAACCAGCATCAGTAAATTAATGAATAATGCATTAAACCCACTGAAGAAAAACAGATCGCTCAAATAATCACATTTAAAATGTAGTTTCCCACCATTTTCCACATAATACTAACCTATTGATGATGAATTATTCCACTGAAGATTGATTCCTAGGTTTAATCGAGGAAAATGAACAACAAAAAATGTGTTTGTCACATTGGGAAGTAGGACTTAATTAACTTCAATCTATTTGGTCTTAGTCTATTTGGCCTGTTTTCAGTCATTCCAGTAATTCCTGGTAGTCAACCACTAAGCCCGTAACTAAATTTGAAGAATGCTTTATTGCATAAGTGATAAACTCATTTGGTGTGCTAAGGGAAATTTATTCCTGCACATTAGAAAGCTTACTGATAGCGTACCTTTAAATCATGACATTGGCTATGTTGACTTGTGTCGTCTTTTATTTATGTATTAATATATTAACATGCCTGTGCTAGGTGCTTGAAAATTACTTTCATGACAATGGATATTCATAATTTAAATGATTGCAGAACTCTCCCAACTGTAGTTAAAAACACACATTGGCAATGATTGTAGGTCTCTCTTCTGTAGTAAGCTGTACCCAGCAGTGCTGGTATCTCCTTTTCAATGGCTAATGCCCAAAGAAGTATCAGTCAGATAGCTTTTCTAAGAGGTTTTGCTAGCACTAATTAGTTAGTACTAATTGTGAGAATTTACCATCAGACTTTAAGCAATGGTCGAGGTAGATCTAGAAATAATTAACGAATGACAATTAGCAGTCCTCAGTATGACAGGTTTCGGAATTTATTGCTCTGAGCATCATCTGCATTTCCATCTGATACTTGGATGTGTAATGTGGTTAAGTGCTGTACTAATAAAGCTGAGCTGTACTGTTTGTTGTCCAGTTAAGAGTTCCAGTCTGTGCTTGCAATCCCAAGCACAATGAATGTCAATTTAATTGTCACCCTGAATCTTTCATTTGCTAATTTTGTTGACCTTTGCACATTAGTTTTGCAGTAGTGATGCAGAAGTGAATAGTTTTCACTCATGTAAAAGACCTTTAGAATTTGTCCACACTAATTGCAGCTGCTTTTGCAATAGTGCCAGCAAAAGCAAATTAAAGTGTTAAACGGTGCCAAAGCACACGTACCTTGCAAACACACAGATGTTGTCTTCTGCCAATGATTCTTTAATTATCAAAGCAAAACTAATACATGATTTGTACATCTGGTATTCCTCTCTTTTTTTCAACAGATGGTATAACTTATTTCAGGAGTTTCAAAATAGTATTTTTTACCAACCGTGGGTTTCGCATCCCAGCATTGCTATTGGTTCATGTGGTATGCATACATCTCAGAAAGAGGCCATTCATACCATCTTGCCTATGCCAGCTCTTAGGATATCCAATTAGTGCCACCACCTCTGCTCTTTCCACATAGCCCTGCAAGTTTTTCCTCTTTAAGCATTTATCCAGTTCCCAGTTGAAAGTTTGAAAGTTACCAGTGAGTCTGCTTCCACCACCCTTTCAGGCAATGCATTCCAGATCACAACAATTTGCTATGCAAACAAAAATCCTCTCATTTCCCCTGCCACCACCTTGGGTTCTTTTACCAATTATCTTAAATCTGTGTCCTTTGGTTATTCACCTCCCCACCGATGGACTAATGGAAAATGTTTCTCCCCTTTTGTACACTAGTTCGGTGGACTTCCTCAGCCTAGGTTTCATGCTCAAGCAAGATCCCACAACCTTTTGTCTCTGAGTTGAGCGTGTGACTGACTGAGCCGCCACTGATACTGTGCAATGCTGTATAGAAGAAGACAAATGCTATTACTGATTTATGACCAGGGACTTCAAAGTATACAAGGTCACAGCAGAGGATCAGGCTATCGGATAAACTTCATCGACCAAATATACATGTTCATTGAAGTATATTGTCCAGAGCATTTCCTTTGTCTTCCCCTGGAATGTTGGCCATTTGAGAGTTGAAAGAACAGCACCTGGTGGGGACGATGGTTTTTGGCCATCCAGATAGTGTCCGGCCCATTGAAGTTGATTTTGCAGGCGTTTTGTCTGAATGCTTCTGGACCTGGCATCAAGAAGGACACTAGTGTTTGTTTGAAAACGGAGGATGTGAGGACAAAGAAAAGACTTCAAAGACACTCTGAAGCTCTCCTTGAAGTGCGGCAGCACTGACATTAATGACTGGGCAGAGCTTGTTACCAATTGCTCAGAATGGCGTCAACTCGTCCATCAAGCTGCATCAAGTTTTGAGTCCCAACGGCCTAATGATGAAGCAGAGCGATGGCAGAGAAGGGAAAAAAAAGGAAGCAAATCCTGCATTACCGGGTCCCGTTACCTTATGAGATTCCCTCCTGGATTACCTAGTCCCCTGTGTGCCAAAGATCTCCAGGTCGAGGATTGGTCTGTTCAGTCACACGTAGACCCGTGACAGAAACTTGGCACCTCGAGTAGATGTCATCCTCGAATTGAGGGACAGCCGGCGACAACACTTCAGTACCCTCTGAATAATAAACAGTATGACTTTTGACTGGCATTGAGACTGAATATGCAGAGAAGTTGAATCACTTACTTTGCAAGTTCATTATTATATTGTTTGCTGATATGTATAAACACAGCAAAAGCTGGAACAGCTGGATTCATCAGTTACCCAAAAAATGTTTTTCCTTTCTTTGGGAATTTGCTTTCGAATTCTGGAAAGCGCACTTTCAGATAATTACATTTTCATTTCAAGTTTCTTGCAAGAGCCGGTCTTCTCTCAGATTGTTTTGACATTGGGGCCAACTTCAAATGAATCAGGATTCTAAAGCCAGGCAGGGAAGGTTTTCAAATATCCCTGCTGATTCATCAGTTATTGGATTTGTTTGAGGGATTTTCCTATACAAACAGAGTAATAAAATTTGTGAAGTGATGTGTGTTGTTTATGAGGTATTTTTGTTCTAAACCATCTACCCATCATCTGTTATAGTGCGATGCTGCCATGTCAAGGCTGAAACAGCACTAACAGCCTGTAGTGACTTATCTTTTGTCTTTGACATTTGCCATATTATATGTTGGCGGGATTTATTGTCCCCCTGAGACTGATTTTCGCCAGTGGGGCATTCCATTTGATCATTGGAGGCATAGCTATTATGTGAATTGTGTGATGCACTACAAAGAAAATTGAGTGTATCTGTATTTTTTTTATAAAGCTATGTGACTGAAAGGTTCTCCCACTTTTCTTTTGTTCCAGGTGTCCCTTTTTAGATCCAATTTACTGAATATTCCAAAAGATTTGCTTTTTGAAATTTGTAAGGATTTGCACTTTGAAGTTGGTATTTTTCAGACGAAAGAGGATTATGATTCCTCACAATTTGCATATCTTTGTACCTCTTCCTCTGATGGTCTTCTCTCTTGCCTTTCCCACTCTATTCCATTGCCGCTATCTTCAACTTGATGGCAGGTTGAGGTCCTGTTTATCTGGCCTCAGGCTGTATGGGTTCTTGAGCTGTGTGAGACCATCCTGAGCTGGCTTATTTAGGATGAATTAATGTTTCATTGTTACTGATGATCTTGTGGCAAGAAGGAATGCGCTGTGTTTGAATAGTGACTAAAAACTGAAGCCCTCCTATGCCACATCAGAGGGCAATGCAGTATTGGATTGCCTCAGTTGCATCTCATTTTTGTTTGGTGAATTGATTTACATGGCTGTACTGACATTTTTGCCAGCCAGCACGACTCTTTCAAAGTTGTATAATAACCATATTGTTTACCCCACATTCACTACTGATGTTATTCTCCCCCCATGTTAATAATTGTTACAAGCTCTGCCAAGATTCCCTTTCTTTAAAATTGACATTTTTGGCTAATTCTAAGTGCAAACATGCACAACTTTATCTACAACATGGAAATAGCTGTAGATGTAGATGAGCAAACACATATTTCTTTAAAATGTAAGAATGTGGAGGGACTGTGGGCAGAATTGTCCCATATTTGCACCAAGTGTGGTAGTAGGTGGGGAAAAGAACGTTTTGCTCATTGGCTGCAATGGCGGCTTCTCACGCCATATCATTCCAAACCCGTCGCATTAATTATGTATTCCCAGAAACACGCCGATTCCGTGGCAGGCGGGCTCTGATTCACCCCCCCCACACCGTCACCTCGCCACTTCATCACACATTTAAAGTACAGCCATGTGCACACCTCTCAATGTTTTCAGCCCAGGACTTCTGCAAATAAGACATGGCCCCGAAAGACAAGGAGACTGCAGCCCCCAGGTTTAGTGGCACGTCCCTCGAGTGCCTTTTGGTGCCAGGTGCGCGTCACTTATGTGCAGTTGTAAAACACGTTGGCGTGGGCAGACGATCCAGCATGGGGTATGAGTCTGGCGGGCTAACATTATAATGATATGCAGATGTGTTACAATGAGGTTCCCAATGTCAGCCCGCCATGATGTCCCCACCTCTGAAGCAGAGCCATTTGGACTCGAAATGTTAACTCTGTCTTTCTCTCTATGGATGCTGTCAGACCTGCTGAGTTTTTCCAGCAATTTTTGTTTTATGATGTCCCCTACCCCTGCTCTGGCCATAGGAGGAACAGCAGCCCTCCTTGGTAGATGGTGGCACTGTGATTAGTGCCAATGCTGCACAGAAGAGGTTGGCCATCCAGTGCAGAAAGAGAATGAATGATATCACCTGTACCGCCTGGGTAAGGCAACCATCTCACCGCTCTAAACTTACACACTCAAGCCCATCAAACATTCACTGGCATCTCACTCACTGCCAGCTCAAGGGACATCACCACTCACTCTTTTACACACACCCTCACATCTCCATCCGGCCTCATCTGCTCTGGAGACTGCTTCCTCAGCCCTCACCACCTTGAGGCCACTTGCACAGTTCAACTTTTTCCCCCCAAAACAAACCCTGGGTTATCGCACTTACTCAGTACAGCCCTCACCCTGCAACCTCTTCCCTTGCCTGAGGCCGCTTCTCCCCCTTCCCCAAGCTAGCCCTGCAGTCGTGCAAAGCCACCCCCACCTTATGGCTGGTCTGGTAGGTAGAGACCTGCCTGTAAATCCTCCTAAAAGTGATGTGGTGCTGTCTGCGAAGCCTGGCACTGATGACTGCGAGTGCTGACCGAAGCAAGATGGGCAAACAAACCTCGAAGTCCCGAGCGAAGTGCAGCTCGCCAGGTGCCCGTTGCTTATGTGGGCGTGGGCAGACAATCCAGTGTGGGGGGATGAGTCTGGCGGGCTAGCATTATAATGATATGCAGATGTATTACAATGAGGTTCCCAACGTCAGCCCGCCATCGACGGGCTGAGTGGACAATCACCATTTGCTTTCACAAAGTTGTGAAACAGATTTTTGGCCTTCTCACCATATTGTCTGCTCATGCCACTGAGCACTCCTGATGTCACTGGGCACCAGACGATTTCGCCCTTTTAACCTTTTTAAAAAATTCTTTTTTGGGGTGTGGATTTCACTGGCAAGGGCAGCATTTGTTACCCATCCCTAATTGCCCTTGTGAAGCTGGTGGTGAGCTGCCTTCTTGGACCGCTGCATTCCATGTGATGTAGTACACTCATAGTGTTCCAGGACTTTGACCCAGCCACAGTGAAGAAATGGTGATATAATTCCAAATCAGGATGGTGTGTGGTTTTGAGGGAACGTTAGGTTATGGGGAAGGTCTTCACTTGGACATGCAGCTTGTTTCATTTTAAATTGCCATTCTTATTCCCTGCTGACACCGTCAATAAATACACTGTGTGTGGCACTGAGCTGTCCAAGAAAATCCCTGTCGGATTCCTAGATTATGCAGAGTGGATGGATCTCAGCTGTCTTGTGTGTCAAAAAAAAATGCTGAAAAGAGATTCAGTTCAGTGCCCTTTGATAACACTCTAATGCTGTACTGGAGAGAAACACCGGTCTCCCTGATTTGTCAGATGCATAGTGAAACAGGAAATATGAAAAATCCTGTAACAGATGTTTCAGTGAGAATTGTGGGTGAGGAGGCACTGTGGATAAGATGTGTATATTATATACAAGGATGACTGCTAGGATATGGTGACTTTGTAGCTAGTGGTGGGTCTATTTTCAACTGAGATGTTCATTATTTCCAAGTCAAGGCAGGATAAAGGAGATTTTGATGGCTTTTGTCCAGCACCTTAAACATTCAGTCCCTCCACCACCGACACACAGTGGCAGCAGTGTGCACCATTTACAAGATACACTGCAGCAGCTCACCAAGGCTCCTGAGACAGCACCTTCCAAACCTGCGACCTCTATCACCTAGAAAGACAAAGGCAGCAGTTGCCTGGGAACACCACCAGCTGCAAAATCCCCTCCAAGCCACACACCATCCTGACTTGGAACTATACCCCCGTTCTTTCTCTGTCGTTGGGTCAGAATCCTGGAACTCCCTCCCTAACAGCACTGTATGTGTACCTACACCACATGGACTACAGTGACTGACAAAGGCGCTTCATCACCCCCCTCCCCCTCTCCCATGGGCAGACCTTTTAGTGGATTCACAAATGCACAGCCGACTCGTGTCTGACTTTGCGTGGATTCTTGTTTTCCACACAGGGCAACGTGCAGTGTTCAGTTTGCGAGCCGCAATACAATGCGGGGGACTGACAGTGCGAAGGCAGGCCAGTTACAAGGGCTGCCCTTGGTTCTCGGAGACAGCAGCCCAGCTCCCAATATTACCCCTAAACCTCACCCCTCATCCCCCCCACTAACTCACAACTCATGCCCCCTCCCTCCCCCTCAGATGCCCCATGCCCTCTCTATGTCCCCATCTCCCCATGGTCCATGCATGTCCCCTCATATTCCCCCTTCCACTTCATATCCTGTATACCACCTCACGCCCCTCTAATCGCATGTCTCCCCGTATCCTCCTTGCCACACTATGTTCCTTCCATGCCCCCATATATCCTGCATGGTCACTTAGCCAGTATCCATTATGTACATTCTCCAGATACATTGCAATAGCAATGGGTGTAGGTAAAAAAGAAATTAACTTATAAAAATCTAATAAAACTCTCATTCACACCTCTGGCACTGAACCTGCAAAAAAAAGTTGGCCCATGGAAAAAAAAGTTTAATCCCTTAAGTGGCCATTAAGTTGTATAAACAAGCACCTTATATTCAGGAGCTACATCAAAGGTTGATTATGTTATTACAGCCTCTTAAAACTGTCAGTCAGTCCACTGAGCAGCTATGTCAACAGTTTTCAGAACTCAGTCAAGCATTTGTAATAACCACAAATATCAAAACAAACTATTACAGCTCCAGACAATGAAACTGAAACACCAGATAGTGTTTCATTTCAATTTCAAAGCAGATTGCCTGTAAACCAATGGAATGGGAACAGGTGCTCTTTTTAACTTTCACCTGCAAAGCAGGTGTTTTTTTTCCAAACTAAAAGATATCTGGACATTTAAATCTCAGTCCAAAACATGACAGGAGAGTTGACCAGCACATTTTTCTACAGTTTTGAATGCATTATAGCACTTCCTCCATCTGAAAAAGTACTGCAACGCATGTCAATGCTTACACAATGGTGGCTAATATAATGGTCAACTTAGCAGGACAGAGCCCTATGATGAACCATTGCATATAAAACACATCTACGTTACAATGCAGCGTATAATAGTGACATTTGCAGGTGTCAAACTATTTACCACTTACCTGAGAGAATGTTCTAGCCTCCTCAGAGGTGTGGTTTTTTGGACTTCCAAAACCCACACCAGCACACGGAAAAAGCATGCAGCAGGAAATTCAAATTTCCTACGGTCCTCGCACTAGTGACCCCGAACTCAGAACAGGTGTGTGAGGCATCCTCACCCAAGTCCTTCCCAACCCGCCAAAAGACCACATCAAAATTGCACGTGGTTGGGAAAGCAGAGGAAAATTGCTTTCTTCCCCAAAAAAGAACTAAGTTCAGAGTTTTGCAACCTGATTGCTGCCTCCATTGGAAGATGAAAATACAGCCCATGAAACAGAAGAGGTAATTTTTTAGTACTTCAAGGTTAGGCTAAAACAGTGGAGCAAGAAGGGTTGATTATAACTGATTTGGAACTGATTGGCACCGTTTCTCAGGCTAAGAAATACCCGCAATCAGTGGTCTTAGCATAGACTAGCACGACACAGAAGGAGGTCATTTTGCCTATTGAGTCTGTGCTGGCCTTTCCGAAGTCTTGCAGCTGGATAGTCAATGTAAAACTTGTAAGATTCATTCAAGCTCCTGTTTAATGTTGTTATGGGGAAATGTAATTTTTTTCCCTGGAAGGATGAGCTAAGATCAGGCATAACCTGGGAGAAAATGGGGGATAGAGTTGTCCAATTATTCAACTTTCTGCTACTCTAGGGTTCAGTTGATGTGATTCGTGCTCAGTCAAGTGATGGGGTGAGGTGCCAGAATTTCTTTAAGTCAGGCTACACTGCAAGTGTTGATTGCTAATCACAGAGGGAAGAATCAATTCACGTCAATTGCTTTGAAAATATCTATTGTCTTTTCAACAAAGTTCTGACTTTAATGTGAAAAGTAATGCTTAATACGCCCATGAGCTCTTTGTGTCCTTTTCCACTCTGGATCTTATCCAGTAATAGACTGTAATGTGTGTGTAGAATATCAGAAATGATAATAAATAAAGATTTTCTTTGGACCATAAATGCACATTAATATTTTCTGATATCTGGGCTGACAAGTTGGCTTTCCTACCAAAAGGAAACTAGCTACACATGAGATCTTGTTTTCACTGCTCCACTTGTGCCCGTGAATGTATGGGTTTCAACGGCTAGATACTATTTAACCTGTTTTTTGAAGATGAAACTATCGTTAAGTGTGTTCAGACTGACCCTTTATGGCTGGCCCCTGAACTACGTAGTCACACTTTGCCAAGAACCTGGCTCAAACTTGAGAAAGGCACAGTAAGCCAACATGACTATGTTTTTGTAAGGTTTTTGAATCATATCATAGTTACTTTGATTTAAAATGTTGGTGTTCAGCCAAAGATAATAAAACGTTCCTGGTTAACTTGTGCTGATGTTCAGGGGCTTGCGATAGCATCTAAAGCTTCTTAGTACAACATCCTCATTGCTCCATGTGCTGTCGCTGGATTTACTGTGCAAACCCACAAGACGTTTTTTTTATTAACTTGTACTGGCTTGAGTGCCTTGTAGCAAAGTTTTCACCTTGGCAGGAGAGGGGAAAGATGGAGGCTTATGACTAATTTCGAAATTCATCATTGCCAGCATTGACCTACTTCAACCATTATTTCTGATGGTAAAGCATGAATTGATGAGCATAAAGAAGAATGGAACACTTTTTCACTCAATGATGAACTTTTCAGAACCTCTTTGTAAATGTCACGTGCATAGGCCAGAGCAATTCATTTCCTGTAATGCCTCTCCATTAATTTTAGCAGAGAGAGCTCTTAGCTTGCTCACTGTTCCATCAACCCTCGTAATAGGCATGGCTTGTTGGTGGCACTCACCTCTGAAGCAATGCTGTGTGATCAAGACCCACTCCACAACCTGAGCACATAATCTGTTTCACTAATAGCTACAAAATGACTAGTTCTCAAACCCAGGGCAATGTACTGAGGCATTTAAATTTCTTCCTGAAAGAAATACTTCAAAGGAGTCCAATTGGAGAAAACTGAGCCAGTTCAGAAATTGCAGTTTATTTACAATTGGGGAAACACATTTCATAGCATGCATAATTGACTGCTTGTAAACATAATATGAAACAGCGTAGAAAGGCAGATGCTATACCAGATGTAACAGGGTGGTGATGATTGTTGTATAGTTTAACTTTACCTTGTTAAGGCAAATGCCAAAAGGTAACTAATAGTTGGTGACTCTAAAGACGACCATCTGTGGACTCCCTTTTTATACTCGATTGTGATTATGGGTTTATTATTTGAACAGTTGTGGATACATTCAATTTATTAAATTAATTTTTTAAAAAAAATTAATGTTAATTTCTCTTACATTTTCCTGTTTGTGTTCACTAAAAATATTCAAACTTATCATTGTCAGGAGGAATGTACAAAGTGAACAGGCAAAAAAACTTAAAACTTCTCCATTGCTCATAAACAAATTTGCCATAATTTAGAGCCTCTCACGTCTTCAGAACATCACAAAGCACTTAATAGCCAATTAATTACTTTGGAAGCGTGGTCATACAGTAACCAATGTGCATATCACCAGGTTCCACATAGAATGAGTTAAATGATCAATCTGTTTTGACGATATTTATTGAAGAATGGATGTTGACCGAGGCATTGAGCGAACCCCCTGTCCTTCCAAAACTGGGGAGTCAGGGGAGCTTTTATGTTCACTTGAACAGGCAAACAGTTTTATTATAAAAGCAAAATACTGCGGATGCTGATGAAGAGTCATACAGACGCAAAACGTTAACTGTATTCCTCTCCGCAGATGCTGTCAGACCTGCTGAGTTTTTCCAGCTATTTTTATTTTTTGTTTCGAACAGTTTTGTTGCCTGGTTTAACATTTCATCTGAAAGAAAGAATCTCCAACAATATAACATTCCCTTGGTACTGCGCTTTAAATTACATCCTAGGTTCTTGAATGGTGAGGGTGCTGTCAAAGTGCCAAACTCATTATGGTTGATGGAACAGTGAGTAAGCTTAAAGTTCTTTCTGTCGGAACTCAATGAATGGAGGAGTATTAGAAGAAACAGGTTGCTCTTTGATATATATATGTAACATGAACTCTGTGGGGTCTGACAAGGAATTGGTGCAAGGCCAAACAGTTGGGAGGTACTCTTGCCAACGTTGAACTTGGACTAGGTTCTATTTTTGGAATAGATCTGTGGAAAATTTCTGCAAAAGTCCTCCTTTTATAGAGGTCAGCCTTAGAGACATGTTGCTGGATGTGATAGAACAAGAAGAGTTTGGCTGTTCAACTCTGACAGTCGTACCCAACAGAGTTTTCAATTGGATGTACCACAGGGCTATTTTTTTGGCGTTAGCATATTGCTCATCATAACCTTCAAAGCAGCATTTTATTATTTTAATTTGCTAATACAAGAAAATGAGCTGATGGTTATGCATACAAGCAAAATGCAACAACATAGCTTTCACTTACTTGATCTGCATGAGCTGTGATTTGACTTTGAACCTGAAATCTTGCCTAGAATTCTCAACAGTAAATGTGCTCTGAAATTCATCAGCTTGTTACTCAATATCCACATCAAAAGAAGTACTCAGCAGTTACCTGGCAACAATGTGAAAATTGGCCACAAATAGAAATTGAACAGCACATTATTAGAAATGCCATATGTAAATGTTTTGAAAAGTACAACGAAGACAATGGCATGCAAGTGCAGAGCATCCATTAATTTTGAAATATGTAAAAAAAATTGACATTAATTTTAGTTTACTGCATTGTCAGCTTGTCTTGCATATTGGCAAATGTAAATTTGCAATGCTAATTATTTTGTGCGCCATGCTTGGACTTGTTCCAAAAATAATTCACTATTTATGGTGTTATTTTGTTGGCTGTCATAAAAGATGATGCTGAATGTCCAGCGTTAACATGGAAAAATTGAAATAAAAGAATGTCTTACTACCTGAGTGTATGATGCTTTTAAGGTTATTTGTCTTGTATAATGTACTACACCAACACCAGGAGTATTTGATTGTGTGAAGTGTATTTATTTTTCGAAATTGATTTAGCTCTATAGTCAAGGGAAATACACATTGTGCTGCTGTGTAGCTGAGTACATTGACCAGAGGCAAAAGTCAAAGTATTTATCATATGTTAAAGGGTCAAAGATCTGAGTCCCATTTTTTAGGCCTTGATGTCATTTGAAACTTGGGTTGGTCCATTTAGTGCATTAGCTGAAGAGTTACTATCATTGAGAGTATTTGACAAAGGGCAAAACATGCATCATTTGAAAGTGCAGTTCTTGGACAAGAAAAAGTACTGTATACAAAATAATGAAAGTGATGACAGATGCTATACATGTTGACACTGCATTCACTAAACTCAATACTGGCCTCAAGGATATTCCACATTATCCAAACTGTTCTTTTTGGCATACCCTTGATTTCACAATCGATTGAGATTTGCTAGTCCACACCATCTCTTAATGTCTTTAATATTTCACCAGATATTTAGCCATTAACCCTGTCCTTACTGACTTGCACTGACCCCGCCTGGCCCTGTTCTTTCCCCAGTCTCCGAATGGATCAAATCCCTACACATCCTGGTCCCATTCTACCTCTGGTCTTTTGCCTCAGCCCTCCAGTGTATCCATTCCCTCTCTCTAGCTTCACCCTCAGCATCAACTTGTATATATACCAGGTTTATACTTGCCTACAAGTAGTGCACAAAATATTACCATGAATCTAACACTGCTGTGTTACTATAACATTTTTCAGGCAGTAGATCAGTTATTCATTTATACCACCTCTGACATCAAGAAAGATCGAACATTTTCAATCGTTGCTTTCGGAATGGAATTGGTGAAATACATAAGGAGGAATAAATTGGAGTGCTATAGGGAAAGATGAGAAGTGAGACTAATTGGATAGCTCATCCAAAGAGCTAGTACGGGCAAAATGGACTGAGTAGCCCCCTTTAGTGCTGCAACATTCTGTGATTCAATCATAAAGTGGAAAATGCTCAGCCTTCAGGATCTGGGACCTTACCATCTGAAAAGCCCTTCCTAGCCTCACCTGGCTTTCTGCCTCTCTCCCAACATTTAAAGTAATTGTTTCACTGTGCCTTTGGTTTCCATCCTAATTCTTATACCACTGCACTGTTTATATCCATTTCTCCTCTGTGAAGAGCCTTCAAACATTTGCGATGTAAATTAAGAAATATCTCGTTGTCAACATGTCATAGAATCAAAACACTCCCAGGGATCCACAGTTGGGCCATCACATGACTCAGTGGGTGGCACTCTCACCTGGCTCCTAAGGTTCATAGGTTCACATCTGACTCAAGAGACTTGAGCATGTTATCCAGGGTGACACTTCAATATAGTAAAAGGGAGTGCTTCATTGTCAGAGGTGCTGTCTTTTGGATAAAACATTAAACTGAGGCCTTATCTGCTCTCTTAAGGTGGATGTAAAAGACCCCATGGTACTATTTTGAATAAGAGCAGCACAGTTATCCCAACACCACTGAAATAGATTATCTGGTCATTATCTTATCACTGTTGTGAGATCTTACTATGCGCAGATTGTGCTGCATTCCCTACAAGTGACTACACTTCAGGAAGTACTTAATTGGCTGCAAAGGGTTTTATGAGGCCCTGAACTTACGAAAGGTGCTATAATAATGCAAGTCTTTTCCTTTCTTTATAACGTAGCCATTCTGGATCATTGTGAGTTGGTATGTGGTCACAAAAAACACTTACCTTCTGGAGGATGATCATTCTTTCTGAGTAACATAATGAGTGTCTTGACTGGAAAACGTGCAAATGAGTTCAAATCTGATTCAGGGATTGGGGTTAAAGATGGGCTTCTTTCGAACTGATCGCTTGTCTTCCCTGTGATGATTTTGCCTAATTAGCTATTTGGGGGTGAGTAACTTGAGTCAACGCTTCAATTTTTTTAAAAAAAAAGCATTGCAACATAAAAAGGATGTTGGTTTCCTGTCAGCAGCAAAAAAACTGGAATGTGACCTCAGTTTGACAAGGTAAATTATTTATGAGCAGGAATCAAAACCTTAGGGGAGGATCGATCATTGAAGTGGACCCATCTGTACCATATGATGTGGTCTGTGTACATGCACGGATGAGATTCTGAAACAGCAGATGTTTGCCGTACAGATGGTTTGGATGTGAAATTGCCTGATCCTACAGGGCTGATAGGGATGGCTAAGATAGACAGTTTTGCCCTTGGCCAAGTAGTCATGCGGTTTCCACCAGCAGAAGAAGTGCCGAAACAGATGGAAAATGGGTAGGCAAATAATAATCTATAAATGCTAAACACTTGTGTCAAAGCTCAGCTGAGGCCTTCAGCTGCCGCGCTTTGTGGTGGAAAAACAACAAACTGGGGGTTGACCTGTCCAAGATGTGTTCAAATAGTAGCAGATATTAGTGTTCAATATTAACCGAGATGTCTTAATTTTCATGCGGAATTTTTGTGTGTATGTTTGTGTGTGTGTATATTTATATATATATATATATATATATATGTATGTTATATATGTTATATATGTATATGTGTGTGTGTGTATTCTCCTGTCTATCGATCTGCCTTCAGTGACCTGCTTTCCAGGTTCGATAAATATAGGCATAAACAGGTCGTTTGTCGCAGAGCAAGACAGTGAGAGTATTAAGGGAGGGAAGGAGGAGAAAAGGAGGAATCGAATAAATATCAACAAAAGAGAGGGATGCGGAAGAGAAAGAGCAGTAAAAGGGGAGGAGGAGGAGAAAAAAAGAATGCGACATAGTGAAAGAGAAAACATGAGTGAGAAGTGAAGGGGGTTGAAAGAGAAACTGAAGTGAAGGTTTTTTAACTGGACACGTCAGCGTGAACTCACACGTTTCCCCCAATGTGCATTGCCACTCTGAGGGACTATTTATTAAATAAAATTGCCCAGCCCAGAAATTGTGCCAATCAACCTAGGAAAATTACCACTAGGCACCAGGTGGTAACCCCCTAGCAAAATGCATGGCTATACTTACAGACCACTCATAAACAGTGTCATGAGACATCCACTTTATGTAAAGTTGCTCTGGCCCCATTTTATTTTGGTTTTGTGTAATTACAGCTCAAAATTGCAAATGTTGGTAACAGTTGAGTTCTTCGATATTGTTGCCAACAGGGCAGTTGTGAAGAAATTATTTCCTTAGCAATCTAAGGAAATACTTGCCTATAAGTACTGCACAAAACATTATCATGAATCTAACACTGCTGCATTGCTGTAACATTTTTTTAGGCATTAGATTGGTTATTCGTTGCTTATTATTAGTGACTGATATCCAGAAATTTGTCTTCACACAAATAGTGATTAGCACATAGAATGGATTCCTGGACAGACAAGTGGAAGTGAAGCTGTGGAACTATTTAATAATTAATTGGATGCTGCAATATGCAACTTTCATTTTGGCCATTCTTGTAAAATCCAGCATTATATAAAGATGTAACTCATTTAAGCAATCTCTTGATTCTTAATTATCTAGGGACATATTGATGGAATCTATGAAAATTAAAGAAAAGACTTGCATTTATGTAGCATTTTTCACAAACCACTGGACGCCTCAAAGTGGTTTACAGCTAATCAGATACTTTTGAAGTGTAATCACTGTTATAATGCAGGAAACATGGCTGCCAATTTGCGCACAGCAAAGTCCCACAAACAGCAATGTGATAATGACCAGTTAATTGCTTTATTTTTGTGGTGTTGATTGAGGGATAAATATTGGCCAGCACACTGGGGATAACTCCCCCTCCTCTTATTCAAAATGGTGCCATGGGATCTTTTACATTGATCTGAGCAGAGCGATGGGGCCTTGGTTTAATGTCTCTTCTGAAAAAGAGCACCACCAACAGTGCAGTGCTCCCTCAGGACCGCACTGAAACGTCAGCATTGATTTTTGTACTTAAGACCTGGAGTAGGACTTGAACCTAGAACCTTGTGATTCAGAGGCGAAAGTCTTACCAATTGAGCCATGGCTGACACATATGCCATAGCTGACACACATGCCACGGCTGACACAGGGCTAACATTGGCAAAACACAAGACCTGTTACTAGTGTTGAGCGATTTAACTAAACTTGTTGCCTCAGTTTCCCCATGGACAAAGGTTGACTGAATCCCTTTGAAATGGAAGGAAAACCTTACGATTTTTTTAAACTCTTGGATACTGTTGCTATTTTGTTTCATTTGCATTGAAGTTAAGGCAGCACAATTTGCTCAGTTTCTGATATACACACATCAAATAGTGAACCTACATAAGATTGTTCATTTTAATAAATATTAAATCTTTGCCAAAGGCATGTGAGTTTATCTTTTCCTGAACTTAGGTCTTATTAGTTTTTAATCCTTTAAAGTACAAAGGGATCATAGTATTTTTATTATCAAGGTGACTTATCCTGTTTAATAAACAGTGCGTATTAAGCATGTTTTGAAGCTGTTTTTGGGTGAAATGTTGCAAAGCGGTTTTAAAACCGCTAAATCATAGACTTTTACACCATAAGGGTGGGATCCAGAGCTGCCCTGCGGTAACGCAGTTTTCAAATCACACCGTCCATTCGTGTCCCCATTGTCAATTGAAAATCCAGCCCATTGTGTTCAAATGCAAAGAGTTAATGATAAGTTAGTACAAGGCAATAGCTGGATTACAGTTAGAGTACACCGGGCAGTTTCGGGAATCCCACCCTGAATGGACTTTGAAGGCATGGGGAGCATCCAAGAGGTAGATTCCCTGAGGTAATGGCATGGATATGAAAGGATCGTTATGAAGAGAGATTTGAGATACAGGCATAGTGGTCTGCAGTACAGAGGAAAGCATTTGGTCCATCGTGTCTAGGCGATCTTCATGCTGGAGCATTCCAAAAGTAATCCACTGTTTTGCTTTCTCCCTTCAACTCTGACCATTTTAGACTGGAGCAGAGAAGATGAAGAAGGGATTTATTAGGTTTGAAAATTGTGAAGGGCTTTGATCTGGAACTTCCTGTCTAACAGCATTGATTCAAGCAGGCAGTTCACAACCACCTTGTCGAGGACAATGAGGGGTGGGCCATAAATGCTGGTCTTTGCCAGGATTCCATGAGCGAATTTTAAAAAAAAAAGACAACCAGAGGAAAGATGTTAGCCTTTGGGGTACCGTTGTGAAAAGAGTTTAGGAGAAATTTCCTTTATGCAGAGGGTTGTTAGAGCATGGAGGGTTTTGTTAATTAAGTTGGTGGCCAGTTCATTTTTTTAAGGGAAAGTAAACAGTAGTTTGACGCACAGAAGTTAAGGCTATGGGGAGAGATCAGTTGGTCTGGTTTTGCTTTGCTTCAGCTAAGAGGTAGCACAGATGTGTTGGTATGAATAGCTTCCTCTGTGTTATAGTTTTATGTGCGATTGTCATGGTGTACAGCCAACCCCACTCATGAACATAACATACTATTTTTATCCACATAGCCATGAATGCGATATGAACCAATTTGTTCTAATTTGAGGGCAATCATTATAAAAATAGGGTAGTAATATCGAAAGGAATGGTTATAGGCAGGGAAACCATGTAGCTTTCTTGCCATGACTTTACTGTCTATAAAGTGATGCGCTATAGCATGATTTTAAATTAATGCCGTGTGTGTGCACACAAACGTTTTATTCCCCAGCAAATGCACTTTTATGGCATTATCCCTTCAATATTTCATGTTCTTCAACAGCAGTTAAACTGTGCTTCCCTTATCCCCGCTGTTCCTTCATGCTCCCGACATTTCTCCCTCGCTCTCCTAAAAATTATTGCTCAGATACAGATCCCTAGGCACCAGCAGTCGTCTGGGGCCTCATCCAAATGGTCATTTTTCATATGTGAATCTGGAAAGCAGTCTCAAAAGCAGCCTCCATCAGAAGCTGCCAAATGTTGATGATGTTTTGGATTATGGGGTGTTGGGATCTATGACCTGGTTCCTGCGGTTTATTCTTCTAAATCCAGCTTTGCATTTTTCCCAGAGGCAGTGACATTGGGACTGAGTTTGCCACTGCAGCAAATAAACTAGAATTGGCTGTTTAAATGCAGGAAACTGGCTGACAGATGGTCACTTGACTTCCTGGAATCTGAATTATAACAGTACTAATTTGGAAGTGAGATCTGGTCATCACCCAACGTCCCCATGCACAATTCCCACCAGAGCCAGAAGGATAGCAAGCAGAAGCAGAAAGCTTAGCTGATTTTCTTTCATGTTCCCCCAAATCTCTATTATCCTTCTGTCTGAGATCCATTAACCCAGCACAAACCAACCAACAATCCTAGCAACTTTCTGGTTTGTATGGGTCAGTGCTGCATCACAAGGTACATTTGCCAAGAGGGCCTCAAGAACACCTTTCTTCCACCCCGCACTCTGCTTTATACTCTTAAACAAGAAAGTCAGCACAGGTTATATAACTCAGTTTATTTTTTCTTAATGCTGTAGTATTCACATCAAGCTAGAAATGATCACTAGTGAAGTAGTTATCATTAGGGGGAGGCGGTGGCGTGTGGCATTGTGGCTGGGCTTGTAATCCAGAGACGGTGGGTAATGCGGCAGATGGTGAAACTTGAATTCAATAAATATCTGGAATTAAAAGCTAATTGCCATAAAAACCCATCTGTTTCACTAATGCCCTTTAGGGAAGGAAATCCGCCATCCTTAGCTGATCTGGCCTACATGTGACTTCAAACCCACAGCAATGTGGTTGACTCTTAAATGCCCTCTGAAATGGACTAGCAAGCCACTCAATTGTATCCGCTAAAAAGTCTAAAAGGAATGGAACCAGATGGACCACCTGCATCGACCTGGAAATGACAACGCCAAACTCAGCCCTGTTGACCCTGCAAAGTCCCCCTTACTAACATCTGGGTATGACATAGTCATACTCACGGAAACATACCTTACAAGTAATGTCCCCGGCACCACCATCACCATCCCTGGATATGTCCTGCCCCACTGGTAGGTCAAACATGGGCAAGGAAACCTCCTGCTGATTACCAAATACCGCACCACCTCAGCAGATGAATCAGTACTCCACCACTTGGAGGGAGCACTGAGGGTGGCAAGGGCGCAGAGTGTACTCTGGATGGTGGACTTCAGTACCCATCACCAAGAGTGGCTCGGTAGTACCACTACTCAACTGGCTGAGTCTTAAATGACATAGCTGCTAGACTGGGTCTGCAGCAGGTGATGAGGGAGCCAACAAGAGGGAAAAACATACTTGACCTTGTAGGGGTTCCCCTTTTCCCTCGGAGACCCTCCCCAGACTCAAGTTCGTGACACCAGATTCACAAGCGTATGGCTTGAACAGAATGACCGGCGAGACAAGTTTCTTCTGATAATTCGCAATTGCATTATTGAATCACCCACAACTCCACAGTGCAGAACCCAAAACTTAAAACAACTTATTCCCCAGTACCTGACACAAAGTCATCACAACTCGGTTAAATCTTACAAAAACATAGGCAAAACACCACGTCCTGTGCTGAAACCTTAAGAAAAAAATCCCCCAGACCAATATCATCAAGATACGACGGAAACAAGTTACCAGCCAAAAAACACCAAGGCCAGAATCTTCGGGTCGGCGAGCTCGGCGGGGGGACCTGCTCGCCAGTGTGTAAAATGACGTGTGGTGGCGTGTGTTCCAACGTCACAGCGTGTCATTCAGATCCTCAGTTCGGCGGGCGCGCACCGGAGTCAGTTGCACCCCCGCCAAACTGTCAAAGGCCTATTAAGGCCATTTCAATATCAGTTTAAATAACTAACTGAGCTGCCCGTCCAACCTTAAGGTTGGCGGGGGGGGGGGGGCAGGCGAAGAGCCCAGGCGGCCTTCGCATTTATCATGAAACCTCATCCACGGACGGAATGAGGTTTCATGAAGGTTTTTAAAGTTTAATTAAAAAATTTTAATAACATTCATTGACATCTCCCAGCTCAATGTGACACTGTCACGTGAGGGGACATGTCTTAAAAATTTTTTTTTTTTAATTAAAATTTTAAAAAATCAGACAAATCTCCCTGAGGCATGGAGCTGTGTCAGGGAGATTTCTGTGCTCTTTTGCGTGCATGCATGAAAGAGCACAGGCCCCGACTCAGCCACTTCCCCGCCACCCCCCGGCCCGCACAGGGAGTGCACAGCCCTTCCGGGTGCGTGTCACGCTGGGAGGACCTTAATTGGCCCGGACATGTAAAATGGCGGCGCGCAGCCGATCGTGGGCGGCGATCGGCTGCACGCCCGCCCGCTCCCGCCCAACACCCCCCCCCCCAATGGGAAGAAAATTCTCCCCCAAGTTTTTGCCCCAAACCTTCACAAAACCCTCAGACCAATATCGCTATGATATGGCTGAAACATACAATCCCCAATACAATCCTTGTCCAGTGTTGGATGTAGGTCCGCCAACCAGGTTGACCCTTCCTGACCCTCCTTGACTGAAGCTCAAAACCTCAGATCTGCTCTTCTTTTATAATAATTTAACTCAGACATGTCAAAACATATCTCCTGTTATTTCAATGACCATTTAGTCGATTCCATGCAAAGTCCAGACAAATGTCATCAGCTCCTGCTGGTTGAAACAATATGGGTTTTCCATGGAAAATGTATCCAGATGAAAATTATGAGCTCTCATTGTATGTGCAATTCTCCTGCTGTTTGAGGGGACACAGTAACAGCACTTGGCTCCAAAGTTAATGAGCGTTTGAATGATCCTATTCCAGTACTATTGTCTGTGGTGGTTGAATAATTCCTTGAGTGTATTGTATTAATGATATGTCCTTTGTGCCATTGTATTGGGTAATCAGACTTCTTGATTGCGTTAGTCAATGTCCAAACCCTTTTGATGAGTCACTGTGCTTTCACTAACTGTCTGAATTAACCCCTTGCTGCCCAAACCTGTACTGCAGACTGAAGCTTATCTTTTTTGAAATTTATAGTTCCAACCATCAGGTCAAAACATGTACGTGGGTTTGAAATTATGTTCCATAAATTTCCCAGTTGGAGGGGATTTCGATCCTATGACCTCATCCCCACCAACCTGCCTGCCACAGATGCACCTGTCCACGACTGTATCAGCAGGAGTGACCACCGCCCAGTCCTTGTGGAGTCGTAGTCCTGTCTTCACATTGAGGATACCCTCCATTGTCTTGTGTGGCACTTCCACTGTGCTGAATGGGATAGATTTCGAACAGACTCTCTCCTCCATCCACCACCACCCCGCCCTTTCCGATCCCCCCTTTTTCCAAATTTATATTTTTTTAATATATTTTTCTTTTCCCACCTATTTTTAAATTTATTTCAATCTTACGTTTTATCTCCACCTTTTAGCCCAATTCGATCCCTTCCCCCCACCTCACCCCCACTAGGGCCATCTGCCACTTGCTTGTCCTGCTTTCTACCCTTAATGTCACCATTAGCACATTCCTTAGATAATATCAACACCCCTTTGTCCTTTTGTCTATGACATCTTTGGCAATTTCTTCTTTTCCTCCACCTTTCACTGGCCCTCTATCCAGCTCTACCTGTCCCACCCCGACTCAACCAGCTTGTATTTCACCTCATTTCTATATTTCTTTAGTTCTGATGAAGAGTCATTCGGACTCGAAATGTTAACTGTGTTCCTCTCCGCAGATGCTGTCAGACCTGCTGAGTTTTTCCAGCTACTTTTGTTTTTGTTTTAGATTTCGAACAGATCTAGCAACTCAAGACTGGGCATCCATGAGGCACTGTGGGCCATCAGCAGCAGCAGAATTGTACTTGAATGCAATCTGTAACCTCATGGCCTGGCATATCCCTCACTCTATCATTACCACCAAGCCAAGGGATCAACTCTGGTTCAAACAAGAGTGCGGGAGGGCATGCCAGGAGCAGCACCAGGCATACCTAAAAATGAGGTGTTAACCTGGTGAAGCAGCAACATAGGACTACTTGCGTGCCAAACATCATAAACAGCAAGTGATAAGACAGAGCTAAGCAATTCCAGAACTAACGGATCAGATCTAAGCTCTGCAATTCTGCCACATCCAGTTGTAAGTGGTGGTGGACAGTTAAACAACTCACTGGAGGAGGGAAAATATCCCATTCTCAATGATGGGGAGCCCAGCACATCAGTGCAAAAGGTAAGGCTGAAGCATTCGCAGCAATCTTCAGCCAGAAGTGCCGAGTGGATGATACATCTCGGCCTCCTCCCGAGGTCCCCAGCATCACAGATGTCAGTCTTCAGCCAATTCGATTCACTCCATGTGATATCAAGAAACAGCTGAAGGCACTGGATACTCCAAAGGCTATGGGCCCTGACAATATTCCGGTAATAGTACTGAAGACTTGTGCTCCAGAATTTGCTGCGCCCCTAGTCAAATTGTTCCAGTACAGCCACAACACTGGCATCTACCCAGCTATGTGGAAAATTACCCAGGTATCTCCAATACAGAAAAAGCAGGACAAATCCATATTCCCCATCAGCCTACTCTCCATCATCAGTAAAATGATGGAAGGGATTATCAACAGTGCCATCAAACAGCACTTGCTTAGCAATAAGCTGCTCTCTGATGCTCAGGGTTCCACCAGGGCTGCTCAGATCCTGACCTCATTACAGCCTTGGTTCAAATATGGAGAGAAGAGCTGAACTCCCAAGGTGAGGTGAGAGTGACTGCCTTTGACATCACGGCTGCATTTGACTGAGATAAAAGCAAAGAACTGCGGATGCTGGAAATCCAAAACAAAAACAAGAACAGAAATACCTGGAAAAACTCATCAGATCTGGCAGCATCGGTGGAGAATAGCACAGTTGACGTTTTGAGTCCGCATGACCCTTCAACAGAACTAAGTAAAAATAGGAAGGGGGTGAAATATAAGCTGGTTTAAGGCGGGGGGGGGGGGGGGGGGGGGGGGTGTGCGGAGCTGTTGGGACAAGAAGAGCTAGGTAAAGAGCCAGTGATAGGTGGAGATAACCAAAAGATGTCACAGACAAAAGGACAAAGAGGTGTTGAAGGTGGTGATATTATCTAAAGGAATGTGCTAATTAAGGGTAGAAAGCAGGACAAACAAGGTACAGATATAGCCCTAGTGGGGGTGGGGTGGGGTGAAGGAATACTAAAAAGGCTAAAAGGTAGAGATAAAACAATGGGTGGAAATACATTTAAAAATAATGGAAATAGGTGGGAAAAGAAAAATCTATATAAATTATTGGAAAAAACAAAAAGGGGGGGAAGAAACAGAAAGGGGGTAGGGATGGAGGAGAGAGTTCATGATCTAAAATTGTTGAACTCAATATTCAGTCCGAAAGGCTGTAAAGTGCCTAGTCGGAAGATGAGGTGCTGTTCCTCCAGTTTGCGTTGAGCTTCACTGGAACAATGCAGCAAGCCAAGGACGGGCATGTGGGCACGAGAGCAGGGTGGAGTGTTGAAATAGCAAGCGACAGGGAGGTCTGGGTCATGCTTACGGACAGACCGAAGGTGTTCTGCAAAGCGGTCACCCTGTCTGCGTTTGGTCTCTCCAATGTAGAGGAAACCGCATTGGGAGCAACAAATGCAGTAGACTAAGTTGAGGGAAGTGCAAGTGATATGCTGCTTCACTTGAAAGGAGTGTTTGACTGAGTGTGGCATCAAGGAGCCCTAGCAAAACTGGAGTCAATGGGAATCAGGAGGAAAAATCTTGGCTGGTTGGAGTCATACCTAGCACAAAGGAAGATGATTGTGGTTGTTGGAGGTCAGTCATCTCAGATCCAGGACATCACTGCAGGTGTTCCTCAAGGTAGTGTCCTAGGACCAACCATATTCAGCTGTTTCACCAGTGACCTTCTTTCCATCATAAGAAGTGGGGATGTTCGCTGATGATTGCACAATGTTCAGCACCATTCGTGACTCCTCAGATACAGAAGCAGTCCTTGTCCAAATGCAGCAAGACCTGGATAATATCCAGACTTAGGCTGACAAATGGCCAGTAACATTCATGCCACACAAGTGCCAGGCAATGACCATCTCCATCAAGAGAGAACCTAACCATCATCCCTTGACGTTCAATGGCATTACCATTGCTAAATCCCCCACTGTCAACATCCAGGGGGTTACCATTGACCAGAAACTGAACTGGACTAGCCATATAAATACTGTGGCTACAAGAACAGGTCAAAGGCTAGGAATCGTGCAACGAGTAACTCACCTCCTGACTCCCCAAAGCCTGCCCACCATCTACAAGGCACAAGTCAGGAGTGTGATGGAATACTCTCCACTTGCACGGACGAGTGCAGCTCCCACAACACTCAAGAAGCTTAACACCATCCAGGACAAAGTAGCCCACTTGATTGACACCCCTTCCACAAACATTCATCCCCTCCATGACGCACAGTGGCAGCAAGGTGTACCATTTACAAGTTGCATTGCAGGAACTCATCAAGGCTCCTTCGACAGCACCTTCCAAACCCATCACCTCAACCATCTAGAAGGACAAGGGCAGCAGATACATGGGAAAACCACCACTGGAAGTTCCCCTCAAAGCCACTCACCATCCTGACTTGGAAATGGATCGCTGTTCCTTCACTGTTGCTGGGTCAAAATCCTGGAACTCCCACCCTAACAGCACTGTGGGTGTACCTACAGCACATGGACTGCAGTGGTTTAAGAAGGCAGCTCACCACTACCTTCTCCAGGGCAATTATGGATGGGCAATAAATGCTGGCCTAGCCAGCAATGCCCACGTCCCATGAATCAATTTTAGAAAGTATAATACACAGACTGAGGAAAACTAGAGCAGTAATAACTCAAGGAGTAAAAGTGGTGCTGGAAAAACTGAACGGGTCTGGCAGCATCAGTGGAGAGAGAAACAGAGTTGACGTGTCGAGTCCAATATGACTCTCCTCTTTGGAACTGAAGAGAGGCAGAAATGTCATGGGCCATAAGGGCCATCCGTTACTTGTTCCATGTTGCTCTTTCACAGAGTGCTTACCTTTGTTCTGCTACTAACACATTCTGCTTTCTTACCTTTATGCCACCATCAGCACCTTCTTTAGCCCTTACCGCTACCATTAACACTCCCTTTGTCTTGTGTCCATGACATCATTGTCAATCTCTCCTTTGCCCCCACCTATCGCTGACCTTCTATCCAGCTTCACCTGCTCCATCTCCTTAAACAGTATAAATTTCATCACGTTTCTACTTCTCTTTAGCCATACAGACTCAAAACGTTAACTCTGTTTCTCTCTCCACAGATGCTGCCAGACCTGCTGAGCTTTTCCAGCATTTTCTGTTTTTATTTCAGAAATGTCATGGGTTTTATGCTGTTGAAAAGGGCGGGGGGGAAGGTCAGGTGGAGCAAAAAGGATAGGTTAGGAATCGGTTAGAGGGTGAAGGAGATTAAATTACGAAGACGAAATGGGACAAAAGGCAATGGTAGTAGTAAAAGAACGAAGCATTGGTCCAGAGTAGGTGTCAATACCAGAATAAAGGCCAGGTCAGTGCTGTCTGAAAACAAAATAGCTGAATGTTTTAATAGCAGAATAAAGGTCAGTGCTGTCCAAAAGCAAAATGTGAGAACAAGATACAGATTGGCACTTGGGGAAAAATACTCAATGGAGCACAAAGTTCATGGCCTGAAGTTGTTGAACTCATTGTTGAGTCCGGTAGGCTGTAAAGTGCTTGATCGGAAGGTGAGGTGGTGTGCCTCAAGTTTGTGTTGGGTTTCACTGGAACATTGCAGCAGGCTGAGAACAGACATGTGAGTTTGAGAGGAAGGTGGTGAATTGAAATGGTAAGTGACCGGGAGAGCGGACGACCAAGTGGAGGTATTTTGCAAAGTGGCCACCTAGTCTGCATTTGGTCCCTCTAGTGTAGGGGAGACCACATTGTGAGCAGCGAATACATTAGACCAAGTTGAAAGAAGTGCAAGTAAATTGCTGTTTCATCTGGAAGTAGTGTTTGGGCTTTGGACAGTGAGGAAAGGGGCACGTGTTACACCTCCTGCGATTGCATGGGAAGGTGCTGTGGAAAGAGGATGAGGTGTTCAGGGTGATTGGAGAGCGGACCAGGGTGCCGCAGAGCAAATGGTCCCTTTGGAATGCAGGGAAGGGGAGGGGAAGATGTTTGGTGGTGGCATCCTGCTGGAGTTGGTGGGAGTGGCGGAGGATGATCATTTCAGTGCGGAGGTTGAAGGGGTGGAAAGGGAGGGCAAGGGGAGCCCTGGGAGGGAGGGGAAGTGGTGAGGGCAGAAACGTGGGAAATGGATTGGACACAATTGAGGGGCCCTGTCAGTTTCAATGGCACAGTTGAGGGGAGGGATAATCTTCGGTTGACAAAAAAGGAAGACATGTTGAAAGTGCTGTTGTGGAGATAGTATCATCAGAACAGATGCGATGGAGACGGAGAAACTGAGGGAATGGAATGAAGGACTCACAGGAAGTAGGTTATGAAGAAGTGTAGTCGAGGTAGCTGTGGGAGTTGGTGGGCTTGTAATGAATATTAGTAGACAGTCTATCCCCAGAAATAGAGGCAGAAAGGTCAAGGAAGGGAAAGGAAGTGTCGGAGATGGACCATGTGAAGGTGAGAGAAGGGTGGAAATTGGAAGCAAAATGGATGAATAACTAAAGGAGCACGATGCTGCAGTCCTACTAAAAGCGGTTGTTTCAATCCAGGTGATTTTATCTTTCACTTGCAGGTTTGGCCATTCAGTGCAACCGGTATCTTCCACCTGAGCCTCTTCAGCTAATACAATCGACTTGCATTCCTCTTTCCCTCATGTATTTACCTCATTCACTCTCTGCCTGAAGAAAGGTCTTTGGACCCTTGTCTGCGGATGCTTCGTCCTGAGCTGTTTTCCTTGGCGCTTTTTTATTTAAGTCAGTGGTGGTTTGCCATCGCCTTCCACTCTCAGGGGCCAGGTGAGGAGACAGGTCCTGGGTCTACCTCAGCCGGGACAGGTATATCTAGCTTCATCCTAAATACATCGATGTTCTTTGCCTCAACTGCCCCTTCTGGTAGCAAGTCCACATTCTCACCACTCTGTGGGTAAAGAGGTTTCTCCTGAATTGGATTTATTAATGACTATCTTACACTGATGGCCCCAAACTTTGATCTCTCCTATATCGCTACATCTACCCTATCAAACCCTATTGTAATCTTAAAGACCTCAATCAGGTCACTCTATCAGCCTTCGACGAAAAAGAGATATTTGAGATTATGTTCAGGGGAATATTTGTTCTGTCATAAAAACAAAAAAACTACTGCGGATGCTGGAAATCCAAAATTTGTTCTGTCAGTTCTTTCGTTTTTTTTAAAGAAAGAATTTACATAAATGTGTGTCCGTCTGTTTGCTCATAAACTGTACTCTGCTGACCTCTTCAGGCAAACCCACTGTACTGCATCGTGCAAAAAATAACCTTCACCACTAAATTGTAAATTTTAAAAACGATTCAACGTGGCCAGTTGCAATTTTGAGTTTTGGTAGGAACTGTCTCTCCCTCTCAAGGAGTTATGACTGTATCCTGTATGATATTGAAACAATACCATTTCAGCAACCTGTCCTTGCAGACTTGTGTGATCCATGGGCCAGGAGTTGACATCCTGCGGGGGGGGGGGGTGGGCGGGCGGGCAGGCGCGTGCCCCAGCCTGAAGGGGTGTGAAATCGCAGTGAGTATCCCCGACGTTGCCGTGCACTCGCACGACATTTTGCTCGGTGGGCGCGCGCAAAAGCCGGAAGAGCGCCCGCCGACAATTAAGTGGGCAATTGAGCCCATTAACGTCCCAATTGTCAGCGGTTTTTCACGGCCCATCCACCCTTGCGGCTGGAGGGTGGCCCAATCGGCCAGGCGGCCTTTACATTTTTGATGAAACCTCAGCCGAGGGCGGGATGAAATCTCTTGTTAGGATTTAAAATGAAAAGAAATACCTGGGAGCCGTTTTTTTTTTAGTGAGGTCTGCTTCCAGGTGCTTGATTGCGCTGCATTTTTTTTTTGCAGTATCTCTTGGGCTTTATTTTCCTATTTGGAGGCCTGGAGCTCCCTGGGGCTGCTGTCTGCCTCCAGGGAGCTCCCTCGAAGCGCTCGCCTGCACCCACACCCGCACCCGCGATGACGTCGGCGTCTGCCCTCTTCCCGCCCCCCCCCAAGGGCAGTTGCTGAGCTTCCCCTCCGGGCGCGTTTCACGCTGGTTGGCCCTTGATCGGCCGTTGATCGGCCAGCCAGCGTAGGATCACAGTCGGGGCCGATCGCAGGCGGAGCGCATTTCGCGTCCTCTTCCTGGCCCGCCGATTGCACGTATCCGCAGAGCGCAATATTCAGGCCATGGGGTTAACGCTGCAGTAACATTTACTCCATAAAGTGCAGTCCTACACAAGGCTTTTCGATCCATTCTGAATGGCAGGTATTAAACAACGATCAGATTGTTCTTGATAACCCTATTGACCTGTAACCGCGTATCCTGGTTACTTTACAGGCTACAAACAACTCGTATTTTTTTTTCCCACAGGTAAGTAAGATTATCCAGCCTAATGGTTCACACAGAGCTGTGTAGTATAAACATAAATCTAATCGTGGCTGGAAAGAATCCACGGTGGGTCACTTGCCATCAGT